>NW_022279596.1:1497500-1847500 GCF_009193385.2 Nasonia vitripennis
TCAGATTCCCGTATTGACAAGCCTCTGCAGTTTTAAGTCAAGCTCTTGAGTCAGGTCGCAGTAAACAAGTGAGCAGTAGTCGATGAGGGGAAATAGGAGTGCTTGCACCAAATGTTGGCGCAACCTGAGGCTAGTGCTCTGCCGAAAGAAATATAGCCGATACATTAAAGAGTGAGCACGTTTACAAGTTTGTGTAACGTGCTCTTTCCACGTAAGTTTTGAGTCAAGCACCAGCCCCAGGTTGCGCACAGATGATTCAAAGTTGACCTGGGCCCCCCCTATATTTATATAGGTGTTATCAGTAGAAGGTAGAGCATTGATATAGTAGGGTGAGCCCAGGACGACCGCCTTAGTCTTACTAACATTCAGCTTAAGTCTGTTTAGTGCTGCCCAGCCCATTATCCTCTCGGCGTTAGAACTCATCTTGTCAGAACAGGAATCGAGCTCCTCAAGGGGGCATTGACAGTAGATTTGCAGATCATCCGCGTAGACTAGATGGGATACATCTGAGTCAAGGCAGAGGCCAATGTCATTGATGTATAACGCGAACAATAAAGGGCCCAAGACTGACCCCTGCGGGACACCGGTGTTTAGTGGTAGGAATGTAGAGAGTTCGTTGTTGTCACCAATGACGGCCTGTTCTCTACCAGAAAGGTAAGATGCAAGCCAGCGGATAACCTGCTTGGAGAAGCCGAAGGAGGGTAGCTTTCTGAGTAGCCTGACGTGACACACTGTATCAAACGCCTTGCTAAAATCAAAAAGAAGCAGAAGGGTGACCTTCTTCCTGTCCATTCCAAGCCTGACATCATCAGTCAGCTTAATCAAGCCGGACTGCGTGCTGTGGCCAGTGCGAAAACCAGTTTGGAAACTATCAAGATAGAGTCTAGTTTCAAGGTATTCAGAGATTTGATTGTGCACCAGACACTCCAGCGCCTTGGATAGAAAGCAAAGTAGGGAAATCGGTCGGTAGTCAGTTACAGCTGTAGGAGAGTTGATCTTGTTTAATGCTCTTACGAGCGATGATTTCCAGGCACAGGGAAAGCATGCCTCACTCAAAGACAGGTTGAAAATTTGACAGATTAAAGGAGTGAGTATTGGTAGTGCTTTAGAGATTACAACCTGTGGGATGCCATCGCTTCCCCTGGCCTGGGTATTGAAATGTGAAACTGCAGCTAACACGTCCGATTCTGTGATGGCCCTGAAGATAAAGTGTTCAGGGAGGTCTAGACTCTCGAGGGTCCGCAGATACTCCTCGACAGATGGAGCTTGAGGGTCATTTGAGATGGAACTGAAGTGTTCGTTGAGAGCATCTGGAGAGAACCGAGCAGGTGGAGAAGATTTAGAGGTGGTAATGCCAAGATTTTCAAGTTCTCTCCATATCTCTGCAACGTCGGTTAGAGTAGACAAGCGTGAATAATAGTAATTCAGCCTGGCTTCCTCGACCCGTTGATGAGCGTCATCCCTTGCGATTCTATAAAAGTATAGATCCCAAGGTAGACGACTTCTGCGAAAACGTCTGTAGAGCCTATTCCTTTCAGTTAAAAGGTCACGAAGAGCCGCGGTGAACCACGGGTGACGTTTACGTCCAGGTGTCACAGTCTTTAATGGGGCGAGATGATTTATGGCTTTTGTGATGTTTTCGTTGAGGATGGTGATGCATTAGTCAAGTGATGGTGTGGTGAAGGATGACCAGTCGCATGCGCTATGGAAGTCCCTTAGCTTCTCAGCACAGATTCCTTTGTAGTTTCTGTAAGTGTAGGTATTAGGTACGTAGCGTGGAATCTGTACGTCGAGTGTGGCTGTAATAAGGTCATGTCCATTAATGAAAGGTGTGTCAGTCTTCCAGTATGAGAGCAGGCGATCCTGCTCATCGATTAAGCAAAGGTCAAGCCAGGTGTCAGAGTCTTGTCTATGATGAGTTGCACCATATGGCACAGAAATAAGGGAGTTCTCGTCGATGAAAGCCTTGATGAAATTGGCGTCTTCAGACGAGGAAAGTTGGTCAGCATTGAAATCACCCATGATGACCTTCGTGGAGTAGTTGTGCATGTGTGTTGTTAGTTGCTCAATAAAGTTAGATCCCTGGATAAAGGGAGAATGAGGAGGGCGATACACAACCCCCACGAAGATGGGCGATATTCCCTTAGCTGTGATTTCACAGAAAAGATACTCCGGCTTACCTGGTTTGCCCGACCATTCACCATCAGATGACGAGATGATACAAGCTGTCAGTGAGTGATGGATGTAGAGAGCCACACCTCCACCGTTCCTGTTTCTGTCCCGTCTGTAAAGAGTGTAATCGTCCAGTGAAGGGATGGACGATATCTTGTCGCTTAGCCAGGTCTCGGTCATAGCCACTACGTGGAAGGGGGGACGAGTGGACAAGAAGAACCTGATCATCTCAATGTGACCCGTAAGGGAGTTCGCATTGAGATGACAGACCCTGAGACCCCCAGACAGAGACGCTTTAGATGTAGATGTGGATGTGTTTGATGTTTTAGACGGTGGTTTTGGTGGAATGATGTGTAAGTGTTTTAATGTGTGGTGTCCGTGTTGGCTATTGGCGGTGTTCGGGCTAAAAATCTTCCAGATCAGCCTCTGTAGTGATGATGGTGGCCCGTTCATTGTCTTCGCCAGAACGGATGAGGATCCTACCATCCCTCACAAAAGAGCGGCATCCTTTCCTCCTCTTTGCCTCCAGCCTTGCCCTGATTCGCAGCTTGTGAATATCTGGAGGAAGCAGCTCATTTATATTGATGAGTCCCTGATGGTCTGGACAGAGAGCTCTCGCTTCCTCCAGTAGCGCAGCATCCAGTTCACTAGTGTGAAGTTTGCGCTTCCTGGCTTTGGCCACTATGATGGAGCGGGCCAGTGCACTGGAAGAGAGGGTGACAGCAAGTGGTGGAAGTCTGCTGTCACCCGGCGCACTGATGTTCGTTGTGTCCAGTCTCCCCATGATCCTGACGGACGCCACATCCCGCTTCAGGACCGTGGGATCCAGTGCAGCCAGGACCGAGTAGGCCAGGAGCTGCAGTGATGTCTCCTGGGTGTAGCCCAGGCCGGTGATCACCACCACGTTGTTGGAAGTACGCTCCTGCTTCCTCTTTAAATCGGCCAGCTCGCTGCGGATGGTATTGAGCTCCTCCGAGGCCGGCGCAATGCTGTTGTTCTGCTGCTCTACAGGGCTCCTTGACGACAGCTGTTGAATTTGTGCCTGCAGCTCAGAGATGGAGGACTCGGCTTTACTTAGCCGAGTGTTGAGCGCAGGCAAGTCGTCAAGGGCTTTGAGGCGTTTCTCAAGCGGGCCAAGTCGCTTCTCGATTTTTGAGACCCGTTCAGACACGGTGTTTTGCGCCTGAAGGGCCTCATTTTGGACCCGCTTGATATCATCCAGTGCCGCAATGATGTCCTTGAGGGACGCCTCGATTGACGCCTGTGTCCTCGCCGGCGACTGCACTCTGGAGCCGGCAAGAGATGGAGGCGCAGACCTATTCTTCTTGGGCACACCTGTTAAAGGAGTGCCCTTGGTGGATGTGCTTGCCGTTGCCGCTGTCACTGCCGCTGCCCTTGCCCTCGTCTGCGTGGTCTTGGGCGTGCCGACGTCTGTATATTCTGCTGCACAGGCAGCACAGACGAGTGTGGCATCATTCCCCACCATTATTGACCGAAATGAGACACATATGGTGTGGAAATGGTCATTGCACAACTCGCATGTCTTCATTCTTCCCCTGGCTGCTTTGTTGCATTGAGCACACATAACAGGTGTTTCGGCACTTTTTCCACCAATTCCGCTCATTCTGGACGAGGTTATGTCACTGTCGATAACTTACTGACAGTCGATAAAGTAGAGTATGTTGGAGGATAATAGCTGGTGGTAAGTTATCGACTGTTTTTGATGGTAGCGACGCTGACGGAGGAAAGAGAGACGCCGTGCAGCGAGGAGAAAAGCCGTGCGTGTTTGCAGGTTATGTTTCAGCGACAGATGTTGTAGCAGGAAAAAAAGCAGAGTAGTAGATTGCAGCCTCCAGTGAATAATATGTCACAATGAAGGTTGCAGAATAGCGCATGCAACAGACTACAAAAGAATAGGCCCGAAGGCAACGTGCGGCAGTAACAGTGCAGAGAAAAATGAGTAAAGCAAAGCAGGACTATATGTACTCACGTGAAGTTGGCAGAGAGAGAGAGAGAGAGAGAGAGAGAGAGAGAGAGAGAGAGAGAGAGAGAGAGAGAGAGAGAGAGAGAGAGAGAGAAAGAGAGAGAAGCAAAGCTCCAAATAGTTCGATAATAATTTAGTCGGCAAATCGAAGGAAGGCGAGCGAAAGCAAGCGATCTCTCTAAAATGGAAATGTTTAAATCCACCTACCCCGAGCGCAGAGAGATTAAGAATAATTTAGTCGGCAAATCGGAGCAAGGCGAGCGAGAGCGAGGAGCAAAGCTATAAAACAAAAACTCCTAAATCCAGCTACCCCACGCACCGAGACTCCTTATACGAGTATTTTTAAAAAGAGAGTACGTCGGCAAATCGGAAGAAAGGCGAGCAAGAGCAAATATTAAAGCTCTAAAACAAAAACTCCTAAATAAAGCTACCATACGCTCCGAGACTCCTTATACGAGTATTTTTTTTAATACGTCGATAAACTGGAGGAATGCGAGAGAGAGAGAGAGAGAGAGAGAGAGAGAGAGAGAGAGAGAGAGAGAGAGAGAGAGAGAGAGAGAGAGAGAGAGAGAGAGAGAGAGAAGCAAAGCTCCAAATAGTTCAATAATAATTTAGTCGGCAAATCGTAGGAAGTCGAACAAAGGCCAGCGATCACTCTAAAACTGAGATGCTTATATCTGCCTAAACCGCGCGCAACAAGTTCGATAATAATTCAGTCGGCAAATCGGAGGAAATCGAACAAAGACCAGCGATCACTCTAAATCGTAATGCTTAAATTCACCTGCCCCGCGCGCTGCGAGATTAATAATAATTTAGTCGGCAAATCGTAGGAAGGCGAACAAAGGCCAGCGATTACTCTAAAACTGAAATTCTCAAATCCACCTACCCCGAGCGTAGCGATTTCGACAATAAGTTAGTCGGCAAATCGGAGGAAGGCGAACAAAGATCAGCGATCACTCTACATCGTAATGCTTAAATTCACCTGCCCCGCGCGCAGCGAGATTAATAATAATTTAGTCGGCAAATCGGAGGAAGGCGAACAAAGGTCAGCGATTACTCTAAAACTGAAATGCTCAAATCCACCTACCCCGAGCGTAGCGATTTCGACAATAATTTAGTCGGCAAATCGGAGGAAGGCGCACAAAGATCAGCGATCACTCTAACTCGTAATGTTTAAATTCAGCTGCCCCGCGCGCAGCGAGATTAATAATAATTTAGTCGGCAAATCGGAGGAAGGCGAAGAAACGCCAGCGATCACTCTAAATCGAAATGCTTAAATACACCTGTCCCACGCGGAGCGAGTTCAATGATAATTTCATGGGCAAATCGTCGGAAGGAAAGCAAAAGCGGGCGATCACTCTAAAACTGAATTGCTTATATCTGCCTAAACCGCGCGCAACAATTTCGATAATAATTCAGTCGGCAAATCGGAGGAAAGCGAACTAAGACCAGTGATCACTCTAAATCGTAATGCTTAAATTCACCTGCCCCGCGCGCTGCGAGATTAATAATAATTTAGTCGGCAAATCGTAGGAAGGCGAACAAAGGCCAGCGATTACTCTAAAACTGAAATTCTCAAATCAACCTACCCCGAGCGTAGCGATTTCGACAATAATTTAGTCGGCAAATCAGAGGAAAGCGAACAAAGACCAGCGATCACTCTAAATCGTAATGGTTAAATTCACCTGCCCCGCGCGCAGCGTGATTAATAATAATTTAGACGGCAAATCGGAGGAAGGCGATTATGCCTATATCTGCCTAAACCGCGCGCAACAATTTCGATAATAATTCAGTCGGCAAATCGGAGGAAGGTGAACAAAGGCCAGCGATCACTCTTAAACAGAAATGCTTAAATCCAGCTACCCCGCGAATAGCGAGTTCGATAATAATTCAGTCGGAAAATCGGAGGAAGGCGAAGAAAGGCCAGCGATCACTCTAAAACTGAAATGCTCAAATCCACCTACCCCGAGCGTAGCGATTTCGACAATAATTTAGTCGGCAAATCAGAGGAAGGCGAACAAAGATCAGCGATAACTCTAAATTGCAATGCTTAAATTCACCTGCCCCGTGCGCAGCGTGATTAATAATAATTTAGTCGGCAAATCGGAGGAAGGCGATTATGCTTATATCTGCCTAAACCGCGCGCAACAATTTCGATAATAATTCAGTCGGCAAATCGGAGGAAGGTGAACAAAGGCCAGCGATCACTCTTAAACAGAAATGCTTAAATCCAGCTACCCCGCGAATAGCGAGTTCGATAATAATTCAGTCGGAAAATCGGAGGAAGGCGAAGAAAGATCAGCGATCACTCTAAATTGTAATGCTTAAATTCACCTGCCCCGCGCGCAGCGAGATTAATAATAATTTAGTCGGCAAATCGTAGGACGGCGAACAAAGGCCAGCGATCACTCTAAAACTGAATTGCTTATATCTGCCTAAACCGCGCGCAACAATTTCGATAATAATTCAGTCGGCAAATCGGAGGAAGGCGAACAAAGGCCAACGCTTACTCTAAAACTGAAATGCTCAAATCCACCTACCCCGAGCGTAGCGAGTTCGACAATAATTCAGTCGGCAAATCGGAGCAAGGCGAGCGAGAGCGAGGAGCAAAGCTCTAAAACAAAAACTCCTAAATCCAGCTACCCCACGCACCGAGACTACTTATACCGAGTATTTTTAAAAAGAGAGTACGTCGGCAAATCGGAAGAAAGGCGAGCGAGAGCAAATATTAAAGCTCTGAAACAAAAACTCCTAAATCCAGCTACCCCACGCACCGAGACTACTTATACCGAGTATTTTTAAAAAGAGAGTACGTCGGCAAATCGGAAGAAAGGCGAGCATGAGCAAATATTAAAGCTCTAAAACAAAAACTCCCAAATAAAGCTACCATACGCTCCGAGACTCCTTATACGAGTATTTTTTTTTAATACGTCGATAAACTGCAGGAATGCGAGAGAGAGAGAGAGAGAGAGAGAGAGAGAGAGAGAGAGAGAGAGAGAGAGAGAGAAGAAAACCTGTAAAACAAAAACTTCTAAATCTAGCTACCCTACACTCCGAGACTCCTTATACGAGTATTTTTTTTTAATACGTCGATAAACTGGAGGAATGCGAGAGAGAGAGAGAGAGAGAGAGAGAGAGAGAGAGAGAGAGAGAGAGAGAGAGAGAGAGAAGCAAAGCTCCAAATAGTTCGATAATAATTTAGTCGGCAAATCGAAGGAAGGCGAGCGAATGCAAGCGATCTCTCTAAAACTGAAATGTTTAAATCCACCTACCCCGAGCGCAGAGAGATTAAGAATAATTTAGTCGACAAATCGTAGGAACGCGAACAAAGGCCAGCGATTACTCTAAAACTGAAATGCTCAAATCCACCTACCCCGAGCGTAGAGATTTCGACAATAATTCAGTCGGCAAATCGGAGGAAGGTGAACAAAGACCAGCGATCAATCTAAATGGTAATGCTTAAATTCACCTGTCCCGCGCGCAGCGAGATTAATAATAATTTAGTCGGCAAATCGGAGGAAGGCGATTATGCTTATATCTGCCTAAACCGCGCGCAACAATTTCGATAATAATTCAGTCGGCAAATCGGAGGAAGGCGAACAAAGGCCAACGATTACTCTAAAACTGAAATGCTCAAATCCACCTATCCCGAGCGTAGCGAGTTCGACAATAATTTAGTCGGCAAATCGGAGGAAGGCGAACAAAGACCAGCGATCACTCTAAATCGTAATGGTTAAATTCGCCTGCCCCGCGCGCATCGAGATTAATAATAATTTAGTCCGCAAATCGTAGGAAGGCGAACCAAGGCCAGCGATCACTCTAAAACTGAGATGCTTATATCTGCCTAAACCGCGCGCAACAAGTTCGACAATAATTCAGTCGGCAAATCGGAGCAAGGCGAGCGAGAGCGAGGAGCAAAGATCTAAAACAAAAACTCCTAAATCTAGCTACCCCACGTTCCGAGACTACTTATACCGAGTATTTTTAAAAAGAGAGTACGTCGGCAAATCGGAAGAAAGGCGAGCGAGAGCAAATATTAAAGCTCTAAAAGAAAAACTCCTAAATCCAGCTACCCCACGCACCGAGACTACTTATACCGAGTATTTTTAAAAAGAGAGTACGTCGGCAAATCGGAAGAAAGGCGAGCATGAGCAAATATTAAAGCTCTAAAACAAAAACTCCCAAATAAAGCTACCATACGCTCCGAGACTCCTTATACGAGTATTTTTTTTTAATACGTCGATAAACTGCAGGAATGCGAAAGAGAGAGAGAGAGAGAGAGAGAGATAGAGAGAGAGAGAGAGAGAGAGAGAGAGAGAGAGAGAAGCAAAGCTCCAAATAGTTCGATAATAATTTAGTCGGCAAATCGAAGGAAGGCGAGCGAATGCAAGCGATCTCTCTAAAACTGAAATTCTCAAATCCACCTACCCCGAGCGTAGCGATTTCGACAATAATTTAGTCGGCAAATCGGAGGAAGGCGCACAAAGATCAGCGATCACTCTAAATCGTAATGTTTATATTCAGCTGCCCCGCGCGCAGCGAGAATAATAATAATTTAGTCGGCAAATCGGAGGAAGGCGAGCAAAAGCGGGGGATCACTCTAAAACTGAATTGCTTATATCTGCCTAAACGGCGCACAACAATTTCGATAATAATTCAGTCGGAAAATCGGAGGAAGGCGAAGAAACGCCAGCGATCACTCTAAATCGAAATACTTAAATTCACCTGCCCCGCGCGCAGCGAGATTAATAATAATTTAGTCGGCAAATCGTAGGAAGGCGAACAAAGGGCAGCGGTTGCTCTAAAACGTAATTCTTAAATTCACCTGCCCCGCGCGCAGCGAGATTAATAATAATTTAGTCGGCAAATCGGAGGAAGGCGAGCAGAAGCGGGCGATCACTCTAAAACTGAAATGATTATATCTGCCTAAACCGCGCGCAACAAATTCGATAATAATTCAGTCGGCAAATCGGAGGAAGGTGAACAAAGGCCAGCGATCAATCTAAATCGAAATGCTTAAATTCCCCTCCCCTGAGAGTAGCGAGTTCGATAATAATTTATTCGGCGAATCGGAGGAAGGCGAACAAAGGCCAGGGATCTCTCTAAATCAAAATGCATAAATTCATCTGTCAAACGCGCAGCAAGTTCAATGATAATTTTATCGGCAAATCGGAGGAAAGCGAGCAAAAGCGGGGGATCACTCTAAAACTGAAATGCTTATTTCTGCCTAAACCGCGTGCAACAATTTCGATAATAATTCAGTCGGCAAATCGGAGGAAGGTGAACAAAGACCAGCGATCAATCGAAATGGTAATGCTTAAATTCACCTGCCCCGCGCGCAGCGAGATTAATAATAATTTAGTCGGCAAATCGGAGGAAGGCGAGCAGAAGCGGGCGATCACTGTAAATTGAAATGCTTAAATTCCCCTCCCCTGAGAGTAGCGAGTTCGATAATAATTTATTCGGCGAATCGGAGGAAGGCGAACAAAGGCCAGGGATCTCTCTAAATCGAAATGCATAAATTCATCTGTCAAACGCGCAGCAAGTTCAATGATAATTTTATCGGCAAATCGGAGGAAGGCGAGCAGAAGCGGGCGATCACTCTAAAACTGAAATGATTATATCTGCCTAAACCGCGCGCAACAAATTCGATAATAATTCAGTCGGCAAATCGGAGGAAGGTGAACAAAGACCAGCGATCAATCTAAATCGAAATGCTTAAATTCCCCTCCCCTGAGAGTAGCGAGTTCGATAATAATTTATTCGGCGAATCGGAGGAAGGCGAACAAAGACCAGCGATCACTCTAAATGGTAATGCTTAAATTCACCTGCCCCGAGCGCAACAAATTCGACACTAATTTAGTCGGCAAATCGGCGGAGGGCGAACAAATGCGAGCGATTACTCTCAAACTGAATGGCTTATATCTCCCTAAACTGCGCGCATCAATTTCGATAATAATTCAGTCGGCAAATCGGAGGAAGGTGAACAAAGACCAGCGATCAATCTAAATGGTAATGCTTAAATTCACCTGCCCCGCGCGCAGCGAGATTAATAATAATTTAGTCGGCAAATCGGAGGAAGGCGAGCAGAAGCGGGCGATCACTCTAAAACTGAAATGATTATATCTGCCTAAACCGCGCGCAACAAATTCGATAATAATTCAGTCGGCAAATCGGAGGAAGGTGAACAAAGGCCAGCGATCAATCTAAATCGGAATGCTTAAATTCCCCTCCCCTGAGAGTAGCGAGTTCGATAATAATTTAGTCGGCAAATCGGGGGAAGGCGAACAAAGACCAGCGATCACTCTAAATGGTAATGCTTAAATTCACCTGCCCCGAGCGCAACAAATTCGATAATAATTCAGTCGGCAAATCGGAGGAAGGCGAACAAAGGCCAGCGATCACTCTTAAACTGAAATGCTTAAAGCCACCTTCCCCGAGCATAGCGAGTTCGACAATAATTTAGTCGGCAAATCGGAGGAAGGCGAACAAAGGCGAGCGATTACTCTCAAACTGAATGGCTTATATCTCCCTAAACTGCGCGCAACAAGTTCGATAATAATTCAGAAAATGCTTAAATCCACCTACCCCAAGCGCAGCGAAATCAAAGATAAGTTTATCGGCAAATCGCAGGAAGGCCAGCAAATGCGACCGATCACTCTTAAACTGAAATGTTCAAATCCACCTACCCCAAGCGCAGCGAGTTCGATAATAATTTAGTCGGCAAATCGGACTAAAGCGAACAAAGACCAGCGATCAATCTAAATGGTAATGCTTAAACTCACCTGCCCCGCGCGCAGCGAGATTAATAATAATTTAGTCGGCAAATCGGAGGAAGGCGAGCAAAAGCGGGCGATCACTCTAAAACTGAAATGCTTATATCTGCCTAAACTGCGCGCATCAATTTCGATAATAATTCAGTCGGCAAATCGGAGGAGGGCGAACAAAGGCAAGCGATTACTCTCAAACTGAACGGCTTATATCTCCCTAAACTGCGCGCATCAATTTCGATAATAATTCAGTCGGCAAATCGGAGGGAGGTGAACAAAGGCCAGCGATCAATCTAAATGGTAATGCTTAAATTCACCTGCCCCGCGCGCAGCGAGATTAATAATAATTTAGTCGGCAAATCGGAGGAAGGCGAGCAGAAGCGGGCGATCACTCTCAAACTGAGATGATTATATCTGCCTAAACCGCGCGCAACAAATTCGATAATAATTCAGTCGGCAAATCGGAGGAAGGTGAACAAAGGCCAGCGATCAATCTAAATCGAAATGCTTAAATTCCCCTCCCCTGAGAGTAGCGAGTTCGATAATAATTTAGTCGGCAAATCGGAGGAAGGCAAACAAAGGCCAGCGATCAATCTAAATCGAAATGCTCAAATTCCCCTCCTCTGAGAGTAGCGAGTTCGATAATAATTTAGTCGCCAAATCGGAGGAAGGCGAACAAAGACCAGCGATCACTCCAAATGGTAATGCTTAAATTCACCTGCCCGCGCGCAGCGAGATTAATAATAATATAGTCGGCAAATCGGAGGAAGGCGAGCAGAAGCGGGCGATCACTCTTAAACTGAAATGTTCAAATCCACCTACCCCAAGCGCAGCGAGTTCGATAATAATTCAGTCGGCAAATCGGAGGAAGGCGAACAAAGACCAGCGATCACTCTAAATCGTAATGCTTAAATTCACCTGCCCCGCGCGCAGCGAGATTAATAATAATTTAGTCGGCAAATCGGCGGAAGGCGAACAAAGGCCAGCGATCACTCTAAATCGAAATGCTTAAATACACCTGTCCCATGCGTAGCTAGTTCAATGATAATTTTATCGGCAAATCGGAGGAAGGCGAGCAAAAGCAAGCGCTCACTCTAAATCGAAATGCTTAAATTCACCTGCTCCGCGGGCTGCGAGTTCAATGATAATTTTATCGGCAAATCGGAGGAAGGCCAGCAAAAGCGACCGATCACTGATAAACTGAATTCTCAAATCCACCTACCCCGAGCGTAGCGAGTTCGACAATAATTTAGTCGGCAAATCGGAGGAAGGCGAACAAAGACCAGCTATCACTCTAAATGGTAATGCTTAAATTCACCTGCCCCGCGCGCAGCGAGAATAATAATAATTTAGTCGGCAAATCGGAGGAAGGCCAGCAAATGCGACCGATCACTCTTAAACTGAAATGTTCAAATCCACCTACCCCAAGCGCAGCGAGTTCGATAATAATTTAGTCGGCAAATCGGAGTAAGTAGAACAAAGGCCAGCGATCACTCTAAATCGTAATGCTTAAATTCACCTGCCCCGCGCGCTGCGAGTTCAATGATAATTTTATCGGCAAATCGGAGGAAGGCGAACAAAGGCCAGTGATCACTCTTAAACTGAAATGCCTAAAGCCACCTTCCCCGAGCATAGCGAGTTGGATAATAATTTAGTCGGCAAATCGAAGTAAGGCGAACGAAGGCCAGCGATTACTCTCAGACTGAAATGCTTGTATCTCCCTACCCGGCGCGCAACAAGATCGACAATAATGATGGACAATAATTTAGTCGGCAAATCGGAGGAAAGCGAACAAAGACCATCGATCACTCTAAACTGAAATGCTTATATCTCCCTAAACTGCGCGCAACAAGTTCGATAATAATTCAGTCGGCAAATCGGAGGGAGGTGAACAAAGGCCAGCGATCACTCTTAAACTGAAAAGTTCAAATCCACCTGTCCCACGGTCAGCGAGTTCGACAATAATTTAGTCGGCAAATCGGAGGAAGGCGAACAAAGACCAGCGATCACTCTAAATCGTAATGCTTAAATTCACCTGCCCCGCGCGCAGCGAGATTAATAATAATTTAGTCGGCAAATCGGAGGAAGGCGAACAAAGGCCAGCGATCACTCTAAATCGAAATGCTTAAATACACCTGTCCCATGCGTAGCGAGTTCAATGATAATTTTATCGGCAAATCGGCGGAAGGCGAACAAAGGCCAGCGATTACTCTCAAACTGAAATGCTCAAATTCACCTGCCCCGAGCGTAGCGAGTTCGATAATAGTTTAGTCGACAAATCGAAGTAAGGCGAGCAAAAGCAAGCGATCACTCTAAATCGAAATGCTTAAATAAACCTGTCTTACTCGCATCGAGTTCAATGATAATGTTATCGGCAAATAGGAGGAAGGCGAGCAAAAGCGGGCGATCACTCTTAAACTGAAATGCTCAAATCCACCTACCCGGAACGCAGCGAGTTCGATAACAATTTAGTCGGCAAATCGGAGGAAGGCGAACAAAGACCAGCCATCACTCTAAATCGTAATGCTTAAATTCACCTACCCGCGCGCAGCGAAATCAAAGATAAGTTTATCGGCAAATCGCAGGAAGGCCAGCAAATGCGACCGATCACTCTTAAACTGAAATGTTCAAATCCACATACCCCAAGCGCAGCGAGTTCGATAATAATTTAGTCGGCAGATCGGACTAAAGCGAACAAAGACCAGCGATCAATCTAAATGGTAATGCTTAAACTCACCTGCCCCGCGCGCAGCGAGATTAATAATAATTTAGTCGGCAAATCGGAGGAAGGCGAACAAAGACCAGGGATCACTCTAAATCGAAATGCATAAATTCATCTGTCAAACGCGCATCAATTTCGATAATAATTCAGTCGGCAAATCGGAGGGAGGTGAACAAAGGCCAGCGATCAATCTAAATCGAAATGCTTAAATTCCCCTCCCCTGAGAGTAGCGAGTTCGATCATAATTAATTCGGCGAATCGGAGGAAGGCGAACAAAGGCCAGCGATCACTCTGCAACAGAAATGCTTAAATTCACCTACCCCAAGCGCAGCGAGTTCAAAGATAATTTTATCGGCAAATCGGAGGAAGGCCAGCAAATGCGACCGATCACTCTTAAACTGAAATGTTCAAATCCACCTACCCCAAGCGCAGCGAGTTCGATAATAATTTAGTCGGCAAATCGGAGGAAGGCGAACAAAGACCAGCTTTCTCTCTAAATCGTAATGCTTAAATTCACCTGCCCGGGCGCAGCGAGATTAATAATAATTAAGTCGGCAAATCGGAGGAAGGCGAACAAAGGCCAGCGATCACTCTAAATCGAAATGCTTAAATACACCTGTCCCATGCGTAGAGAGTTCAATGATAATTTTATCCGCAAATCGAAGGAAGACGAGCAAAAGCAAGCGCTCACTCTTAAACTGAAATGCTCAAATCCACCTGTCCCACGCGCAGCGAGTTCGACAATAATTTAGTCGGCAAATCGGAGTAAGTAGAACAAAGGCCAGCGATCACTCTAAATCGTAATGCTTAAATTCACCTGCCCCGCGCGCTGCGAGTTCAATGATAATTTTATCGGCAAATCGGAGGAAGGCGAACAAAGGCCAGTGATCACTCTTAAACTGAAATGCCTAAAGCCACCTTCCCCGAGCATAGCGAGTTGGATAATAATTTAGTCGGCAAATCGAAGTAAGGCGAACGAAGGCCAGCGATTACTCTCAGACTGAAATGCTTGTATCTCCCTACCCGGCGCGCAACAAGATCGACAATAATGATGGACAATAATTTAGTCGGCAAATCGGAGGAAAGCGAACAAAGATCATCGATCACTCTAAACTGAAATGCTTATATCTCCCTAAACTGCGCGCAACAAGTTCGATAATAATTCAGTCGGCAAATCGGAGGGAGGTGAACAAAGGCCAGCGATCACTCTTAAACTGAAAAGTTCAAATCCACCTGTCCCACGGTCAGCGAGTTCGACAATAATTTAGTCGGCAAATCGGAGGAAGGCGAACAAAGACCAGCGATCACTCTAAATCGTAATGCTTAAATTCACCTGCCCCGCGCGCAGCGAGATTAATAATAATTTAGTCGGCAAATCGTAGGAAGGCGAACAAAGGCCAGCGATCACTCTAAATCGTAATGCTTAAATTCACCTGCCCCGCGCGCTGCGAGTTCAATGATAATTTTATCGGCAAATCGGAGGAAGGCGAACAAAGGCCAGTGATCACTCTTAAACTGAAATGCCTAAAGCCACCTTCCCCGAGCATAGCGAGTTGGATAATAATTTAGTCGGCAAATCGAAGTAAGGCGAACGAAGGCCAGCGATTACTCTCAGACTGAAATGCTTGTATCTCCCTACCCGGCGCGCAACAAGATCGACAATAATGATGGACAATAATTTAGTCGGCAAATCGGAGGAAAGCGAACAAAGACCATCGATCACTCTAAACTGAAATGCTTATATCTCCCTAAACTGCGCGCAACAAGTTCGATAATAATTCAGTCGGCAAATCGGAGGGAGGTGAACAAAGGCCAGCGATCACTCTTAAACTGAAAAGTTCAAATCCACCTGTCCCACGGTCAGCGAGTTCGACAATAATTTAGTCGGCAAATCGGAGGAAGGCGAACAAAGACCAGCGATCACTCTAAATCGTAATGCTTAAATTCACCTGCCCCGCGCGCAGCGAGATTAATAATAATTTAGTCGGCAAATCGGAGGAAGGCGAACAAAGGCCAGCGATCACTCTAAATCGAAATGCTTAAATACACCTGTCCCATGCGTAGCGAGTTCAATGATAATTTAGTCGGCAAATCGAAGGAAGGCAAACAAAGGCCAGCGATCACTCTAAATCGTAATGCTTAAATTCACCTGCCCCGCGCGCAGCGAGTTCAATGATAATTTTATCAGCAAATCGGAGGAAGGCGAACAAAGGCCAGCTATCACTCTAAATCGAAATGCTTAAATACACCTGTCCCACGCGCAGCGATTTCAATGATAATTTTATCGGCAAATCGAAGGAAGGCAAGCAAAGGACAGTGATTACTCTAAAACTGAAATGCTTATATCTGCCTACCCCGAGCGCAGCAAGTTCGATAATAATTAATTCGGCGAATCGGAGGAAGGCGAACAAAGGCCAGCGATCACTCTTAAACAGAAATGCTTAAATCCACCTAGCCCAAGCGCAGCGAGATCGATGATAATTTAGTCGGCAAATCGGAGGAAGGCGAGCAAAAGCGGGCGATCACTCTAAAACTGAAATGCTTATATCTGCCTAAACTGCGCGCATCAATTTCGATAATAATTCAATCGGAAAATCGGATGGAGGTGAACAAAGACCAGCGATCACTCTTAAACAGAAATGCTTAAATCCACCTAGCCCAAGCGCAGCGAGATCGATGATAATTTAGTCGGCAAATCGGAGGAAGGCGTACAAAGACCAGCGATCAATCTACATGGTAATGCTTAAATTCACCTGCCCCGCGCGCAGCGAGATTAATAATAATTTAGTCGGCAAATCGGAGGAAGGCGAACAAAGACCAGGGATCACTCTAAATCGAAATGCATAAATTCATCTGTCAAACGCGCAGCAAGTTCGACAATAATTTAGTCGGCAAATCGGAGGAAGGCGAGCAAAAGCGCGCGATCACTCTAAAACTGAAATGCTTATATCTGCCTAAACTGCGCGCATCAATTTCGATAATAATTCATTCGGCAAATCGGATGGAGGTGAACAAAGGCCAGCGATCACTCTTAAACAGAAATGCTTAAATCCACCTAGCCCAAGCGCAGCGAGATCGATGATAATTTAGTCGGCAAATCGGAGGAAGGCGAACAAAGACCAGCGATCACTCTAAATCGTAATGCTTAAAGCCACCTGCCCCGAGCATAGCGAGTTCAATAATAATTTAGTCGGCAAATAGAAGTAAGGCGAACGAAGGCCAGCGATCACTCTAAATCGAAATTCTTAAATACACCTGTCTCCATCGCAGCTAGTTCAATGATAATGTTATCGGCAAATCAGAGGAAGGCGAGCAAAAGCGAGCGATCACTCTTAAACTGAATTGCTCAACTCCAACTGTCCCACGCGCAGCGAGTTCGACAATAATTTAGTCGGCAAATCGGAGGAAGCCGAACAAAGGCCAGGGATCCCTCTAAATCGAAATGCAAAAATTCATCTGTCAAACTCGCAGCGAGTTTAATAATAATTTAGTCGGCAAATCGGAGGAAGGCGAGCAAAAGCGGGCGATCACTCTAAAACTGAAATGCTTATATCTGCCTAAACTGCGCGCATCAATTTCGATAATAATTCATTCGGCAAATCGAATGGAGGTGAACAAAGGCCAGCGATCGCTCTAAATTGAAATGCTTAAATTCCCCTCCCCTGAGAGTAGCGATATCGATAATAATTTAGTCGGCAAATCGGAGGAAGGCGAACAAAGACCACCGATCACTCTACATGGTAATGCTTAAATTCACCGGCCCCGCGCGCAGCGAGTTTAATAATAATTTAGTCGGCAAATCGGAGGAAGGCGAGCAAAGCCCAGCGATCACTCTGAATCGAAATGCATAAATTCATCTGTCAAACGCGCAGCAAGTTCGACAATAATTTAGTCGGCAAATCGGGGGAAGGCGAACAAAGGCGAGCGATTACTCTCAAACTGAATGGCTTATATCTCCCTAAGCTGCGCGCAACAAGTTCGATAATAATTCAGTCGGCAAATCGGACTAAAGCGAACAAAGACCAGCGATCACTCTTAAACAGAAATGCTTAAATCCACCTAGCCCAAGCGCAGCGAGATCGATGATAATTTAGTCGGCAAATCGGAGGAAGGCGTACAAAGACCATCGATCAATCTAAATCGTAATGCTTAAATTCACCTGTCCCGCGCGAAACAAGATTAATAATAATTCAGTCGGCAAATCGGAGGGAGGTGCACAAAGGCCAGCGAGCACTCTTAATTGAAATGCTTAAATTCCCCTCCCCTGAGAGTAGCGAGTTCGATAATAATTTATTCGGCGAATCGGAGGAAGGCGAACAAAGGCCAGGGATCACTCTAAATCGAAATGCAAAAATTCATCTGTCAAACGCGCAGCAAGTTCAATGATAATTTTATCGGCAAATCGGAGGAAGGCTAGCAAAAGCGAGCGATCACTCTAAAACTGAAATGCTTATTTCTGCCTAAGCCGCGCGCAACAATTTCGATAGTAATTCAGTCGGCAAATCGGAGGAAGGTGAACAAAGGCCAGCGATCACTCTAAATCGTAATGCTTAAATTCCCCTCCCCTGAGAGTAGCGAGTTCGATAATAATTAATTCGGCGAATCGGAGGAAGGCGAACAATGGCCAGCGATCACTCTTAAACAGAAATGCTTAAATCCACCTAGCCCAAGCGCAGCGAGATCGATGATAATTTAGTCGGCAAATCGGAGGAAGGCGAACAAAGGCCAGCGATCACTCTAAATCGAAATGCATAAATTCATCTGTCAAACGCGCAGCAAGTTCCATGATAATTTTATCGGCAAATCGGAGGAAGGCGAGCAAAACGAGCGATCACTCTTAAACTGAAATGCTCAAATCCACCGGTCCCACGCGCAGCGAGTTCGACAATAATTTAGTCGGCAAATCGGAGGAAGGCGAACAAACACCAGCGATCACTCTAAATCGTAATGCTTAAATTCACCTGCCCCGCGCGCAATAATTTCGATAATAATTCAGTCGGCAAATCGTAGGAAGGCGAAGAAAGACCAGCGATCACTCTAAATCGTAATGCTTAAATTCACCTGTCCCGCGCGCAGCAAGATTAATAATAATTTAGTCGGCAAATCGGAGGAAGGCGAGCAAAAGCGGGCGATCACTCTAAAACTGAAATGCTTAAATACACCTGTCCCATGCGTAGAGAGTTCAATGATAATTTTATCGGCAAATCGGAGGAAGGCGAGCAAAACGAGCGATCACTCTTAAACTGAAATGCTTAAATCCACCTGTCCCACGCGCAGCGAGTTCGACAATAATTTAGTCGGCAAATCGGTGGAAGGCGAACAAAGGCCAGCGATCACTCTTAAACTGAAATGCTTAAAGCCACCTGCCCCGAGCATAGCGAGTTCAATAATAATTTAGTCGGCAAATAGAAGTAAGGCGAACGAAGGCCAGCGATCACTCTAAATCGAAATTCTTAAATACACCTGTCTCACTCGCAGCTAGTTCAATGATAATGTTATCGGCAAATCGGAGGAAGGCGAGCAAAAGCGAGCGATCACTCTTAAACTGAATTGCTCAACTCCAACTGTCCCACGCGCAGCGAGTTCGACAATAATTTAGTCGGCAAATCGGAGGAAGGCGAACAAAGGCGAGCGATTACTCTCAAACTGAATGGCTTATATCTCCCTAAGCTGCGCGCAACAAGTTCGATAATAATTCAGTCTGCAAATCGGACTAAAGCGAACAAAGACCAGCGATCACTCTAAATCGTAATGCTTAAATTCACCTGTCCCGCGCGCAGCAAGATTAATAATAATTTAGTCGGCAAATCGGAGGAAGGCGAGCAAAAGCGGGCGATCACTCTAAAACTGAAATGCTTAAATACACCTGTCCCATGCGTAGAGAGTTCAATGATAATTTTATCGGCAAATCGGAGGAAGGCGAGCAAAACGAGCGATCACTCTTAAACTGAAATGCTTAAATCCACCTGTCCCACGCGCAGCGAGTTCGACAATAATTTAGTCGGCAAATCGGTGGAAGGCGAACAAAGGCCAGCGATCACTCTTAAACTGAAATGCTTAAAGCCACCTGCCCCGAGCATAGCGAGTTCAATAATAATTTAGTCGGCAAATAGAAGTAAGGCGAACGAAGGCCAGCGATCACTCTAAATCGAAATTCTTAAATACACCTGTCTCCATCGCAGCTAGTTCAATGATAATGTTATCGGCAAATCGGAGGAAGGCGAACAAAAGCGAGCGATCACTCTTATAATGAATTGCTCAACTCCAACTGTCCCACGCGCAGCGAGTTCGACAATAATTTAGTCGGCAAATCGGAGGAAGCCGAACAAAGGCCAGGGATCCCTCTAAATCGAAATGCAAAAATTCATCTGTCAAACTCGCAGCGAGTTTAATAATAATTTAGTCGGCAAATCGGAGGAAGGCGAGCAAAAGCGGGCGATCACTCTAAAACTGAAATGCTTATATCTGCCTAAACTGCGCGCATCAATTTCGATAATAATTCATTCGGCAAATCGAATGGAGGTGAACAAAGGCCAGCGATCGCTCTAAATTGAAATGCTTAAATTCCCCTCCCCTGAGAGTAGCGGTATCGATAATAATTTAGTCGGCAAATCGGAGGAAGGCGAACAAAGACCACCGATCACTCTACATGGTAATACTTAAATTCACCTGCCCCGCGCGCAGCGAGTTTAATAATAATTTAGTCGGCAAATCGGAGGAAGGCGAGCAAAGCCCAGCGATCACTCTGAATCGAAATGCATAAATTCATCTGTCAAACGCGCAGCAAGTTCGACAATAATTTAGTCGGCAAATCGGGGGAAGGCGAACAAAGGCGAGCGATTACTCTCAAACTGAATGGCTTATATCTCCCTAAGCTGCGCGCAACAAGTTCGATAATAATTCAGTCGGCAAATCGGACTAAAGCGAACAAAGACCAGCGATCACTCTTAAACAGAAATGCTTAAATCCACCTAGCCCAAGCGCAGCGAGATCGATGATAATTTAGTCGGCAAATCGGAGGAAGGCGTACAAAGACCATCGATCAATCTAAATCGTAATGCTTAAATTCACCTGTCCCGCGCGAAACAAGATTAATAATAATTCAGTCGGCAAATCGGAGGGAGGTGCACAAAGGCCAGCGAGCACTCTTAATTGAAATGCTTAAATTCCCCTCCCCTGAGAGTAGCGAGTTCGATAATAATTTATTCGGCGAATCGGAGGAAGGCGAACAAAGGCCAGGGATCACTCTAAATCGAAATGCAAAAATTCATCTGTCAAACGCGCAGCAAGTTCAATGATAATTTTATCGGCAAATCGGAGGAAGGCTAGCAAAAGCGAGCGATCACTCTAAAACTGAAATGCTTATTTCTGCCTAAACCGCGCGCAACAATTTCGATAGTAATTCAGTCGGAAAATCGGAGGAAGGTGAACAAAGGCCAGCGATCACTCTAAATCGTAATGCTTAAATTCCCCTCCCCTGAGAGTAGCGAGTTCGATAATAATTAATTCGGCGAATCGGAGGAAGGCGAACAATGGCCAGCGATCACTCTTAAACAGAAATGCTTAAATCCACCTAGCCCAAGCGCAGCGAGATCGATGATAATTTAGTCGGCAAATCGGAGGAAGGCGAACAAAGGCCAGCGATCACTCTAAATCGAAATGCATAAATTCATCTGTCAAACGCGCAGCAAGTTCCATGATAATTTTATCGGCAAATCGGAGGAAGGCGAGCAAAACGAGCGATCACTCTTAAACTGAAATGCTCAAATCCACCGGTCCCACGCGCAGCGAGTTCGACAATAATTTAGTCGGCAAATCGGAGGAAGGCGAACAAACACCAGCGATCACTCTAAATCGTAATGCTTAAATTCACCTGCCCCGCGCGCAATAATTTCGATAATAATTCAGTCGGCAAATCGTAGGAAGGCGAAGAAAGACCAGCGATCACTCTAAATCGTAATGCTTAAATTCACCTGTCCCGCGCGCAGCAAGATTAATAATAATTTAGTCGGCAAATCGGAGGAAGGCGAGCAAAAGCGGGCGATCACTCTAAAACTGAAATGCTTAAATACACCTGTCCCATGCGTAGAGAGTTCAGTGATAATTTTATCGGCAAATCGGAGGAAGGCGAGCAAAACGAGCGATCACTCTTAAACTGAAATGCTTAAATCCACCTGTCCCACGCGCAGCGAGTTCGACAATAATTTAGTCGGCAAATCGGAGGAAGGCGAACAAAGGCGAGCGATTACTCTCAAACTGAATGGCTTATATCTCCCTAAGCTGCGCGCAACAAGTTCGATAATAATTCAGTCTGCAAATCGGACTAAAGCGAACAAAGACCAGCGATCAATCTAAATCGTAATGCTTAAATTCACCTGTCCCGCGCGAAACAAGATTAATAATAATTTAGTCGGCAAATCGGAGGAAGGCGAGCAAAAGCGGGCGATCACTCTAAAACTGAAATGCTTATATCTGCCTAAACTGCGCGCATCAATTTCGATAATAATTCAGTCGGCAAATCGGAGGGAGGTGCACAAAGGCCAGCGATCACTCTTAATTGAAATGCTTAAATTCCCCTCCCCTGAGAGTAGCGAGTTCGATAATAATTTATTCGGCGAATCGGAGGAAGGCGAACAAAGGCCAGGGATCCCTCTAAATCGAAATGCAAAAATTCGTCTGTCAAACACGCAGCGAGTTTAATAATAATTTAGTCGGCAAATCGGAGGAAGGCGAGCAAAAGCGGGCGATCACTCTAAAACTGAAATGCTTATATCTGCCTAAACTGCGCGCATCAATTTCGATAATAATTCATTCGGCAAATCGAATGGAGGTGAACAAAGGCCAGCGATCGCTCTAAATTGAAATGCTTAAATTCCCCTCCCCTGAGAGTAGCGGTATCGATAATAATTTAGTCGGCAAATCGGAGGAAGGCGAACAAAGACCACCGATCACTCTACATGGTAATGCTTAAATTCACCTGCCCCGCGCGTAGCGAGATTAATAATAATTTAGTCGGCAAATCGGAGGAAGGCGAACAAAGGCCAGCGATCACTCTAAATCGAAATGCATAAATTCATCTGTCAAACGCGCAGCAAGTTCGACAATAATTTAGTCGGCAAATCGGAGGAAGGCGAACAAAGGCGAGCGATTACTCTCAAACTGAATGGCTTATATCTCCCTAAGCTGCGCGCAACAAGTTCGATAATAATTCAGTCGGCAAATCGGACTAAAGCGAACAAAGACCAGCGATCACTCTTAAACAGAAATGCTTAAATCCACCTAGCCCAAGCGCAGCGAGATCGATGATAATTTAGTCGGCAAATCGGAGGAAGGCGTACAAAGACCATCGATCAATCTAAATCGTAATGCTTAAATTCACCTGTCCCGCGCGAAACAAGATTAATAATAATTCAGTCGGCAAATCGGAGGGAGGTGCACAAAGGCCAGCGAGCACTCTTAATTGAAATGCTTAAATTCCCCTCCCCTGAGAGTAGCGAGTTCGACAATAATTTAGTCGGCAAATCGGAGGAAGGCGAACAAACACCAGCGATCACTCTAAATCGTAATGCTTAAATTCACCTGCCCCGCGCGCAATAATTTCGATAATAATTCAGTCGGCAAATCGTAGGAAGGCGAAGAAAGACCAGCGATCACTCTAAATCGTAATGCTTAAATTCACCTGTCCCGCGCGCAGCAAGATTAATAATAATTTAGTCGGCAAATCGGAGGAAGGCGAGCAAAAGCGGGCGATCACTCTAAAACTGAAATGCTTAAATACACCTGTCCCATGCGTAGAGAGTTCAGTGATAATTTTATCGGCAAATCGGAGGAAGGCGAGCAAAACGAGCGATCACTCTTAAACTGAAATGCTTAAATCCACCTGTCCCACGCGCAGCGAGTTCGACAATAATTTAGTCGGCAAATCGGAGGAAGGCGAACAAAGGCGAGCGATTACTCTCAAACTGAATGGCTTATATCTCCCTAAGCTGCGCGCAACAAGTTCGATAATAATTCAGTCTGCAAATCGGACTAAAGCGAACAAAGACCAGCGATCAATCTAAATCGTAATGCTTAAATTCACCTGTCCCGCGCGAAACAAGATTAATAATAATTTAGTCGGCAAATCGGAGGAAGGCGAGCAAAAGCGGGCGATCACTCTAAAACTGAAATGCTTATATCTGCCTAAACTGCGCGCATCAATTTCGATAATAATTCAGTCGGCAAATCGGAGGGAGGTGCACAAAGGCCAGCGATCACTCTTAATTGAAATGCTTAAATTCCCCTCCCCTGAGAGTAGCGAGTTCGATAATAATTTATTCGGCGAATCGGAGGAAGGCGAACAAAGGCCAGGGATCCCTCTAAATCGAAATGCAAAAATTCGTCTGTCAAACACGCAGCGAGTTTAATAATAATTTAGTCGGCAAATCGGAGGAAGGCGAGCAAAAGCGGGCGATCACTCTAAAACTGAAATGCTTATATCTGCCTAAACTGCGCGCATCAATTTCGATAATAATTCATTCGGCAAATCGAATGGAGGTGAACAAAGGCCAGCGATCGCTCTAAATTGAAATGCTTAAATTCCCCTCCCCTGAGAGTAGCGGTATCGATAATAATTTAGTCGGCAAATCGGAGGAAGGCGAACAAAGACCACCGATCACTCTACATGGTAATGCTTAAATTCACCTGCCCCGCGCGTAGCGAGATTAATAATAATTTAGTCGGCAAATCGGAGGAAGGCGAACAAAGGCCAGCGATCACTCTAAATCGAAATGCATAAATTCATCTGTCAAACGCGCAGCAAGTTCGACAATAATTTAGTCGGCAAATCGGAGGAAGGCGAACAAAGGCGAGCGATTACTCTCAAACTGAATGGCTTATATCTCCCTAAGCTGCGCGCAACAAGTTCGATAATAATTCAGTCGGCAAATCGGACTAAAGCGAACAAAGACCAGCGATCACTCTTAAACAGAAATGCTTAAATCCACCTAGCCCAAGCGCAGCGAGATCGATGATAATTTAGTCGGCAAATCGGAGGAAGGCGTACAAAGACCAGCGATCAATCTAAATCGTAATGCTTAAATTCACCTGTCCCGCGCGAAACAAGATTAATAATAATTCAGTCGGCAAATCGGAGGGAGGTGCACAAAGGCCAGCGAGCACTCTTAATTGAAATGCTTAAATTCCCCTCCCCTGAGAGTAGCGAGTTCGATAATAATTTATTCGGCGAATCGGAGGAAGGCGAACAAAGGCCAGGGATCACTCTAAATCGAAATGCAAAAATTCATCTGTCAAACGCGCAGCAAGTTCAATGATAATTTTATCGGCAAATCGGAGGAAGGCTAGCAAAAGCGAGCGATCACTCTAAAACTGAAATGCTTATTTCTGCCTAAACCGCGCGCAACAATTTCGATAGTAATTCAGTCGGCAAATCGGAGGAAGGTGAACAAAGGCCAGCGATCAATCTAAATCGGAATGCTTAAATTCCCCTCCCCTGAGAGTAGCGAGTTCGATAATAATTAATTCGGCGAATCGGAGGAAGGCGAACAATGGCCAGCGATCACTCTTAAACAGAAATGCCTAAATCCACATTGCCCAAGCGCAGCGAGATCGATGATAATTTAGTCGGCAAATCGGAGGAAGGCGTACAAAGACCAGCGATCAATCTAAATCGTAATGCTTAAATTCACCTGTCCCGCGCGAAACAAGATTAATAATAATTCAGTCGGCAAATCGAAGTAAGGCGAGCAAAAGCAAGCGATCACTCTTAAACAGAAATGCTTAAATCCACCTACCCCGCGAATAGCGAGATCGATAATAATTTAATCGGCAAATCGGTGGAATGCGAACAAAGGCCAGGGATCACTCTAAATCGAAATGCAAAAATTCATCTGTCAAACGCGCAGCAAGTTCAATGATAATTTTATCGGCAAATCGGAGGAAGGCGAGCAAAAGCGAGCGATCACTCTAAAACTGAAATGCTTATTTGTGCCTAAACCGCGCGCAACAATTTCGATAGTAATTCAGTCGGAAAATCGGAGGAAGGTGAACAAAGGCCAGCGATCAATCTAAATCGGAATGCTTAAATTCCCCTCCCCTGAGAGTAGCGAGTTCGATAATAATTAATTCGGCGAATCGGAGGAAGGCGAACAAAGGCCAGCGATCACTCTTAAACAGTAATGCTTAAATCCACCTAGCCCAAGCGCAGCGAGATCGATGATAATTTAGTCGGCAAATCGGAGGAAGGCGAACAAAGGCCAGCGATCACTCTAAATCGAAATGCATAAATTCATCTGTCAAACGCGCAGCAAGTTCCATAATAATTTGATCGGCAAATCGGAGGAAGGCGAGCAAAACGAGCGATCACTCTTAAACTGAAATGCTCAAATCCACCGGTCCCACGCGCAGCGAGTTCGACAATAATTTAGTCGGCAAATCGGAGGAAAGCGAACAAAGACCAGCGATCACTCTAAATCGTAATGCTTAAATTCACCTGCCCCGCGCGCAATAATTTCGATAATAATTCAGTCGGCAAATCGTAGGAAGGCGAAGAAAGACCAGCGATCACTCTAAATCGTAATGCTTAAATTCACCTGTCCCGCGCGCAATAATTTCGATAATAATTTAGTCGGCCAATCGGAGGAAGGCGAACAAAGACCAGCGATCACTCTAAATCGTAATGCTTAAATTCACCTGCGCCGCGCGCAGCGAGATTAATAATAATTTAGTCGGCAAATCGGAGGAAGGCGAACAAAGTCCAGCGATCACTCTAAATCGAAATGCTTAAATACACCTGTCTCACGCGCAGCGAGTTCAATGATAATGTTATCGGCAAATCGGAGGAAGGCGAGCAAAAGCGAGCGATCACTCTTAAACTGAATTGCTCAACTCCAACTGTCCCACGCGCAGCGAGTTCGACAATAATTTAGTCGGCAAATCGGAGGAAGGCGAACAAAGGCGAGCGATCACTCAAAATCGTAATGCTTAAATTCACCTGCCCCGCGCGCAGCGAGATTAATAATAATTTAGTAGGCAAATCGGTGGAAGGCGAACAAAGGCCAGCGATCACTCTTAAACTGAAATGCTTAAAGTCACCTGCCCCGAGCATAGCGAGTTCGATAATAATTTAGTCGGCAAATAGAAGTAAGGCGAACGAAGGCCAGCGATCACTCTAAATCGAAATTCTTAAATACACCTGTCTCACTCGCAGTGAGTTCAATGATAATGTTATCGGCAAATCGGAGGAAGGCCAGCAAAAGCGAGCGATCACTCGTAAACTGAAATGCTTATATCTGCCTAAACCGCGCGCAGCGAGTTCGACAATAATTCAGTCGGCAAATCGGAGGAAGGCGAACAAAGACCAGCGATCAATCTAAATCGTAATGCTTAAATTCACCTGTCCTGCGCGAAACAAGCTTAATAATAATTTAGTCGGCAAATCGGTGGAAGGCGAACAAAGGCCAGCGATCACTCTTAAACTGAAATGCTTAAAGTCACCTGCCCCGAGCATAGCGAGTTCGATAATAATTTAGTCGGCAAATAGAAGTAAGGCGAACGAAGGCCAGCGATCACTCTAAATCGAAATTCTTAAATACACCTGTCTCACTCGCAGTGAGTTCAATGATAATGTTATCGGCAAATCGGAGGAAGGCCAGCAAAAGCGAGCGATCAATCTTAAACTGAAATACTTATATCCACCTATACCGAGCGCAGCGAGTTCAATGATAATTTTATCGGCAAATCGGAGGAAGGCGAACAAAGACCAGCGATCACTCTAAATCGTAATGCTTAAATTCACCTGCCCCGCGCGCAGCGAGTTCAATGCTAATTTTATCGGCAAATCGGAGGAAGGCGAGCAAAAGCGAGCGATCAATCTTAAACTGAAATACTTATATCCACCTATACCGAGCGCAGCGAGTTCAATGATAATTTTATCGGCAAATCGGAGGAAGGCGAACAAAGACCAGAGATCTCTCTAAATCGAAAAGCTTAAATCCACCTACCCCGAGTATAGCAAGTTCTACAATAATTTAGTCGGCAAATCGGAGGAAGGCGAACAAAGACCAGCGATCACTCTAAATCGTAATGCTTAAATTCACCTGCCCCGCGCGCAGCGAGTTCAATGCTAATTTTATCGGCAAATCGGAGGAAGGCGAGCAAAACGAGCGATCACTCTTAAACTGAAATGCTCAAATCCACCGGTCCCACGCGCAGCGAGTTCGACAATAATTTAGTCGGCAAATCGGAGGAAAGCGAACAAAGACCAGCAATCACTCTAAATCGTAATGCTTAAATTCACCTGCCCCGCGCGCAATAATTTCGATAATAATTCAGTCGGCAAATCGTAGGAAGGCGAAGAAAGACCAGCGATCACTCTAAATCGTAATGCTTAAATTCACCTGTCCCGCGCGCAATAATTTCGATAATAATTTAGTCGGCCAATCGGAGGAAGGCGAACAAAGACCAGCGATCACTCTTAAACAGAAATGCTTAAATTCACCTGCGCCGCGCGCAGCGAGATTAATAATAATTTAGTCGGCAAATCGGAGGAAGGCGAACAAAGTCCAGCGATCACTCTAAATCGAAATGCTTAAATTCACCTGCCCCGCGCGCAGCGAGTTCAATGATAATTTTATCGGCAAATCGGAGGAAGGCGAGCAAAAGCGAGCGATCAATCTTAAACTGAAATACTTATATCCACCTATACCGAGCGCAGCGAGTTCAATGATAATTTTATCGGCAAATCGGAGGAAGGCGAACAAAGACCAGCGATCTCTCTAAATCGAAATGCTTAAATCCACCTACCCCGAGTATAGCAAGTTCTACAATAATTTAGTCGGCAAATCGGAGGAAGGCGAACAAAGACCAGCGATCACTCAAAATCGTAATGCTTAAATTCACCTGCCCCGCGCGCAGCGAGATTAATAATAATTTAGTAGGCAAATCGGTGGAAGGCGAACAAAGGCCAGCGATCACTCTTAAACTGAAATGCTTAAAGTCACCTGCCCCGAGCATAGCGAGTTCGATAATAATTTAGTCGGCAAATAGAAGTAAGGCGAACGAAGGCCAGCGATCACTCTAAATCGAAATTCTTAAATACACCTGTCTCACTCGCAGTGAGTTCAATGATAATGTTATCGGCAAATCGGAGGAAGGCCAGCAAAAGCGAGCGATCACTCGTAAACTGAAATGCTTATATCTGCCTAAACCGCGCGCAGCGAGTTCGACAATAATTCAGTCGGCAAATCGGAGGAAGGCGAGCAAAGACCAGCGATCAATCTAAATCGTAATGCTTAAATTCACCTGTCCTGCGCGAAACAAGCTTAATAATAATTTAGTCGGCAAATCGGAGGAAGGCGAACAAAGACCAGCGATCACTCTAAATCGAAATGCTTAAATCCACCTACCCCGAGTATAGCGAGATCTACAATAATTTAGTCGGCAAATCGGAGGAAGGCGAGCAAAAGCGGGCGATCACTCTAAAACTGAAATGCTTATATCTGCCTAAACTGCGCGCAACAAGTTCGATAATAATTCAGTCGGCAAATCAGAGGAAAGCGAACAAGACCAGCGATCACTCTAAATTGTAATGCTTAAATACACCTGCCCCGCGCGCAGCCAGATTAATAATAATTTAGTCGGCAAATCGGAGGAAGGTGAGCAAAAGCAAGCGCTCACTCTTAAACTGAAATGTTCAAATCCACCTACCTTAAGCGCAGCGAGTTCGACAATAATTTAGTCGGCAAATCGGAGGAAGGCGAACAAAGGACAGCGATTACTCTCAAACTGAAATGCTTAAATTCACCTGCCCCGAGCGTAGCGAGTTCGATAATAATTTAGTCGGCAAATCGAAGTAAGGCGAGCAAAAGCAAGCGATCACTCTAAATCGAAATGCTTAAATACACCTGTTTCACTCGCAGCGAGACTAATAATAATTTAGTCGGCAAATCGGAGGAAGGCGAACAAAGGCCAGCGATCACTCTAAATTGAAATGCATAAATTCATCTGTCAAACGCGCAGCAAGTTCGACAATAATTTAGTCGGCAAATCGGAGGAAGGCGAACAAAGGCGAGCGATTACTCGCAAACTGAATGGCTTATATCTCCCTAAGCTGCGCGCAACAAGTTCGATAATAATTCAGTCGGTAAATCGGACTAAAGCGAACAAAGACCAGCGATCACTCTTAAACAGAAATGCTTAAATCCACCTAGCCCAAGCGCAGCGAGATCGATGATAATTTAGTCGGCCAATCGGAGGAAGGCGAACAAAGACCAGCGATCACTCTAAATCGTAATGCTTAAATTCACCTGCCCCGCGCGCAGCGAGTTCAATGATAATTTTATCGGCAAATCGGAGGAAGGCGAGCAAAAGCGAGCGATCAATCTTAAACTGAAATACTTATATCCACCTATACCGAGCGCAGCGAGTTCAATGATAATTTTATCGGCAAATCGGAGGAAGGCGAACAAAGACCAGCGATCTCTCTAAATCGAAATGCTTAAATCCACCTACCCCGAGTATAGCAAGTTCTACAATAATTTAGTCGGCAAATCGGAGGAAGGCGAACAAAGACCAGCGATCACTCAAAATCGTAATGCTTAAATTCACCTGCCCCGCGCGCAGCGAGATTAATAATAATTTAGTAGGCAAATCGGTGGAAGGCGAACAAAGGCCAGCGATCACTCTTAAACTGAAATGCTTAAAGTCACCTGCCCCGAGCATAGCGAGTTCGATAATAATTTAGTCGGCAAATAGAAGTAAGGCGAACGAAGGCCAGGGATCACTCTAAATCGAAATTCTTAAATACACCTGTCTCACTCGCAGTGAGTTCAATGATAATGTTATCGGCAAATTGGAGGAAGGCCAGCAAAAGCGAGCGATCACTCGTAAACTGAAATGGTTATATCTGCCTAAACCGCGCGCAGCGAGTTCGACAATAATTCAGTCGGCAAATCGGAGGAAAGCGTACAAAGACCAGCGATCAATCTAAATCGTAATGCTTAAATTCACCTGTCCCGCGCGAAACAAGATTAATAATAATTCAGTCGGCAAATCGGAGGGAGGTGCACAAAGGCCAGCGAGCACTCTTAATTGAAATGCTTAAATTCCCCTCCCCTGAGAGTAGCGAGTTCGATAATAATTTATTCGGCGAATCGGAGGAAGGCGAACAAAGGCCAGGGATCACTCTAAATCGAAATGCAAAAATTCATCTGTCAAACGCGCAGCAAGTTCAATGATAATTTTATCGGCAAATCGGAGGAAGGCTAGCAAAAGCGAGCGATCACTCTAAAACTGAAATGCTTATTTCTGCCTAAACCGCGCGCAACAATTTCGATAGTAATTCAGTCGGCAAATCGGAGGAAGGTGAACAAAGGCCAGCGATCAATCTAAATCGGAATGCTTAAATTCCCCTCCCCTGAGAGTAGCGAGTTCGATAATAATTAATTCGGCGAATCGGAGGAAGGCGAACAATGGCCAGCGATCACTCTTAAACAGAAATGCCTAAATCCACATTGCCCAAGCGCAGCGAGATCGATGATAATTTAGTCGGCAAATCGGAGGAAGGCGTACAAAGACCAGCGATCAATCTAAATCGTAATGCTTAAATTCACCTGTCCCGCGCGAAACAAGATTAATAATAATTCAGTCGGCAAATCGAAGTAAGGCGAGCAAAAGCAAGCGATCACTCTTAAACAGAAATGCTTAAATCCACCTACCCCGCGAATAGCGAGATCGATAATAATTTAATCGGCAAATCGGTGGAATGCGAACAAAGGCCAGGGATCACTCTAAATCGAAATGCAAAAATTCATCTGTCAAACGCGCAGCAAGTTCAATGATAATTTTATCGGCAAATCGGAGGAAGGCGAGCAAAAGCGAGCGATCACTCTAAAACTGAAATGCTTATTTGTGCCTAAACCGCGCGCAACAATTTCGATAGTAATTCAGTCGGAAAATCGGAGGAAGGTGAACAAAGGCCAGCGATCAATCTAAATCGGAATGCTTAAATTCCCCTCCCCTGAGAGTAGCGAGTTCGATAATAATTAATTCGGCGAATCGGAGGAAGGCGAACAAAGGCCAGCGATCACTCTTAAACAGTAATGCTTAAATCCACCTAGCCCAAGCGCAGCGAGATCGATGATAATTTAGTCGGCAAATCGGAGGAAGGCGAACAAAGGCCAGCGATCACTCTAAATCGAAATGCATAAATTCATCTGTCAAACGCGCAGCAAGTTCCATAATAATTTGATCGGCAAATCGGAGGAAGGCGAGCAAAACGAGCGATCACTCTTAAACTGAAATGCTCAAATCCACCGGTCCCACGCGCAGCGAGTTCGACAATAATTTAGTCGGCAAATCGGAGGAAAGCGAACAAAGACCAGCGATCACTCTAAATCGTAATGCTTAAATTCACCTGCCCCGCGCGCAATAATTTCGATAATAATTCAGTCGGCAAATCGTAGGAAGGCGAAGAAAGACCAGCGATCACTCTAAATCGTAATGCTTAAATTCACCTGTCCCGCGCGCAATAATTTCGATAATAATTTAGTCGGCCAATCGGAGGAAGGCGAACAAAGACCAGCGATCACTCTAAATCGTAATGCTTAAATACACCTGTCTCACGCGCAGCGAGTTCAATGATAATGTTATCGGCAAATCGGAGGAAGGCGAGCAAAAGCGAGCGATCACTCTTAAACTGAATTGCTCAACTCCAACTGTCCCACGCGCAGCGAGTTCGACAATAATTTAGTCGGCAAATCGGAGGAAGGCGAACAAAGGCGAGCGATCACTCAAAATCGTAATGCTTAAATTCACCTGCCCCGCGCGCAGCGAGATTAATAATAATTTAGTAGGCAAATCGGTGGAAGGCGAACAAAGGCCAGCGATCACTCTTAAACTGAAATGCTTAAAGTCACCTGCCCCGAGCATAGCGAGTTCGATAATAATTTAGTCGGCAAATAGAAGTAAGGCGAACGAAGGCCAGCGATCACTCTAAATCGAAATTCTTAAATACACCTGTCTCACTCGCAGTGAGTTCAATGATAATGTTATCGGCAAATCGGAGGAAGGCCAGCAAAAGCGAGCGATCACTCGTAAACTGAAATGCTTATATCTGCCTAAACCGCGCGCAGCGAGTTCGACAATAATTCAGTCGGCAAATCGGAGGAAGGCGAACAAAGACCAGCGATCAATCTAAATCGTAATGCTTAAATTCACCTGTCCTGTGCGAAACAAGCTTAATAATAATTTAGTCGGCAAATCGGTGGAAGGCGAACAAAGGCCAGCGATCACTCTTAAACTGAAATGCTTAAAGTCACCTGCCCCGAGCATAGCGAGTTCGATAATAATTTAGTCGGCAAATAGAAGTAAGGCGAACGAAGGCCAGCGATCACTCTAAATCGAAATTCTTAAATACACCTGTCTCACTCGCAGTGAGTTCAATGATAATGTTATCGGCAAATCGGAGGAAGGCCAGCAAAAGCGAGCGATCAATCTTAAACTGAAATACTTATATCCACCTATACCGAGCGCAGCGAGTTCAATGATAATTTTATCGGCAAATCGGAGGAAGGCGAACAAAGACCAGCGATCACTCTAAATCGTAATGCTTAAATTCACCTGCCCCGCGCGCAGCGAGTTCAATGATAATTTTATCGGCAAATCGGAGGAAGGCGAGCAAAAGCGAGCGATCAATCTTAAACTGAAATACTTATATCCACTTATACCGAGCGCAGCGAGTTCAATGATAATTTTATCGGCAAATCGGAGGAAGGCGAACAAAGACCAGCGATCACTCTAAATCGTAATGCTTAAATTCACCTGCCCCGCGCGCAGCGAGTTCAATGCTAATTTTATTGGCAAATCGGAGGAAGGCGAGCAAAAGCGAGCGATCAATCTTAAACTGAAATACTTATATCCACCTATACCGAGCGCAGCGAGTTCAATGATAATTTTATCGGCAAATCGGAGGAAGGCGAACAAAGACCAGAGATCTCTCTAAATCGAAAAGCTTAAATCCACCTACCCCGAGTATAGCAAGTTCTACAATAATTTAGTCGGCAAATCGGAGGAAGGCGAACAAAGACCAGCGATCACTCTAAATCGTAATGCTTAAATTCACCTGTCAAACGCGCAGCAAGTTCCATAATAATTTTATCGGCAAATCGGAGGAAGGCGAGCAAAACGAGCGATCACTCTTAAACTGAAATGCTCAAATCCACCGGTCCCACGCGCAGCGAGTTCGACAATAATTTAGTCGGCAAATCGGAGGAAAGCGAACAAAGACCAGCGATCACTCTAAATCGTAATGCTTAAATTCACCTGCCCCGCGCGCAATAATTTCGATAATAATTCAGTCGGCAAATCGTAGGAAGGCGAAGAAAGACCAGCGATCACTCTAAATCGTAATGCTTAAATTCACCTGTCCCGCGCGCAATAATTTCGATAATAATTTAGTCGGCCAATCGGAGGAAGGCGAACAAAGACCAGCGATCACTCTAAATCGTAATGCTTAAATTCACCTGCGCCGCGCGCAGCGAGATTAATAATAATTTAGTCGGCAAATCGGAGGAAGGCGAACAAAGTCCAGCGATCACTCTAAATCGAAATGCTTAAATTCACCTGCCCCGCGCGCAGCGAGTTCAATGATAATTTTATCGGCAAATCGGAGGAAGGCGAGCAAAAGCGAGCGATCAATCTTAAACTGAAATACTTATATCCACCTATACCGAGCGCAGCGAGTTCAATGATAATTTTATCGGCAAATCGGAGGAAGGCGAACAAAGACCAGCGATCTCTCTAAATCGAAATGCTTAAATCCACCTACCCCGAGTATAGCAAGTTCTACAATAATTTAGTCGGCAAATCGGAGGAAGGCGAACAAAGACCAGCGATCACTCAAAATCGTAATGCTTAAATTCACCTGCCCCGCGCGCAGCGAGATTAATAATAATTTAGTAGGCAAATCGGTGGAAGGCGAACAAAGGCCAGCGATCACTCTTAAACTGAAATGCTTAAAGTCACCTGCCCCGAGCATAGCGAGTTCGATAATAATTTAGTCGGCAAATAGAAGTAAGGCGAACGAAGGCCAGCGATCACTCTAAATCGAAATTCTTAAATACACCTGTCTCACTCGCAGTGAGTTCAATGATAATGTTATCGGCAAATCGGAGGAAGGCCAGCAAAAGCGAGCGATCACTCGTAAACTGAAATGCTTATATCTGCCTAAACCGCGCGCAGCGAGTTCGACAATAATTCAGTCGGCAAATCGGAGGAAGGCGAACAAAGACCAGCGATCAATCTAAATCGTAATGCTTAAATTCACCTGTCCTGCGCGAAACAAGCTTAATAATAATTTAGTCGGCAAATCGGAGGAAGGCGAACAAAGACCAGCGATCACTCTAAATCGAAATGCTTAAATCCACCTACCCCGAGTATAGCGAGATCTACAATAATTTAGTCGGCAAATCGGAGGAAGGCGAGCAAAAGCGGGCGATCACTCTAAAACTGAAATGCTTATATCTGCCTAAACTGCGCGCAACAAGTTCGATAATAATTCAGTCGGCAAATCAGAGGAAAGCGAACAAAGACCAGCGATCACTCTTAAACAGAAATGCTTAAATCCACCTAGCCCAAGCGCAGCGAGATCGATGATAATTTAGTCGGCCAATCGGAGGAAGGCGAACAAAGACCAGCGATCACTCTAAATCGTAATGCTTAAATTCACCTGCCCCGCGCGCAGCGAGTTCAATGATAATTTTATCGACAAATCGGAGGAAGGCGAGCAAAAGCGAGCGATCAATCTTAAACTGAAATACTTATATCCACCTATACCGAGCGCAGCGAGTTCAATGATAATTTTATCGGCAAATCGGAGGAAGGCGAACAAAGACCAGCGATCTCTCTAAATCGAAATGCTTAAATCCACCTACCCCGAGTATAGCAAGTTCTACAATAATTTAGTCGGCAAATCGGAGGAAGGCGAACAAAGACCAGCGATCACTCAAAATCGTAATGCTTAAATTCACCTGCCCCGCGCGCAGCGAGATTAATAATAATTTAGTAGGCAAATCGGTGGAAGGCGAACAAAGGCCAGCGATCACTCTTAAACTGAAATGCTTAAAGTCACCTGCCCCGAGCATAGCGAGTTCGATAATAATTTAGTCGGCAAATAGAAGTAAGGCGAACGAAGGCCAGGGATCACTCTAAATCGAAATTCTTAAATACACCTGTCTCACTCGCAGTGAGTTCAATGATAATGTTATCGGCAAATTGGAGGAAGGCCAGCAAAAGCGAGCGATCACTCGTAAACTGAAATGGTTATATCTGCCTAAACCGCGCGCAGCGAGTTCGACAATAATTCAGTCGGCAAATCGGAGGAAAGCGAACAAAGACCAGCGATCAATCTAAATTGTAATGCTTAAATTCACCTGTCCTGCGCGAAACAAGATTAATAATAATTTAGTCGGCAAATCGGAGGAAGGCGAACAAAGACCAGCGATCACTCTAAATCGAAATGCTTAAATCCACCTACCCCGAGTATAGCGAGATCTACAATAATTTAGTCGGCAAATCGGAGGAAGGCGAGCAAAAGCGGGCGATCACTCTAAAACTGAAATGCTTATATCTGCCTAAACTGCGCGCAACAAGTTCGATAATAATTCAGTCGGCAAATCAGAGGAAAGCGAACAAAGACCAGCGATCACTCTTAAACAGAAATGCTTAAATCCACCTAGCCCAAGCGCAGCGAGATCGATGATAATTTAGTCGGCCAATCGGAGGAAGGCGAACAAAGACCAGCGATCACTCTAAATCGTAATGCTTAAATTCACCTGCCCCGCGCGCAGCGAGTTCAATGATAATTTTATCGGCAAATCGGAGGAAGGCGAGCAAAAGCGAGCGATCAATCTTAAACTGAAATACTTATATCCACCTATACCGAGCGCAGCGAGTTCAATGATAATTTTATCGGCAAATCGGAGGAAGGCGAACAAAGACCAGCGATCTCTCTAAATCGAAATGCTTAAATCCACCTACCCCGAGTATAGCAAGTTCTACAATAATTTAGTCGGCAAATCGGAGGAAGGCGAACAAAGACCAGCGATCACTCAAAATCGTAATGCTTAAATTCACCTGCCCCGCGCGCAGCGAGATTAATAATAATTTAGTAGGCAAATCGGTGGAAGGCGAACAAAGGCCAGCGATCACTCTTAAACTGAAATGCTTAAAGTCACCTGCCCCGAGCATAGCGAGTTCGATAATAATTTAGTCGGCAAATAGAAGTAAGGCGAACGAAGGCCAGGGATCACTCTAAATCGAAATTCTTAAATACACCTGTCTCACTCGCAGTGAGTTCAATGATAATGTTATCGGCAAATTGGAGGAAGGCCAGCAAAAGCGAGCGATCACTCGTAAACTGAAATGGTTATATCTGCCTAAACCGCGCGCAGCGAGTTCGACAATAATTCAGTCGGCAAATCGGAGGAAAGCGAACAAAGACCAGCGATCAATCTAAATTGTAATGCTTAAATTCACCTGTCCTGCGCGAAACAAGATTAATAATAATTTAGTCGGCAAATCGGAGGAAGGCGAACAAAGACCAGCGATCACTCTAAATCGAAATGCTTAAATCCACCTACCCCGAGTATAGCGAGATCTACAATAATTTAGTCGGCAAATCGGAGGAAGGCGAACAAAGACCAGCGATCACTCTAAATCGTAATGCTTAAATTCACCTGCCCCGCGCGCAGCGAGATTAATAATAATTTAGTCGGCAAATCGGAGGAAGGCGAGCAAAAGCGGGCGATCACTCTAAAACTGAAATGCTTATATCTGCCTAAACTGCGCGCATCAATTTCGATAATAATTCATTCGGCAAATCGGAGGGAGGTGAACAAAGGCCAGCGATCGCTCTAAATTGAAATGCTTAAATTCACCAGCCCCGCGCGCTGCGAGTTCAATGATAATTTTATCGGCAAATCGGAGGAAGGCGAGCAAAAGCGGGGGATCACTCTAAAACTGAAATGCTTATATCTGCCGAAACCGCGCGCAACAAGTTCGATAATAATTCAGTCGGCAAATCAGAGGAAAGCGAATAAAGACCAGCGATCACTCTAAATTGTAATGCTTAAATACACCTGCCCCGCGCGCAGCCAGATTAATAATAATTTAGTCGGCAAATCGGAGGAAGGTGAGCAAAAGCAAGCGCTCACTCTTAAACTGAAATGTTCAAATCCACCTACCTTAAGCGCAGCGAGTTCGACAATAATTTAGTCGGCAAATCGGAGGAAGGCGAACAAAGGACAGCGATTACTCTCAAACTGAAATGCTTAAATTCACCTGCCCCGAGCGTAGCGAGTTCGATAATAATTTATTCGGCAAATCGAAGTAAGGCGAGCAAAAGCAAGCGATCACTCTAAATCGAAATGCTTAAATACACCTGTTTCACTCGCAGCGAGATTAATCATAATTTAGTCGGCAAATCGGAGGAAGGCGAGCAAAAGCGGGGGATCACTCTAAAACTGAAATGCTTATATCTGCCTAAACCGCGCGCAATAAGTTCGATAATAATTCAGTCGGCAAATCGGAGGAAAGCGAACAAAGACCAGCGATCACTCTAAATTGTAATGCTTAAATTCACCTGCCCGGCGCGCAGCGAGTTTAATAATAATTAAGTCGGCAAATCCGAGGAAGGCGAACAAAGGCCAGCAATGACTGTAAAACTGAAATGCTTATATCTGCCTAAACCGCGCGCAACAAGTTCGATAATAATTCAGTCGGCAAATCGGAGGAAAGCGAACAAAGACCAGCGATCACTCTAAATTGTAATGCTTAAATTCACCTGCCCCGCGCGCAGCGAGTTCAATGATAATTTTATCGGCAAATCGGAGGAAGGCGAGCAAAAGCGAGCGATCAATCTTAAACTGAAATACTTATATCCACCTATACCGAGCGCAGCGAGTTCAATGATAATTTTATCGGCAAATCGGAGGAAGGCGAACAAAGACCAGCGATCTCTCTAAATCGAAATGCTTAAATCCACCTACCCCGAGTATAGCAAGTTCTACAATAATTTAGTCGGCAAATCGGAGGAAGGCGAACAAAGACCAGCGATCACTCAAAATCGTAATGCTTAAATTCACCTGCCCCGCGCGCAGCGAGATTAATAATAATTTAGTAGGCAAATCGGTGGAAGGCGAACAAAGGCCAGCGATCACTCTTAAACTGAAATGCTTAAAGTCACCTGCCCCGAGCATAGCGAGTTCGATAATAATTTAGTCGGCAAATAGAAGTAAGGCGAACGAAGGCCAGGGATCACTCTAAATCGAAATTCTTAAATACACCTGTCTCACTCGCAGTGAGTTCAATGATAATGTTATCGGCAAATTGGAGGAAGGCCAGCAAAAGCGAGCGATCACTCGTAAACTGAAATGGTTATATCTGCCTAAACCGCGCGCAGCGAGTTCGACAATAATTCAGTCGGCAAATCGGAGGAAAGCGAACAAAGACCAGCGATCAATCTAAATTGTAATGCTTAAATTCACCTGTCCTGCGCGAAACAAGATTAATAATAATTTAGTCGGCAAATCGGAGGAAGGCGAACAAAGACCAGCGATCACTCTAAATCGAAATGCTTAAATCCACCTACCCCGAGTATAGCGAGATCTACAATAATTTAGTCGGCAAATCGGAGGAAGGCGAACAAAGACCAGCGATCACTCTAAATCGTAATGCTTAAATTCACCTGCCCCGCGCGCAGCGAGATTAATAATAATTTAGTCGGCAAATCGGAGGAAGGCGAGCAAAAGCGGGCGATCACTCTAAAACTGAAATGCTTATATCTGCCTAAACTGCGCGCATCAATTTCGATAATAATTCATTCGGCAAATCGGAGGGAGGTGAACAAAGGCCAGCGATCGCTCTAAATTGAAATGCTTAAATTCACCAGCCCCGCGCGCTGCGAGTTCAATGATAATTTTATCGGCAAATCGGAGGAAGGCGAGCAAAAGCGGGGGATCACTCTAAAACTGAAATGCTTATATCTGCCGAAACCGCGCGCAACAAGTTCGATAATAATTCAGTCGGCAAATCAGAGGAAAGCGAATAAAGACCAGCGATCACTCTAAATTGTAATGCTTAAATACACCTGCCCCGCGCGCAGCCAGATTAATAATAATTTAGTCGGCAAATCGGAGGAAGGTGAGCAAAAGCAAGCGCTCACTCTTAAACTGAAATGTTCAAATCCACCTACCTTAAGCGCAGCGAGTTCGACAATAATTTAGTCGGCAAATCGGAGGAAGGCGAACAAAGGACAGCGATTACTCTCAAACTGAAATGCTTAAATTCACCTGCCCCGAGCGTAGCGAGTTCGATAATAATTTAGTCGGCAAATCGAAGTAAGGCGAGCAAAAGCAAGCGATCACTCTAAATCGAAATGCTTAAATACACCTGTTTCACTCGCAGCGAGATTAATCATAATTTAGTCGGCAAATCGGAGGAAGGCGAGCAAAAGCGGGGGATCACTCTAAAACTGAAATGCTTATATCTGCCTAAACCGCGCGCAATAAGTTCGATAATAATTCAGTCGGCAAATCGGAGGAAAGCGAACAAAGACCAGCGATCACTCTAAATTGTAATGCTTAAATTCACCTGCCCGGCGCGCAGCGAGTTTAATAATAATTAAGTCGGCAAATCCGAGGAAGGCGAACAAAGGCCAGCAATGACTGTAAAACTGAAATGCTTATATCTGCCTAAACCGCGCGCAACAAGTTCGATAATAATTCAGTCGGCAAATCGGAGGAAAGCGAACAAAGACCAGCGATCACTCTAAATTGTAATGCTTAAATTCACCTGTCCCGCGCGCAGCGAGATTAATAATAATTTACTCGGCAAATCGGAGGAAGACGAGCAAAAGCGGGCGATCACTCTAAATCGAAATGCTTAAATTCCCCTCCCCTGAGCGTAGCGAGTACGATTATAATTTATTCGGCGAATCGTAGGAAGGGGAGCGCTTACAAGCTATCACTCTTAAACTGAAATACTTAAATTCACCTGCCCCGTGCGCAGCGAGATTAATAATAATTTAGTCGGCAAATCGGAGGAAGACGAGCAAAAGCGGGCGATCACTCTAAATCGAAATACTTAAATTCCCCTCCCCTGAGCGTAGCGAGTACGATTATAATTTATTCGGCGAATCGGAGGAACGCGAACAAAGGCCAGCGATTACTCTCCAACTGAAATGCTTAAATTCACCTGCCCCGAGCGTAGCGAGTTCGATAATAATTTAGTCGGCAATTCGAAGTAAGGCGAGCAAAAGCAAGCGATCACTCTTAAACAGAAATGCTTAAATCCACCTACCCCGCGAATAGCGAGATCGATAATAATTTAATCGGCAAATCGGTGGAATGCGAACAAAGGCCAGGGATCACTCTAAATCAAAATGCAAAAATTCATCTGTCAAACGCGCAGCAAGTTCAATGATAATTTTATCGGCAAATCGGAGGAAGGCGAGCAAAAGCGAGCGATCACTCTACAACTGAAATGCTTATTTGTGCCTAAACCGCGCGCAACAATTTCGATAGTAATTCAGTCGGAAAATCGGAGGAAGGTGAACAAAGGCCAGCGATCAATCTAAATCGGAATGCTTAAATTCCCCTCCCCTGAGAGTAGCGAGTTCGATAATAATTAATTCGGCGAATCGGAGGAAGGCGAACAAAGGCCAGCGATCACTCTTAAACAGTAATGCTTAAATCCACCTAGCCCAAGCGCAGCGAGATCGATGATAATTTAGTCGGCAAATCTGAGGAAGGCGAACAAAGGCCAGCGATCACTCTTAAACTGAAATGCTCAAATCCACCGGTCCCACGCGCAGCGAGTTCGACAATAATTTAGTCGGCAAATCGGAGGAAAGCGAACAAAGACCAGCGATCACTCTAAATCGTAATGCTTAAATTCACCTGCCCCGCGCGCAATAATTTCGATAATAATTCAGTCGGCAAATCGGAGGAAGGCGAACAAAGACCAGCGATCACTCTAAATCGTAATGCTTAAATTCACCTGCGCCGCGCGCAGCGAGATTAATAATAATTTAGTCGGCAAATCGGAGGAAGGCGAACAAAGTCCAGCGATCACTCTAAATCGAAATGCTTAAATTCACCTGCCCCGCGCGCAGCGAGTTCAATGATAATTTTATCGGCAAATCGGAGGAAGGCGAGCAAAAGCGAGCGATCACTCTAAAACTGAAATGCTTATTTGTGCCTAAACCGCGCGCAACAATTTCGATAGTAATTCAGTCGGCAAATCGGAGGAAGGCGAACAAAGACCAGCGTTCACTCAAAATCGTAATGCTTAAATTCACCTGCCCCGCGCGCAGCGAGATTAATAATAATTTAGTAGGCAAATCGGTGGAAGGCGAACAAAGGCCAGCGATCACTCTTAAACTGAAATGCTTAAAGTCACCTGCCCCGAGCATAGCGAGTTCGATAATAATTTAGTCGGCAAATAGAAGTAAGGCGAACGAAGGCCAGCGATCACTCTAAATCGAAATTCTTAAATACACCTGTCTCACTCGCAGTGAGTTCAATGATAATGTTATCGGCAAATCGGAGGAAGGCCAGCAAAAGCGAGCGATCACTCGTAAACTGAAATGCTTATATCTGCCTAAACCGCGCGCAGCTAGTTCGACAATAATTCAGTCGGCAAATCGGAGGAAAGCGAACAAAGACCAGCGATCAATCTAAATCGTAATGCTTAAATTCGCCTGTCCCGCGCGAAACAAGATTAATAATAATTTAGTCGGCAAATCGGAGGAAGGCGAACAAAGACCAGCGATCACTCTAAATCGAAATGCTTAAATCCACCTACCCCGAGTATAGCGAGATCTACAATAATTTAGTCGGCAAATCGGAGGAAGGCGAACAAAGACCAGCGATCACTCTAAATCGTAATGCTTAAATTCACCTGCCCCGCGCGCAGCGAGATTAATAATAATTTAGTCGGCAAATCGGAGGAAGGCGAGCAAAAGCGGGCGATCACTCTAAAACTGAAATGCTTATATCTGCCTAAACTGCGCGCATCAATTTCGATAATAATTCATTCGGCAAATCGGAGGGAGGTGAACAAAGGCCAGCGATCGCTCTAAATTGAAATGCTTAAATTCCCCTCCCCTAAGAGTAGCGAGTTCGATAATAATTCAGTCGGCAAATCGGAGGAAGGCGAAGAAAGCCCAGCGATCACTCTAAATCGTACTGCTTAAATTCACCAGCCCCGCGCGCTGCGAGTTCAATGATAATTTTATCGGCAAATCGGAGGAAGGCGAGCAAAAGCGGGGGATCACTCTAAAACTGAAATGCTTATATCTGCCGAAACCGCGCGCAACAAGTTCGATAATAATTCAGTCGGCAAATCAGAGGAAAGCGAATAAAGACCAGCGATCACTCTAAATAGTAATGCTTAAATACACCTGCCCCGCGCGCAGCCAGATTAATAATAATTTAGTCGGCAAATCGGAGGAAGGTGAGCAAAAGCAAGCGCTCACTCTTAAACTGAAATGTTCAAATCCACCTACCTTAAGCGCAGCGAGTTCGACAATAATTTTGTCGGCAAATCGGAGGAAGGCGAACAAAGGACAGCGATTACTCTCAAACTGAAATGCTTAAATTCACCAGCCCCGAGCGTAGCGAGTTCGATAATAATTTAGTCGGCAAATCGAAGTAAGGCGAGCAAAAGCAAGCGATCACTCTAAATCGAAATGCTTAAATACACCTGTTTCACTCGCAGCGAGATTAATAATAATTTAGTCGGCAAATCGGAGGAAGGCGAGCAAAAGCGGGGGATCACTCTAAAACTGAAATGCTTATTTCTGTCTAAACCGCGCGCAACAATTTCGATAATAATTCAGTCGGCAAATCGGAGGAAGGTGAACAAAGACCAGCGATCAATCTACATGGTAATGCTTAAATTCACCTGCCCCGCGCGCAGCGAGTTTAATAATAATTTAGTCGGCAAATCGGAGGAAGGCGAGCAAAAGCGGGCGATCACTCTAAAACTGAAATGCTTATTTCTGCCTAAACCGCGCGCAACAATTTCGATAATAATTCAGTCGGCAGATCGGAGGTAGGCGAAGAAAGACCAGCGATCACTCTAAATCGAAATGCTTAAATACACCTGTCCCGCGCGCTGCGAGATTAATAATAATTCAGTCGGCAAATCGGAGGAAGGTGAACAAAGACCAGCGATCAATCTACATGGTAATGCTTAAATTCACCTGCCCCGCGCGCAGCGAGTTTAATAATAATTTAGTCGGCAAATCGGAGGAAGGCGAGCAAAAGCGGGCGATCACTCTAAAACTGAAATGCTTATTTCTGCCTAAACCGCGCGCAACAATTTCGATAATAATTCAGTCGGCAAATCGGAGGAAGGCGAAGAAAGACCAGCGATCACTCTAAATCGAAATGCTTAAATACACCTGTCCCGCGCGCAGCGAGATTAATAATAATTTAGACGGCCAATCGGAGGAAGGCGAAGAAAGACCAGCGATCACTCTAAATCGTAATGCTTAAATTCACCTGCCCCGCGCGCAACAAGTTCGATAATAATTCAGTTGGCAAATCGGAGGAAAGCGAACAAAGACCAGCGATCACTGTAAATCGTAATGCTTAAATTAAACCCCGCGCGCAGCGAGATTAATAATAATTTAGTCGGCAAATCGGAGGAAGGCGAAGAAAGACCAGCGATCACTCTAAATCGTAATGCTTAAATTCACCTGCCCTGCGCGCAATAATTTCCATAATAATTTAGTCGGCAAGTCGGAGGAAGGCGAAGAAAGAACAGCGATCACTCTAAATCGAAATGCTTAAATTCCCCTCCCCTGAGCGTAGCGAGTACGAGTATAATTTATTCGGCGAATCGGAGGAAGGCGAGCGATTGCAAGCGATCACTTTTAAACTGAAATACTTATATCCACCTGCCCCGCGCGCAGCGAGATTATTAATAATTTATTCGGCCAATCGGAGGAAGGCGAAGAAAGACCAGCGATCACTCTAAATCGTAATGCTTAAATTCACCTGCCCTGCGCGCAATAATTTCCATAATAATTTAGTCGGCAAGTCGGAGGAAGGCGAAGAAAGAACAGCGATCACTCTAAATCGAAATGCTTAAATTCCCCTCCCCTGAGCGTAGCGAGTACGATTATAATTTATTCGGCGAATCCGAGGAAGGCGGGTGATTGCAAGCGATCACTTTTAAACTGAAATACTAATATCCACCTGCCCCGCGCGCAGCGAGATTATTAATAATTTATTCGGCAAATCGGAGGCAGGCGAAGAAAGACCAGCGATCACTCTAAATCGTAATGCTTAAATTCACCTGCCCCGCGCGCAACAAGTGAGATAATAATTTAGTCGGCAAATCGGAGGAAGGCGAGCAAAAGCGGGCGATCACTCTTAATCGAAATGCTTAAATTCCCCTCCCCTGAGCGTAGCGAGTACGATTATAATTTATTCGGCGAATCGGAGGATGGTGAGCGATTGCAAGCGATCACTCTTAAACTGAATTGCTCAAATTCACCTGCCCCGCGCGCAGCGAGATAAATAATAATTTAGTCGGCAAATCGGAGGAAGGCGAACAAAGGCCAGCAATTACTGTAAAACTGAAATGCTTATATCTGCCTAAACCGTGCGCAACAAGTGCGATAATAATTCGGTCGGCAAATCGGAGGAAAGCGAAGAAAGACCAGCGATTACTCTAAATCGTAATGCTTAAATTCACCTGCCCCGCGCGCAACAAGTGAGATAATAATTTAGTCGGAAAATCGGAGGAAGGCGAGCAAAAGCGGGCGATCACTCTTAATCGAAATGCTTAAATTCCCCTCCCCTGAGCGTAGCGAGTACGATTATAATTTATTCGGCGAATCGGAGGAAGGCGAGCGATTGCAAGCGATCACTCTTAAACTGAAATACTTATATCCACCTACACCGAGCGCAGCGATATTAATAATAATTTAGTCGGCAAATCGGAGGAAGGCGAACAAAGGACAGCGATCACTCTTAAACAGAAATGCTTAAATCCACCTACCTCGCGAATAGCGAGATCGATAATAATTTAATCGGCAAATCGGTGGAATGCGAACAAAGGCCAGCGATCACTCTAAACCGAAATGCTTAAATCCACCTACACTACGCGCAGCGAGGTCGATGGTAATTTTATCGGCAAATTGAAGGAAGGCGAGCAAAAGCAAGCGATCACTCTTAAACTGAAATGCTCAAATCCACCTACCCCGAGCGTAGCGAGTTCGACAATAATTTAGTTGGCAAATCGGAGGAAGGCGAACAAAGGCCAGCGATCACTCTAAATCGAAATGCTTAAATTCACCTGCCCCGAGCGTAGCGAGTTCGATAATAATTTAGTCGGCAAATCGAAGTAAGGCGAGCAAAAGCAAGCGATCACTCTTAAACTGAAATGCTTAAATCCACCTACCCCGCGAACAGCGAGTTCGATAATAATTTAGTCGGTAAATCGGAGGAAGGCGACAAAGGACAGCGATCACTCTTAAACTGAAATGGTTATATCCACCTTCCCCGAGCGTAGCGAGGTCGATAATAATTTATTCAGCGAATCGGAGGATGGCGAGCAAGCGCGAGCAATCACTCTTAAACTGAAATGTTCAAATCCACCTACCCCACGGGCAGCGAGTTCAATGATAATTTTATCGGCAAATCGGAGGAAGGCGAGCAAAAGCGGGGGATCACTCTAAAACTGAAATGCTTATTTCTGTCTAAACCGCGCGCAACAATTTCGATAATAATTCAGTCGGCAAATCGGAGGAAGGTGAACAAAGACCAGCGATCAATCTACATGGTAATGCTTAAATTCACCTGCCCCGCGCGCAGCGAGATTAATAATAATTTAGTCGGCAAGTCGGAGGAAGGCGAAGAAAGAACAGCGATCACTCTAAATCGAAATGCTTAAATTCCCCTCCCCTGAGCGTAGCGAGTACGATTATAATTTATACGGCGAATCCGAGGAAGGCGGGTGATTGCAAGCGATCACTTTTAAACTGAAATACTAATATCCACCTGCCCCGCGCGCAGCGAGATTATTAATAATTTATTCGGCAAATCGGAGGCAGGCGAAGAAAGACCAGCGATCACTCTAAATCGTAATGCTTAAATTCACCTGCCCCGCGCGCAGCGAGATTAATAATGATTTAGTCGGCAAATCGGAGGACGGCGAGCAAAAGCGGGCGATAACTCTAAATCGAAATGATTAAATTCCCCTCCCCTGAGCGTAGCGAGTACGATTATAATTTATTCGGCGAATCGGAGGATGGTGAGCGATTGCAAGCGATCACTCTTAAACTGAATTGCTCAAATACACCTGCCCCGCGCGCAGCGAGATAAATAATAATTTAGTCGGCAAATCGGAGGAAGGCGAACAAAGGCCAGCAATTACTGTAAAACTGAAATGCTTATATCTGCCTAAACCGTGCGCAACAAGTGCGATAATAATTCGGTCGGCAAATCGGAGGAAAGCGAAGAAAGACCAGCGATTACTCTAAATCGTAATGCTTAAATTCACCTGCCCCGCGCGCAACAAGTGAGATAATAATTTAGTCGGCAAATCGGAGGAAGGCGAGCAAAAGCGGGCGATCACTCTTAATCGAAATGCTTAAATTCCCCTCCCCTGAGCGTAGCGAGTACGATTATAATTTATTCGGCGAATCGGAGGAAGGCGAGCGATTGCAAGCGATCACTCTTAAACTGAAATACTTATATCCACCTACACCGAGCGCAGCGAGATTAATAATAATTTAGTCGGCAAATCGGAGGAATGCGAAAAAGGACAGCGATCACTCTTAAACAGAAATGCTTAAATCCACCTACCTCGCGAATAGCGAGATCGATAATAATTTAATCGGCAAATCGGTGGAATGCGAACAAAGGCCAGCGATCACTCTAAACCGAAATGCTTAAATCCACCTACACTACGCGCAGCGAGGTCGATGATAATTTTATCGGCAAATTGAAGGAAGGCGAGCAAAAGCAAGCGATCACTCTTAAACTGAAATGTTCAAATCCACCTACCCCGTGCGTAGCAATTTCGATAATAATTCAGTCGGCAAATCGGAGGATGGCGAACAAAGGCCAGCTATCACTCTAAATCGAAATTCTGAAATACACCTGTCTCACGCGCAGCGAGTTCAATAATAATGTTATCGGAAAATCGGAGGAAAGCGAACAAAGACCATCGATCACTCTAAAACTGAAATGCTTATATCTACCTAAACCGCGCGCAACAAGTTCGATAATAATTCATTCGGCAAATCCGAGGAAGGCGAAGAAAGGCCAGCGATCATTCTAATTCAAAATGCTTAAATTCACCTGCCCCGCGCGCAGCAAGATTAATAATAATTTGGTCGGCATATCGGAGGAAGTCGAGCAAAAGGAAGCGATCACTCTTAAACTGAAATGCTTAAATCCACCTACCCCACGAACAGCGAGTTCGATAATAATTTAGTCGGTAAATCGGAGGAAGGCGACAAAGGACAGCGATCACTCTTAAACTGAAATGCTTATATCTGCCTTAATCGCGCGCAACAAGTTTGATAATAATTCAGTCAGCAAATGGGAGGAAGGCGTGCGAATGCAAGCGATCACTCTTAAACTGAAAGGTTCAAATCCACCTACCTCGAGCGCAGCGATTTCGATAATAATTTAGTCGGCAAATCGGAGGAAGGCGAACAAAGACCAGCGATCACTCTAAATCGTAATCCTTAAATTCATCTGCCCCGCGCGCAGCGAGATTAATAATAATTTAGTCGGCAAATCGGAGGAAGGCGAACAAAGGCCAGCGATCACTCTTAAACTGAAATGCTTAAAGCCACCTTCCCCGAGCGTTCTTTAGGGATAATCTTAGGAACGAGCTTCAATCCTTCAAACCAAGCTTTTGAACAACGAATGAGCTTGATCACTGGGCATTTGAGCTAGGTGAGATAGTAAACATCTCTGCAAAGAAGCTGTTCCTGGACTATCCCAAAGGGAACATGGGGTACCCCATGGTGGAACCAGGAGCTAGAGGATCTGCGACGTGAAACGGGGAGGACCTTTAACAGGGCCAAGAATACTCGCAATAGTGTCGATTGGCGGATTCACAGAGAAGCCCAGAGGCTATATAAAAACCGCATCAACGCGGTGAGAATCAAGGGATGGAGGGACTACTGCGAGGATATCGAGAGATATCCTGACGCGGCGAGAGTCCTCCGGATACCCGCGAAAAATCCTGAGGTATGGCTTGAAGGAATCAGTCTACCTACAGGAGAATAGACAACCTCGGAAGAGGAGTGTTTAAAACTACTTCTGGAAGCCAATTTCCCGGGCTTTCGGCTCTCCCATGAGATGGGGGATGAGAGCTCGGGTAGGAATAGGCAGCAGAGGGCGGCATGGGATCTGACAGCGTAGGTCGTCACACCGGAAAAGGTCAAGTGGGCCATAAGGAACTTTCAACCCTTCAAGGCGCTGGGCATCGACGGAATCTACCCGGCATTCCTTCAAGAGGGGCTGGAGGAACTGGTTTGCCCCTTAGTAAAGCTCTTCAGAGCAAGTGTAGCTTTGGCTCATGTACCTGAAATATGGAAAACGGCCAAGGTTGTGTTTATTCCTAAGATAGGGAAGTCAAGTCACACCACAGTCAAGGATTATAGACCTATAAGTCTTAACTCCGTTGTGTTTAAGACACTAGAAATATTGGTGGATAGATTTATTCAAGACGGAATCCTAACCGTGCTTCCTCTTCACCCTAACCAGCATGCGTACAGGGCGGGATTCTCTACAGAGACTGCCTTACACTCGGCGGTTTGGCGCATTGAGGAGCAGCTGGAAAGGGGGGAGGTAATGGTGGGAGTATTTCTAGACATAGTGGGAGCATTTAACTGCACCTCTATCGAAGCAGTTGTCAAAGAGGCAGGTCTACATGGGATGCCTGGACCATTAATAAAATGGCTTCAGGGCATGCTTACACGCAGGACTGTGATCTCGAGTCTCGGAACCGTAACGGTCACCGGCAAGGTCAGTAAGGGATGCGCGCAGGGCGGGGTGGTTTCGCCTACTATTTGGTGCCTGGTGGCAAATGGGCTACTGGAAGCGCTGAATGGGTGGGGCTGCTATGCTCAAGCCTACGCGGACGATTTCCTGATACTGATAAAATGAAGTGAAATTGGCGCAGCCAATGACGGGACTTTCGGTTAACCCGGATAAAGTCGAAATGGTGATCTTCTCCCGCAAGTACAAGTTAGATGCCTACAGACCGCCCAAACTCTCTGGAGTCGCCCTATAGGTAAAGGACTCAGCTAAGTACCTCGGCATTGTTCTGGATAAAAAGTTAACCTGGGAGAAGCATCTCACGGCCCAGTGCGATAAATTCCTGGTGGCTCTCTGGACATGTCGCAGAGCATTTGGTAGTACATGGGGACTAATTCCCCGGATTATACTGTGGCTATACAGGGCCGTCCTGGTACCTCGTCTGGCCTACGACGCGTTGGTCTGGTGGACAAGGACGGAGCTGGCGGGTGCTAGGGCAGCGCTAGAGAAACTCAGGGGACAGGTGCTAAGGGGGGCGACAGGGGCCTATAGGACCACGCCTACCAAGGCACTTGGAATCCTTGTGAAGGTGGAACCACTCCATCTTACTATCATTGGGATGGCTGCTAAGGCAGCGCACAGACTCAATGCGTACGGAAAATGGACACAAGGCACGAGGCATACCCGGCTCCCGTGTGGGGGTGGTCTCTTGCCGGAATTTTCCATAAAAACTGATATGATGATCCCGCGCTACTTCTTTGGAAGAAGATACGGGGTCGTGATACCGACAAGAGAAGAATGGAAGGCCCGCAGGGACAGTCTACCAGAAACTGGGGACGTCTTGTACACAGATGGCTCTAGGGCAGAGACTGGCACTGGTTCGGGGTACTACTGCCAAAGGGATGGAAGGGGAACCTTCTTTTCCCTGGGGCGGTATGCTTCTTCCAGACCGAGATATACGCTATACTGACCTGCGCTCAGAGGAACATTGAACTCGGCGCAAGGGATAGAATTATCACCATTTGCTCAGACAGTCAGGCGGCACTTAGATCACTTATGGCTCATATGACCTCCAGACTGGTCTGGGAATGCAAAGTGGTTGTAAATTAGCTGACCGCTCACAACAACAGGGCACACCGGGCACCCCCCTTCATAGTAATAATAATAATAATAATAATAATAATAATAATAATAAACCCTTCATGATTATTAAAAATTATTGTTGAATAAAAAGGTATAGCAGCTAAAGTAATTATAGCTTCCTTATTATTATAAGTACAGGAACTTATAATAACTCTGTCTGTTACTCAGTATATGAACCATGAAGATGGATTCAAATTATAAAACCAGATCTTGCACATACTGGCACTCTTAAAAATGCTGAATTCTGTTCATGTAGTGAGTAACAGACAGAGTTATTACGAGTTTCTGTACCTACAAAAACAGTAAAAAACTATAATTCATGTGTCACTCTGAGATACATCTCTTAAGATACATCTGTAAAGTGGTTAATCGGGTGCAGCCTCACAGGTGAACTTGCTAACAAGATGAAGTTAAACAAAAAGTGCAACTGTAATTAGTTTACATTGAACCTTTAAAATACTTATACAAAATTTCAGACCCCTACTTCAAAAGTTGATCAACCTTGTTTGTTAACTTATCCTTCAGAAGAAGGATGTTGTCAATGACATTGTCCAGGTAAACATTATAACAGGAACAGTTGAAAACAATTTTAAATCTCCCTTCCTAGATTGAATAGAATGGCAAGCAAATGCCTTTGGCTATTCAGCTTGCAACTGAGATTTCTCAGTACAACTGTCACACGCTGACTGGTGCAAATTCTTAATTCTCTAAGCTAAGCTATTCCCTCACATGCTAATCCCTAATAATTTTCCTCCCCCGCACAAAACTTGCTTCCAGTTGACACTTTTCTTCTGCTTTGCACATCAAGAGAGAAATGGCGGGAGCATCTCACATTTACACATGCACAGCCACAACTACCTGCATAAAAAATAAGTGTAGGTAAATAGAAATAATGATAACTGCAATTTCTGGACCTATAAATAAAGAAAAATGAACAGATAGGACATGCTACGACTGCTTGACAATTCTTGCGAAGAATCAGAGTCACCATCTCAAAAACCGAAGGGGCAGGTACAGGTAAACTTTTAACATGGATCAAGTTAACGAAAACTGGCATGGTAAATAGTTTTGTAATAATAATTAAAACTTCGATGCAACATTTCAGACCTTTAGCTCAAGAACTATTCAAATGGCATGATAAACATTGTTTTGGCTTTGACTTACGAGCATTGCTATGAGCAAGTTTATCATACAATTTGAATAGATTGTAAGCTAGAGATCACGAAAACGATACACGAAATAAGCGGCGAATATCAATGTTGTTAAGCGCGTTAATAATAATTTTGGTGATTGTTTATTACAATAACTTGGAGCTTTATTAACATCAACAGCTGCTCGCAGTACATAAGGACACAATTATCTATGACTTGTAACAAGTGTTCGTGGTGGAGTGGTAAAGTGCCAGCCTGCTAACTGAAAGGTTCAGGGTTCGATCCCCGTTAGGGTTTAATTTTTTTGTTTTTTCTTTATTTAAGTGCAAGCATCGTGCCGTCACTTAAACTAAGAAAAAAGAAAAAAATTAAACCCTAACGGGGATCGAACCCTGAACCTTTCGGTAAGCTGGCTGGCACAACAACATCGATATTCGCCGCTTATTTCATGTAAAGGCGCGTAACTGGTAGGCTGCTATAAATTCGGTAGTCATGAAAGAGTAGGCATAATAATACAATTAATGAAAATTGGCAACGAGCAAAGCCCGGTAATAAATAATAGCCCAAATTAAAAAAAAAAAACCGCTAAAACAATAGAATACATTGAAAAGCCTTGTTTCGTGAATTGTGCGGCTGAAAATTTTCTAAGTTTCGCAGCCAACAAAGCCGGCATTCTGCGGGAATTTAGTTCCGACAGAATGATGTCACGGCGAGTAGCACTCCGAGCAGGCATTCTGCTAGCACTCTGACAGCGCCAAATGTTAATAAATTTTGAACACGGGTCGAAGGCACAGTGCTGTCATGTAGCTCGATCTTAAAGTGCCGGCACGATGCTTGCACCGCATGCCGTCATTGTGCTCAGCAAAATGCCGTCATTTCCGTGTCCTGGAGCAGGGGTACCTGGACGTCACGCGTGGCCCATTCCGAGCAGTCTCGGTGCCGTCATTCCGCCGACATCATGTTATCGGGGCGGGGGGTGTCATACAGCCGGCACACATGGCCCAGATAACAGCGCGTTTAGAGCAAACTAAGAGCATGAATGCTCGGCATGCGTGCCGGCTCCGTGCCGTCACCATGCGGTCATATGTGTAAATTTTTTGAAAATTTTTGAAACGCGCATTTGTGCGGGCAGAATGTCCTCACGTTGTCGTCACGATATGCTGCATAATTAGAACTGTCATGTCAGCAGTTTGTCGACATTTGGACAGCACGAATGGCATTCATACAAATTGAATTGCGATTGATTATTTAATAGGTTTACGGTAAGATTTTAACATGCGATCTTAGTTTACAACTATTTTAGTTATAAAATGTAAAATTATATATTTTTAATAGATATAGTGCGTTTAAACATAGAAATTCTATTTTTAAAATTTGAATACCCCGCCAAGTCGCCATTGTTATGGTTTCCGGAATCATCATACGCAGCTTTCGCGGCGCGCGAGTTCGCATTTCTGAGAATTGGAATTTGGATAGTTTGTTGTTCAACTGCAAAATATCCGGACGCCAATATTTTCCCGTGAAGCAAATGTTTTAAGGTGTAAACAGTGCTGTAAACAATACCTGAAAAGCAGCTGTATTCAGCAAGGAGCCGTACAATTCATTGTTGAATTATTTATATTTCAATAAGCGCTAAGTATCAATAATTTAATTTGTGAGGTTAGGATGCATTAGTTTTTGTTTTAAACTACTTTGAGTAGGTGTATTAGTTATACTTGAGTTTCTTGAAGTTTCTACATTCTTTCAACATTTCTATTTTTAATTAGATTCATTCAAGTAAACTTAGGAAGTTTAGTCTTTTTATTATAGATTATAAGTTTAATTGTAAATAAGTTCAGCGTTCAGTCAGTGCAGTGTGTTCTCATTCAGTTGTCAGTTGTTAGTTTTCAGTTCTTAGATTTAAAATGTGTTCAGTTCGTTTTATTCGTTCAAGTAGTGTAGGTGTAAATTTAGACTTTTTGAATTTGAGAGCGCGCGCGCATAAGTCGAGTTGCGCGCCGCCGGCCCCGCTCGCGCTGATTCCTGTTAGGACTGCCTAGCGCTTCGCACGTTTGGCTTCCTTACGCTTTTCGATTTTTTTCTTTGTACGGTGAGCCAGTGACTTGTTCTTCACAGAGCTATCACTGTTCACCTCGTTCTGCGCCGTGTTTGTTGTGTTTAGCGGAAAATTGGCGATCGCGTCGTTCGCGTGTGTGTATTTGTGCGAGTGTGTGAGTGTGCCTCGAGGCGATAGTCTTAAGGTTTGTTGGCGAAGGTGTCCACGTGTTGTACGTGACTCCTTCGGGGCGAGCGAACAGCGGCAACACCCCTTGTTGCCCTCGTGCCAAGCGTCTGGCTACCCGAGACGTCGGGGCGCGCTTGGTGCACGGTTGCGGACCATCCTTTCGCTCCCCAGGCCCGGCTTCCAGACCTCCAGGACCAGGATGGAAGCAGCGGCGGACTACGACGAGGCCTGCTCAACGCCCTCTTCAGCGGCGGTTTTTGCTTTCGTCTGCGGTAAGAGAGCTCTCTCTGCGCGTGGAAAAGGTACCTCGCGTCTTTGCGTTTTGCGTGCGTTCTTTCACATGAGTTTTTTTCTCTTTTAGAGTCACTGTTCTCTTTCTTTTATTTGTATAGTTTCCTTTTCCTTATTTTCAATAAAGCTTACACTTACTAAGGCTTTTCCCTCTAAACCGTGAGGGTTTTTACGCCAAAGCAAGTGCTTTTTGTGTACCGCGAAATCGTGTGTGTTAATTAAAAAGAACCCTTCACTCATTCAACCCTTTCCTTTTGTCGGAACTCACTCTGAGTTCTTTCACTCATTCTAAGATTATTAATCAAAATGTATAAAATCAAATCTATGCGTTGTAGCCGTAAACCTTTGGATGAATGTACTCATGATCATAGAGCCCGCATGAATAGACTGTTGGCTAGAGCTCGTCAAGAGTATTTGGCCAATAGTCATTCTACTCGACAGGCTGCATCTGATAATTCTATTGTTACAGTTCCTGATGTTTATCAGACAATAGATCAGTGTGCTACTAGTGATGTTGATGCGACAAATGAGGGTTTAAATGATAGCTTCTTGCATGATGACGTAGTTCAGTCAGAGTATGAATCTTTTGTTGAACCAGATGATCCTGTTGGTGAAAGTGAAAGTGAAGTTTGTTCAGAGTTCAGTGAGCCGGATAGCTTGGAAGAATTTGAAAGTAGACTCGCTGTAGCTTTCACAGAGTCCAATATGACTCACTTGCAAGCAAAAAGTGTTTTGCGTGTCCTTAAAAGTCATGCTTGCTTCTCTATGTTACATGTTGACCCTAGAACAATACTCAAAACACCAGTTCATGCTGCTCCTACTGTTCAAGTAGCTGGAGGTGAATATCTCCATTTACGTGTCGAACAAGGTCTTCTTCAGATTCTTTCATCGGCTGCTCCAAACGAGATCCCTGATGTTCTTAAGCTGGATATCAGTACGGATGAGGCATCCCTGGATAAATCCAGTAAAATCTTAATGTGTCCTATACAAGTTCGTCTAGCCAACATACCCAGAAGTGCTCCACAAATTGTTGGTATTTTCAAAGGTTCAAGAAAACCAACCAGTGCTGTAGATTTTGTACAACCAACTGTTGATGATTTACTTTCGATTATTGAAACAGGTATTGAATTCAATGGTACAAAGTCTGTTGAATTAAGATGTTTTACAGCAGATGCACCTGCTCGAGCTTTTGTATTAGGTCATTCTGGACATAATTCACGTTTTCCCTGTTTTAGATGCAAGGTGCCTGGTCAGTGGATTCGACCAGGGGTAATTGTCTACGAAGGGACTGATCATGCTCTTCGTACTCAAGAAGAATATTCTTTGCGAACAGATGTTGATCACCACAAACAAGCATGTGCTATCGATGCTCTACCATTGAATGTGGTTTCGAATACTGTATTCGACTACATGCACGTAGTGTGTCTTAGTATAATGGCTAAAATTTTTCAAGGTATCGTAAATGGTACATTCGTCAAATCAGCCAAACTTTCTCCAAATGATATAAGAGTGTTAGGTGATCGACTGGTACAGGTAGAAAAGTTTTGTCCACTTGATTTTGCTCGTAAGCCTGTAAATATTGAAAAACATGGTAAATTCAAAGCTACTGAACAGCGACAGATTCTTCTCTATAGTGGTCCAGCTGTATTTAATGGTTTGATGAATCCTGCTGTTTATAGTCATTTTCTTTTGTTTCACACAGCAATTAGAATTCTTGTGAGTCCTTTATGTTCGATGGAATCAATAGATTTCGCTGAAAAATGCCTTAAATTATTCGTTGAAACTGCTTCTGATGTGTATGGTATTGAATTTCTTTCTTATAACACCCACACTTTGTTACATCTTGCTGACGATGTTAGGTCTTTTGGGCCATTAGATGATTATTCAGCTTTTCCTTTCGAGAATAATATGACCTACTGTAGAAAATTGTGTAGGAAGCCAGGTCAACATTTACAGCAGATAGCAAACCGGCGAACAGAAGATTGCCAAGTTAATCGACGCAAGCGAATTGATAGAGATTCTTTGAAATTTATTGGACGTCATTTGAACGGTCCAATACCTGTAGTAGATAATTGTTACTATAATCAGTATAGGAAAGTTATTAAAGGGGCATTACAGATATCTATTCTTCAACAAGATAACACCATTATTTTAAAAAATGGATCCATCTGTCTTGTTGAAAATATAATTGAGATTCCAGATAAGGCTTGCTATTTTCTAGTAAAGCCTTTTACAGCAGTTCAAGATGTTTTTCACCTTCCTTGTGCTTCCTCTGCACTAGGCGTTTTTCTATGTTCGCAGCTATCTGATGTAATGTCTTTTGTTAGTCTCGATGAAATAGACGCGAAATGTTTTAGGATGCCATATTGGACATGTAATCCAACAAAAGTTAGTTCCTTAGAATATTCGATGGTTGTTAAAATTCTGTCTTCTCATCAAACACAAACATAAAGCTTTTAAACCTTATCTTGTTTCTATATATTTATTCTTATTTGTAAAATCTTTTGCATTGGTTTTTTGCATTGCTGTCAGTGTTAATTTATCTAGCAGTACATACTTTTTTCCACTTATTATTATAAATATTATACTGTCAATATTTTTTATTAATTCAAAAAATTTGAATCTAGATGAGTCAGCAAAAAAATACTGGAGCGTTGGAGCCTGGTGTTGCTGCCGAAAATCTTCGACGGAAAATGTCACTGAACCATAAGGCCTCTTTCCACCACAAGCAAGGGACTCTGGACAACTGACATCACAGAAGTGGGCTGCGTAAAATTGAACCACCTTTGCCTGGAGTGCGTAAAGCACAGCCAACGCTGCCTGGAGTGCGTAAAGCACAGCCAACGCTACCTGGAGTGCGTAAAGCACAACCAACGCTGCCTGGAGTGCGTGAAGCACGAGTGCCTCCTCCGTCTAGAGTGCGTAAAGCACAACCAATATTGCCTGGAGTGCGTGAAGCACAAGTGCCTCCTCCGCCTGGAGTGCGTAATGCACAGCCATCTATGTCTACGAAGTTGAAAGCACAGCCACCTCGGCCTGCAGTGCGTACAGTACAGCCATCTATGTCTGGAGTGCGTAAAGCAGATCCAACTCTGCCTGGAGTGCGTAAAGCACAGCCAACTCCGCCTGGAGTAAGTAGAACACAGCCACCTCCTCGTAGAGTACTTCCACCTGGAGTACGTGACGAACAATCACCTCTGCGTCAGCGACCCCCGCCTGGTCAATTGGTATCTTCGACACCGAAACACAAAACATTACGTTCTACACCCCTACATAAAACACGACCTGATCTAAAACTCTCACAGATAACACTACATTCAACACTGTCGCACAATAAAAAAGTTCGTAGTACACTTCAAGATAAGATACTACCTACAACACTCCCACGTAATACACAACTTAAGAAACAGACACCAAGTACACTAACATCGTCACAAAAGGAAAACGTACCTCGCCATAGACAGCCTCAGTTATCTGGATCTGTATGCGCATCTGGAAACTTCAATGAAGATACATAATACTAAATGTAATAAATTTTTACTCATGAAAAAACGTTTTCTTGAAGGAAGCTTTTAAACATGATAAATTTTCCAAATTAGTTACATCAAGCTTTCGTGGATCAGCCACTTCTATACTTCTACAGCAGTCTTTAACGAAAACAGAAAATTACATCGAGAAATCATCGACGTCGTTGCAGTAAATTTTAATTTATCTAATGCCTACTGAACGTGGCAGTTCGACTGCACGTTACAAGTGGAAAATTTGCGCCGCGCAATAGAGAGGCGACGACAACCTCGCAACGTGGCAGGTCGAGCCGCGAGTAGGCGCGCAGAAGGGAGAGTAGTTCGCGTGGGGAGCGCGCGCAGCGCTGGCCCCGCGGCCACGTGTTGCCGCGTCGCGAGAGCTCGGCCTCTTTCGCTCCGCAACGCTGCTACCGATAGGACGTCTGCGCTGCTCACCGAGGTTTTCCATTGTCTCGTGACACCTGTACCCGTGCGCCATTGCAGCTCGCCTTCGCTCTCGCTATCGTAGCAAGTAAGTAAAAGTGTACTTAGCGTGCGAATAAATTAGTGCGGCTGTGCCTCGGATGAACGCGTCGCGACACGGTTAGTGCGACGCAATGCACTTTGACGGTCGTGGCAAGGGCGGCGAGCCGAGTGCCGTGAGGTCTCGTCGCCTGTTGCGAATTTTGTAAGCTCTCTACCGTTTGTCTTTTTCACGCTCTCGCTCTCGCACAATTCCTCGCTATCGTTACCCATGTAATGTGCATATTTCCTCGCTATCGCTCTCCTCTCGTATTGTACCTCCCCGCTATCGTTTCCTCACCCCCGCTATTCCTATCAGCTACCGATTACTGTGTGTTACCGAGCTACCGTTAGTAAGTAAGTTAGCGATTAAGTCAGGTTAGTTATTATTAGAGTTTCCGTTAAATAACCGTTAGAATGCACGAGTGTGCGCGGAGAGGACGGGCAAGTGTTGTGTGTCGTCGCGCGGTCGTATCGAGGTCGTCACATCGTGAAGTGGTTTTCGGGGATTTATTATAGTAGTACGGGTTTTTCATGACGCGGTATATGGGAAAATAAGCGTCTGATGGGCCGGGGAAATCGCATAACTCGCGAGAATACGCCGCGACGGACGCGCTGGTCGTCGGGGCCGATCAGAGAGGCGAGGTGATTGTTCGGTGGGCGCGGGTGATCTCCCCGAAAGGAGGTTAGAATTATTAAAATCGTTGCGGGGCCGCGTGTAAAAATTAGCTCTTACTCACGATGACCTCGATTCGGCGGCGTGACGTGCTGCATAGCAGTTTGGTTAATTCAGCGTAGCGCCTCTGGACTGTAGAGGCCGCAGGTTTTCGGCAGGTTGCCGTGGTTGTTAAGAGAGAGCATGAAGAATAAATACAACATATCATATCAGCAGCAAGCCTTAATGAGTTTTATGACCCACGACCCTGTTCGATACTCCACCCATCCCATAGATCTAGCCGAGCTCATCTCCCATGCCGTCAGGTCCCAACACACGGTGGCGCTCACACGGAAAGGGGATCGCGGGATCCTTAGCATCTCGATGCCTGGCGCCCTGGGCCGAGGCGGCCCGCCACCGTGTATGCATTGGAGTGTGACGGCGCGCGAACATAGATTTAAGAACGCTGGGCTGCGCTAGCAGACCCCAGTGTTTCACTACATATAGTATAAGCATAATGCGTGGAAATTGTTTTTAACCAACTATATTCTTTTAAATTTGAAGACGGATTGACGAGTCGCTTAAGACAATCGAAGAATCAACTGGGTATTTACGCATTTATTTATTATTCAATAAGACAAATAAATAATTATGTACAATTATTAAATTTGTTTTGTAGGTTTAACCGTCAGAAAATAACAACACTGGAAAATGAAGTGAGCTAAATTTTGTCCATTTGTATACTTATAAATAATTTAAATTTCAATTGAATAATAAATAATGTATAATTTTAGACAAAATACCGAGGGACTCAAGCAAGTTCAAGAAGTTCTGAAGTACGCATCGCACATCTACAATTTATTTTCTTATGTTGAAAAGAATAATGATAAATAATTTAAATATTACAGACAAGTGAACAGTACAATCGAGAGGTCGGCAAAGAGGAAACGAACCACAGCGAGAGATAAACCGCCATATCTCCCATTTTCAACAAGAGATGACATCCTTATTGTTGAACATTTCGATGACGAAATGTATGCTGATCTTGTAAGTATTTTATTTGATATTTTAATATTGTCAATTCCCTGTGCGGGCATCAAAAACAAAGCCGCGTTTAAAGCCGCATTATTACTACACATCAAAAATTATTTATATATTTCAGTCACGTACAATAACAAAAATGATTCATTTCAGGTAGATTATTTAGGTTACTTGAAGCAAGGTAATGCAGGAGCTACAGCAGCAAACTATTTCAAAAATTGTATCAAGATGACCGAGGATTTGTTCACTAATATGACCTGGACTGGCTCTAAAAATGCCTTAGCATTACTCAACACACGATTCATGACAGCATGCGAACGTAAGCTATTTTCTATGTACATTTAAAAAAAAGGTCAAACATATTCAAAAGTGACTTGAATTTTAAAATTTTATATTTATTCGTTTTGCAGAAGCTATGGGAATATGCGGGCATCTATTTCAAAAGCCTGACAAGATGGAGTTCACGCTTGCGATGACCAAAGCACTTAAAAGCGCTAAGGAGGGATACCGACGTGCCGCACTTAAGCAGTACGCAGAAAATCGCGATAGAATTTTTCAACGATCACAACGTCGAAAACGTCCGCGGCGTGACGATTATGCTCAGGACCATGACCGTACCCTGCCCGTTGACTTATCCATTGGTTCTGTCAGTGAGACCAGAAGCTTGGCGGACCGGCGTTCGCTTGAACTCGGATAGTACGGCAACCGACACGATGATTTGTCGGATGAATTCTCTGATTCCGAAATAGATCGACCAGGATGCAGCGGTAACAACGAAGAATACTCAGAAGAACATCCAGCAGAACAGTCAGAATAACATTCAGAAGAATATCCAACGGAATATCTAGATAAGTATCTGGAAGAGTATCCAGCAGCATATCTAGATAATTTTAAAAAAGGCAAGAAAAATAACGAAGAATATATAGAAGGAGACGAAAACAACAAAGAAGATCCCGAGCACATGCAAGATGATAGAGCGCATGACTCCGACGATCTGAACGATATATTTGAAGCCAACGTAACTGATAAAGCTCAACAAGTAGAGAAGGCCGATGAAAATTATGACCTTAGCCAAGAGGTCTTAAATGAATGCGAAAAAAACCATTAAGCCCAGAAGGATCTCTCAAGGAGAATAATGAAAATGACGCGTATGAGGACGACGACATCCTGGATAATGGCCCCAGCAGCGGAGATAATAACGACACCGACAAATACGCAGATCAAGTAGACTCTTTAATAGGTGATCAAATGGAGCAACTGCAAGATACTGATGAGGTTCTTAAAAGGAATAGACGACGAGGATCCGTTATATATATATATATATATATATATATATATATATATATATATATATATATATATATATAAGTTTTTCCTGTTTTCGAGTCATTTTTCACGCTTTTTCGTTCTTATTTTTCTTTTTTACTCATGCACTATTTATTTTTCTTTTCGAAGCATTTTCTACGGCTTTGTTAGCCTTCTTTTAATCATACTCATGTATTATTTATTTTATAATAAATTGCATTCCTTTTAGATTAATGAAAATACACATCAGCCTAATTTGATTTTTTTCTTTATTTGTACCATCGATGTGTATTTTTTATTTCATGCCATAGCGCTTTTTTACAGTTCATATTTTTGAATTCTTTTTAATTGTTCAAAATTATTGTGCTATTGTATTTTATTTTAGTTACACATTGTTAATTATTAGCGGTAATGTAAGAGCGCTGGAGGGGCTAATAAAGGTGGATGAGCCTCACGGAGACGGGCGAGGTCGGGGCCCCCTCATACCTAATCAAAAAAGAAATTTACAGATTTAATTATACGCTGTCGACCATCACATTTGAACATGAGATATAAAGCAGATGAAGATTAAAAGTAATGTCTACTAATGCAACGCAATATTAACGCGGCATTAATTTTTTTTAAGCACTCTTTTTATTATTTAATCATCATTACTATTGTTAATAAATATTGTATAATGATATTTCTTTGTACTTAGTAGGATTAAACTGGATTCTAAAAGACAAGAGTATCATAATCGCCGTATATCGGATACGATTAATTACAATTACATAATAAATCTGAATATAATTAAAATTATCAAATAATTTATTTCCTGCTTAGGTAAACGGCCTTTGACGCGGTAGTCAATCTCAAAAAGATAAATTTCTCGCTCAACAACAGCTGCTGGCTGCTCCAGCACATTTTTTGCCTTCTGGAGGATAAAGTCAGCTATAACTTTGGCATAACCTTCAAAAAGGAGACTTAGTCAATTTCAAGAGAAACTGACCTATCACGCAACCACATAATATCTTCGTCGTGAACAGCGGATATATCGTGCGAGATATTTTCATCCTTAAAGAGGTTTCTCACACGCTGAGTAAACAGCGCAGTATTCGCTTGTATATTCAACTAAAAAAAAGGTCGAGGTTCATTTAAAACATTCTTGGAAAAGTAGTAAGGAAAAAAAGATTTTATAAAATATGCTAGCGTAACACCATACATAAAAATTAGTGAGGGTATTGCAAAATTTCATTCACGTGTTCAATATAATGAATACAGTTTATTGCATTGATTTGTGAGTATAATATTCTTAACATGTAATCTTTAATAGCATCTATATTGCTCAGACATGACTCTTTCTCTGCTTTATTCATTTATAATTTCATTTGTAATGATAATTGTGAACGTATGATTTCTTGCTAGTATAAATTACAGTATTTATTTTTTCTCCGGTGTGATATCTTAACTCGGTTTGATTTCTACATTATGTTTCAACTGGTACTTTTTGTTTTTATGTTTTAGCAAAAGTGCGCATTGCAACAAAACCAAGGATTTGTTTGAATATACTATGAGAAATATATTTGTCATGCAATTGGAACTACTGAAAAAGGAAAGTAGTAAGTAGGTGATACAAAAAAAGATTTACAGTTAAGTTTGCATGTTAGCTAGTCAGCAACTGTTTCACATACATGACAGTAAATATATTATTTATGATAGTGTATTTATTGTGTAATCTTACATAAGCATATTTTTCATAAGCATATTTTTAATTTATTTTCATTAATTTTTCAGCATATTCTCGATGGGGTTGTCCAGCTCTTTATGTATGCACAGCTGAACTGTTACAAAAAAGGGAAGAATTCAGTGATGTAATACTACAGTCTTACAATTTCTTCAAGATCCTCGAAGATGAAGAACAAAATCAATGGTTTAAAGTGAATATACTTAAATAAAAATATGCCTTGATATTTTTAAAATATTTTTGAATACAATGTCTTCAATTTTTGTAGTTTGAACATGAGTTTAAAAATTGGGCCCAGGACTAATAAAAATCAGATTTTCCAATGGTGGACAAGGTAGAAGTTTTTGGTCTGTATATTATGGCAGGAAAATGGCAGGTGCTTGTGCGAAACTATCAGTTCCAGATTTTCATCGTAATGATAATTCAGAAAAAATAGATATTGATAAAGTAGATAAAGTATTTGTAATATTTTTTCACGTAATTTAATTATATGAGAGATGAATTGTATATATAAAGATGTTCGGTAACTGTGCATTTGAAAATTTTACAGATATCTATTTGTGTAAACACTGTGTTGACCACAGTGATTTGTTACTTTTCAAAGATATTTTATGCATTGAAATATTTAAACAAGATTTTTCAAATATCAACGGATACATTTTGTTATGATTCTGCAAAGATATATTTTATGTTATTTAAACGCTCCGTATTCGTATTTGTTATAGAATTTGTACAATATTTGAATCTATTAATAAACTAATTGATATAATTTCTTCCCCCCCCCCCCCGATAACATGATATGTCGGTCGAATGACGGCACCGAGACTGCACGGAATGGGCCACGCGTGACGTCCAGGTACCCCTGCTCCGGGACACGGAAATGACGGCATTGTGCTCAGCACAATGACGGCACGGATGCTGTCGATATGCCAACATGAGATGTGCTCATTATGCCGGCATTTTCAAAACACTTTAATTCACGAGGAATTCCAGCTTGCGCAGCATGTTGCCATTGTGCCAGCATTATGCGAAGCTGTGAGAAAACATTGTGCCTATATTTTCGGTACCCGGTATATATATATATATATATATATATATATATATATATATATATATATATATAAAACCTCTAAAAATTCACTTTAATAAAATTATTTTTTATTAATATCAAGTAAAACAAATTTAAATAAAGATAAAAAATACAATTATAATAAATAAGCGCAAGAGCAATAAAATCAGTTAATTAATATCACGCCATATATAATACGAAGTACATTATAACAATCGTTAAGTATAAGACAGTTGTTAGTGTGAGTGTTTAGATAAACATTATAAGAGGAACATCCTAAAAAAGCCGATGAAAAGACCGATGAAAAGACGTATAAGAATATTTTTAAGACCTTGTAATTGAAATGCTATTTAACCTAGAGATCTGAAATTCTGTACAGGGACTTTAGATAGCATAACAAAGCTAGGCAGATTATGATTTTGTTGTTAAATTGTAGCTGTTATAACGTTCATCTTAACACCTGCATGCGCTTAGCCAGAATAAGTCTGTAATTTCTTACAATAATTAATGAACTGAATCTCTTGGCTGTAGAGACTATTATTTATTCTTATTCGATTTTTTACTATAAAAATATATATCGCCTTTGTATAATAGTCAGTGCATATAAAGAATAGGCAAACTTAAATAAAACTTAAAAGATCACTTTATCATTCATTGTAAGAATCATAGGCGTTTTCTGGCTAAACGCGTGTGGATGTTCAGGCTCGAAGAGATCTTAGATTAACTAGCCTACTCCCTCACATGCTAATCCCTAATAATTTTCCTTCCCCGCACAAGACTTGCACTAGCTTTTAGTAGACACTTTACTTCTGTGTTGCGCATCAAGAGAGACATGGCGGGTACATACCACATGCACAGCCACAGTCACCTGCACAAAAAATAGGTATAGGTAAATAAGACTAGAGAATATTGTAATTTCTGCTGAGACTGCTTGACAATCCTTATGAAACATCAGAGTCGCAACCTCAAAAGCCGGAGGTGAAGGTACAGGTAAACTTTTGACAAGGATCAAGTTACTTAAAACTGACACGGTAAATAGTTTTGTGATGAAAATGACACTTGTATTCGAAATTTCAGACCTATTAAAATGGCATGATGAACATTGTTTTGTCTTCGACTGGCGAACATTGCTATGAGCAAGTTTATCATGCAATTTTAATAGATTGAAAAGTACATACCCTGCCAGTTAACTTGATTCTCTTAGCAAGTTTACCTGTATTAGCAGCACCGGCTTTTTAGTTTGCAAAGGATAATTTTTAAGAAGGATTGTTAAGCAGTCTGATAATATTTATACTTGTTTAACAATAATGACCTAAAAAATGCTTTGCGTAGTCTTCTTGCAGAGCTGGTGTATCCGAAGAGGCTGATTATATTCCCCACTACAACAACCGATATGGGCTCCAGGTGATCCAAATATGAACACCTTCTATTCAAAACCTTTCAAACCTGTAAATATAAATGCATTATAATAGACGCACTTGAGCAATAATTGATTGAAGTATAATAACTGAAAAGATAATTCATATTATTTTATATATGCAGTTAAAGACTTTATGTAAAAAATATTAGTACACCTAACAAATCAATTAATACATGAATTAAAAATTAGTATAGAATAAAATTTACTTTACCTGGTGTATGACTGTAGGAAGTGGCTGCGTAGAGTTCTGTAGTCCCTGAATCTCCACAGGTACTCCGCCGTGGCAAAATAAAATCAAAGACAAAAATAATAAGGGATTTAAGATATTATAGATAAGCATAGGATACAAATTACCTTTAATTTCGCTACTTACATGCAAATTTTTGTTCCATTATCTGCAAAGAATTTTTTTATGGTTTAGGGTGACCTCGCCAACTCTGTGAGGCCCAGCCAACAGCGATCAGCCCCTCCAACGCTCTCTTACATTTCTAAAAAGTAATGAACTGAAATGAATGAATTTATAAATCTAATATTTAATTTTGAATTTCAAAAAATAAATTAAAAGCTACGTTAAAAAATAAAAAAAATGTAAAAGAGCGTTTAGATAAAAAAATACACATAAAACACTACTTTTCAATAAATAAATAATCAAAAAGATAAAAACTTATGTGTATTATTTTATCATGCTGTAAGGAGAAGAATTATTTAAAATAAAAGAAATGTATAAGAAAAACAAATGATTAACTCATGCCTCAAATCCTCTTCATTACGGCTCGGCAAACAAGTCGCAGCTTAATGGGTCGTCGTCGTCATTGTTGCATTCATCTTCTTGATTTTCGATGAATCCATTCCAATAATTTTCCTCGTCCTCGTTTTGGTGCTTTTCTTCTTTCTTCAATCTCTCCTGAGATTTTTCTTCGAACTCGTCCTCGTTATTTTCCCCTTCTTCTTCCTCTTCTTCTTCCTCCTCGTTCTCCCCCTGTTCCCCTTCCGATTCCTCTTCCTCGTCCTCGATCTCGTCAGCGTACTGGTCCTCGTCCTCCTCATCATTATTGGCAGGTTCCAATTGCCTGGGTGGGAGGGGATCTCCGTAGTCCTCGTTGCTCTGCAGCCGATTGTTCAGCTCGTCTTGCGGTTCATTGAGGATACGATTGTTGATCGGCAAATGGACACGAACACCGCGTCGTTGTGGAGGCTGCCGTGGCTGCTGAGCGTTTGCAGGACCGTTTCTACCATTTTGTGCAGCTTCTTCGGCGATCTCTTCGGCGCGCTCTTTCGGCGATACGCTTCCTTGACATTCTTAATTGCCTTCGTCATGGCAGTGGCGAATTTGTCTTTTGTGGGCTTCTCTAAAGCGTCCTTGTTTAGATTCATTGCAGCTGTAAAATAAAAAGGTAATAGAAATTATATGAATCGCAAGTAATTCGAAGTATGGGTACCTTCGCAAGCACGCGTAAAACGAGTCGACATTAGAGACACCTTGACATCGTCGATTCTGGAGCCAAGCCAGGACAGATTACGGAAGAGGTCGGCGTAGAATTCAAAGCAGTTTTTAAAATAAAAGTTAGCTTCGTCGCAGAGATTGGCACCTCCCAGGTAGGCGAGATAGTTGACCTACAACAAGTTTTTTCAATATAATACTAATTATTTATTAATTAGAAGAACACGGATACTCACGACATCGTCATACAGCTCCTCATTCGAATTGTTAAATTCAAGCAGATCTGCAATCGACTTAAAAGGGAAGCAGTCAGGTCTTCTTCTAGCCTTAGGGGAGTTTCTTTTCGTCATGTCCTTGAGCATCTTCAACATGGATCTAAAAAGTAAAATTAGTCGATTATTTGCAATTATCGTTTCGATTGCAAAATTCAACCATAAATGTCAACTTACTCTTGCATTTCCTCCATCCGCTTTGTTCTATCGTCCAATGATCTAAAATCAAACGTATTAATGTAAAATAAAATATATTATACTTAAGTTTAAATTAATATAAACGTAGATTTTACTTGACCGAATTCTCAAGGGATGTGAGTCGGTTGTTGATGGTGCTGTAACAAAAAATAAATGAATAAAATAAATTTATAGCAAGAAATAAAATTATGCAAAGTATATTACGTATTTGTTTCTTCAACGTTGATGATTCTTCTGTTGAGCGAACTGAAATGTCGAATAAAAGAATTGAATTATTAAAAAAACAAGTTTGAATTGCGGATCATTAAATTTGTTACTTACTTAATCTTCTCCGTCAATTCGATGGTCGACGACGATGCGCCCAATTGAGAAATTGTATCAGGTTGCGCTGAAATGTAACAGAAGAATAAATTAGTGGTAGCGTAGCAAAATAATATAAATAATATTTTATTTAACAATAGTAATTTTTACTCATACTTTTCCGCTGCAAAGCAATGTTGGTCAATGCAGTTGTAGGCTTCTTAATCTTTTTAACAACTGAGACTGGTGTTAATCTCGGAGCTGTAAGATTAATCTTTGGCCTCTTCGGTCGCGGTGCTTCCTGAAGTTGCTGGGATGCCCCAGGTATTGGCGTCGAATGAGCCAGAGGTTGTGGCCGCTTCTTTATTTTCTTCTTTGTTAAGAAAGGGGCCAACAGCGACTGAGAGCCTTCCAAGAGGATCATCTTTCTGCTAAGATTTTCTGCAGCAGCAGCTACAGAAAGTCCTCCGGTGTTCCTTTTGGCCTTGCCGTTCATCTACGATGATAATGTATGTTTGTACTAGTGTGTAAAATTAGCTATAAAATAGTACAGTCGTACATTATTACACGTGTAAAGTAGATTATTATATAGCAGGGCGTATGCCACGCAATGCTATAAAATTAATTTGCGATCTGTGTAGAAATAATTTTAATAACGACGAAACGTTCGGTGCTACATTCTTTAGTTGGATCTTCTTTCGACCAGTACGGCATTAAAAAACATTTCCCTGCGATTTGATTGAGACTAATGTAAATCAATTCTGAGCTTAATAACAAACAAAGATAAACACCAATCGCAGATGAGCGACACGGAAGATCAAAGAAATCGTCAATTTTTGTAAATTGTTTTAAAAGAAAATAGCATCCATTATTACGTTCTATAATATTTTGAATAATATCTATGGAACCGTTTCGAAGAACAATTGCGCTATCCTGTCGAAGTATTGACAAATAAATCAACCCCGTAAGGACTTTACTATATTGACAATAATTGTAATCGTCAACTGGTGGAGTAGGACCTTTTACGTGCTTTGCAATGAACTTTAGTCTGGATGGATCGACGAGTACTTTACTCTGCGTATGGCAATTTTCCGCGTTCCTATTAGTAATCTGTTGCAAATGCTGACTCGGTTTCCTACACATTTTGCGACAATACATCATATTGTTTTCGTAGGGAAATGCTGAAAACGAATCTAACGGACCAAAGGATCTAACATCGTCGGGGAGATGTAAAAGAGCATGAACGTTATACGATAGAAATTCTACGCCATAAACGTCGGAAGAAGTTTCGTTAAAGAGTTTGATGCAATTGTCTGCAAAATCAATAGATTGGATCGTGTGTCCAGTATCTACTAGAATTCTGATCGCAGTGTGAAGAAGGAGAAAATGACTGAACACAGCATCGTTTACTAATCCGTAAAAAATAACCGGTCCACTGTACAGAAGTATCTGTCTTTGCCCAGTGGCTTTAAACTTGCCATGCTTCGCAATATTGGTAGGCTTCCGAGCAAAATCTCTTGGACAGTACATTTTAACTATTTCAAGCCGGCGATCTAGAACTTGTAGATGACTCTTGTTTGATATTTTCGATGATTTTATGAACCTGCCATCTATTACTCCTTGCAAGATTTTTTCCATTACGCCAAGACACACTAAGTGCATATAATCAAATACCGTACCGGAGACTATATTGAAATGAAGCAAAGCAAGTGGGCATTCTATACAATTGTGGTGATCCGTATCTACCATTAAAGAATATTCATTCTCTGTACGAAGCCTATGATCCGTTCCTTTATACACCATAACTCCAGCTCGAACACACTCCCCTCTAACCCAGCATCTTGAACAAGGAGCACGAGAATTGTGCCCGCGATGACCCAAGGAAAAAGTACGAGCAGGTGCATCGGCAACAAAGCACCTTGAACGAACGACAAAATTTTTGATCTGAAAATCAAGTCCATTGTCATATAATTCCTGCATCTCCTCTTTAAACGGCTGGAAGAATGTCAATTCGGAGTTTAGTTTTCTCGAGCCTTTAAATACACCGACAATGTATGGGCTACTGTTAAAAATATTGACTACTCTAATCTGAATAGGCCACATCAAGATTTTACCAACTTTGTTCAGAGAAGCCTCGTCAGTGCTGAAATCTAGTTGAAGCAGGGTATCGGGATGCATGTTTACAGGAGTCGATGAAAGACATTTGACCAAAGCATTTCTTACACCCAAATGCAGATACTCGCCTCCGCCAACTTCTGTAATGGGAAGATTACAGTAAGCAGGTGTTTTCATAATTGTCCTCGGATCGACATGCATGCTTGAGAAACAATCATGACTCTTGATGACTTGCAAAACAGCTTTTATTTGCTGGTGAGTCATGTTGTGTTCAGCGAAAACCGTGCCTAATTTTTCTTCAAAAATGTCGACGTTTTCGCGCAAACAAACACAATCGCCATCATTCGATTCTAATTCATTCGAAACGCTGTTACTGGAACCAACTTCAAAAGGACGATTTGTATCGATTGTGCTATCATGAAGAGGAGGAGAAACTACATGTTCATCAAAGCGATAAACTGAAGCTAAAGAACGAACGTCGGCAAGAGAGTCTGAGAGTCTGCTGAATGATTTGAAGCAGTTTCTGATAGATAATCATACCGCGCTCTTTCGAACAATCTTCTTCTGCGAGCTCTGTGATCAGCACTGCAATTATTCAAGGGTTTCCTAGACCGTAAACTTTGAAGCCTATACATTTCGACGTGATGTTCGAGAAGAGCTACTTATCCGATAACGTACGATGAAATTACAAAAAACGAAGCATGTAAAAATCCAATAAAAAGAACAATTTAAAGATATAAATGAATGTAACAAATACAACCAAAATGTGTTGCTCTCAAGAGACGACAATACCCTTACAATGCCTGAGAGATGATTTGGCCAAAATTGTTGTAGTGACTGTTAATTTCACTGCAGCCGTTGATTTTCCGGTTGATGAGCAAACCTATAAAAGATACGTAACGTATTATTATATGCATGCTAATGATATGATCGTATAAAATTTCTGAAGGTGGTTATTTTTGAAACACTTTTAAAACAAATGCGCAACATTTCAGAGCTCGACTGAAAAAACCGTCCGAATGGTAGGAGAATATATAATTAGACAGGCATTTTCTTGTACGACTGATAAACAGTCTTTTTTTTTGAACATTTTATTTATAATTTTTTCCAAGCAGAGACTACCCTAGAAGTTATTTAGCTTTATTTCGTTAGTCTAATCTATAGCTGTAGACCTTGATACAACTTTTAAATTTTTGTGTGTGATTTTCTACAAACATTGTGACAGAGGAAATAAGAGAAGACAGTTTGCATCTATTGTTATAATAGGTGAAAAAGGAAAGTAAATAATTAAGAAAAGGGAAAGAAAAGAAAGATGAAAGAAGGATCTGCGATGATGCTGCAGGTGCAGCTTCCTGGACCCGCTTCCTATCAGCCTCTGCTGGTGGATGTATGCAAGAAGAGCTCGTACACCAGGAGTTATTGTTTAAAACGATATCTGAAACTGTGAGGACAATAGAAAATTGTTGCACTTAACCTCACTTTTCATAAACTTTGTCGAGCTAGTATAATAAAATATATTGATTGATAAAAGTTTGTAGCAACAATTGTTTCGAACTTTAGGTTTATAATTTATTATGAAGTACGTTAATATTAATGATTTGACATATATTAACGTGAAAGTGACATAAACTTTTATCAATATCATTACCGCGACCTTTTGTTAACATTAATATAACATACAATAAAACACTGATTATAAACATTCATTATGAAAAAACGTTGAATATAAATATTGTTATGCTTACCAAAGATAATGTATTGTTGTAGCTGCTTAAACACTCAATAATTATATTGAAATTCAATTATTATTGAGTGAACAGAGATTTTTGCTTTTCACGCGCGAAACGTCAAAAACAAAAGAGCGAAATCGACCGATTTTCTGGTGAGTATAAAAATGCCGGAATCACATGAACGGCGCGAAATTCAAATTGAATTTTTGATTTTTCGAATTATCTAACGATAAAGACAAAATTTATTAACAATAAAAATTATTAATTAATTTCACGATGAATTTACAACTATTGTAATTGTTCATTCGTCATAAAAACATATTTCTATACATCTACTGATAATTTAAAATATATCTTAAATGTTTATTATAAATTAACAGAAGCGGGTTATATCCCTCTTATAAATACGTTAATAAATTAATTATTAAACTTTATTTTCTAATAAAACTAACAATTGTCAACATTATGCTACATATAATACTTGTACATATAATCACCATCAATTCACGTAATTTTGTTATTTATTTCGTTATATATTCATTTATAAACGAATAACAACAAAATTTTGCGCGGCTGAAAATTTTCTAAGTTTCGCAGCCAACAAAGCCGGCATTCTGCGGGAATTTCATTCCGACAGAATGCTGTCATGGCGAGCAGCACTCCCAGCAGACATTCTGCTAGCACTCTGACAGCACCAAATGTTAATCCGCCGGCCCCGATAACATCGCGTGCCGGGCATTTTGGGGTCACGCATGCTGACCGCTCATGCCGTCATTGTGACGTCCCCAAGACATCTTTCGTTGGAATTTTCAACAATTTTTTTTTTCTGCCATTCGGGAAATCATAATGTTGACATTTGGCGGCACAGCGTGCCAGCATGCGTTCTCACATTGCGACGGCACGAAACTTTGGCAGAATGACGGCCATGAGAGTGCCGGCTGTATGACACCGGCATGAACGAAGGCAAAATGTCGGCATTTTGCGGTCACGCTGTGTTGGCACTCATGGCAGCTTTATGACGACATTTTGAGAAGCTATATGACGGCATTGTGCCTTCGACCCGTATTAAAAATTTATTAACATTTGGCGCTGTCAGAGTGCTAGCAGAATGCCTGCTGGGAGTGTTGATCGCCATGACAACATTCTGTCGGAACGAAATTCCCGCAGAATGCTGGCTTTGTTAGCTGCGAAACTTAGAAGATTTTCAGCCGCACAATTCACGAAATAAAGCTTTTCAATGTATTATATTTTAAGGCTGTTGATTTTATTAATTTGGGCTATTATTTATCCACCGGACTTTGTTCCTTGACAATTTTTATTAATTATATTATTATGACTACTCTTTCATGACTACCGAATTTATAGCAGCCTGCCAGTTTCGCGGCTTACACTAAATAAGCGGCGAATATCGATGTTGTTATCGCGTTGATAATAATTCTGGTTATTGTTTATTACGATTACTTGCAACTTTATTAACATCAACAGCTGCTCGCAGTACATAAGGACACAATTAGCTATGACTTGTAACAAGTGTTCGTGGTCGAGTGGTAAAGTGCCAGTCTGCTAACCGAAAGGTTCAGGGTTCGATCCCCGCTCGGGTATAATTTTTTTCTTTTCTTAATTTAAGTGCCGGCACGATGCTTGCACCGCATGCCGTCATTGTGCTCAGCAAAATGCCGTCATTTCCGTGTCCTGGAGCAGGGGTACCTGGACGTCACGCGTGGCCCATTCCGTGCAGTCTCAGTGCCGTCATTCGGCCAACATCATGTTATCGGGGAGAATCTAATTAAGGAGACACAACGCGTTAAAATCCTGAAAAAAAAGAATGAGTAAAAATGACAAAATTTAAGTAAATAACTTGAAATTTTTTTTTAGTGATATTTAGTATAAATACCTTTAACTTTACTGTGCTAAAACCTTAATTATCCCTGCTAGCCCATTGTGGCACTCGGTGTAATGTTTAGTGAACTTTTTTACTGACCGTAGCATTCCAAGTGTACAAATTATTCTTTTTTTCTCAAATTCCAGGAGGATACTTTGTACACCTGTAGTTTTCGTATGAATACGGGGATTTTAATTTATATGTTATTCATTCTTACCAAAACTACAGGTGTACAAAGTATTCTCCTTGAATTTGAGCCCAAAAGAATGATTCGTTTACTTGGAATCTTATGGACAGTATAAAAATTCACAAATCCTCGCACCGAGTGCCACAATAGGTCAGCTGCTCTGACGTTTATTCATCTTGAGTAAAACTACGACTGAGGGTAAAAATATTCACGAAACATTACACCGAGTGCCACAATGGGCTAGCAGGGATAATTAAGGTTTTAGGACAGTAAAGTTAAAGGTATTTATACTAAATATCACTAAAAAAAATTTCAAGTTATTTACTTAAATTTTGTCATTTTTACTCATAATTCTTTTTTTCAGGATTTTAACGCGTTGTGCCTCCTTAATTAGATTCTATTATGTTATTGAAGGTGTGTTATTAAAAAGTTAAGAAAAATGTGTATAAATCCGAAGATAGCTGTTTTGAATGGGAAAAAACTAGTAAATGTAGAAGACAACAATTGTAAAATGAAGAAAACTATTTTGAACTATGAAAAAATTGTTGTCTTCACTTATTAATAGTTATTGTCTGTTGTATTTATTATTTTATTATTTTTAAAATCTCTAAATATTACAACTGAAAAAAATTAACCTAACTGAAGAATTTAGCAAACGAAATAAAACTGAACACAACAAAAGATTACTGTTGTCTGTGTCTCAATTCCGATTTAAGATATCGTTATCATTTAATATAAAAGTAAAAATCGTATTATGTATTACATTTTAGTACAGAATATAAATGTTATGTTTGTTATAATCCTACAATTTACATAATATTATAAATGTAAATAAAAAAAATGTTTAATTAATATTATTTTATTGTTAGATTTTGTTAATATAATTAATACTGTCATCAAATAATTACAAAGAGTTAGAAAACATTTTTTATATTCAAAATCTATTTCTATTTTATTCTATAATTTTAAAACCGGTCCTGTGTACTAGTAGCTATAACTACTCTTATAGAATGTTAGCCGTATTGAATATATTCATTTATACTCGACAGTTATTAATTCTCGTGAAACGTTTTTGAAATCGTGCTTTTGATTGGTTATAGAATTTATCAATCTGGCAATCTGATTGGAGCATTTCAAATACGTTCTACAAGAATTAACTACCATCAAGTGTACATCTAATATTTAACAGTATACTTAATAATTATACGTCAATAGTATATTTCGATACAAGTGCACAAAAGTTGATTCTACACGAGTGGGAGGTTTGTCGCCCGAGCGAAGCTTTTCGCACTTTTCGCACGTGTATCAAACGTTATTTAAAATTATAGAATAAAATGTAAATAAATTTTTAATTTTAGGATAGAGGGCGTTCTCAACCTAGCTAGTCGCGGCCGTTTTTGCTTCTGCTAAATTTCGTCTTTTCTCGGCTTTTTCGACGATTCTTACAAAAATTTCGCCTGAATCCGACGCAGCTCGTCCCCGTGAACAATCGAGGATATTAAGTTTGAGTGCCCAGCTGGCGATCGTCTCACATCGAGCGGATTAGTTTTTCGCCGTTCCGGGCCTCTTGTGCTACACGGCGGAGCACTTTGCCAGCGCGCAGCGTTTGCTGCCTCCACGGTGCTGGTCCTGGGAGTCATGCCTGCCTCGCTACATATCTAGCCGAGGGTAGAGTCTGCGGACGCCGCCATCTTGCTAACTCCTCTCTGTGCTCTCAGTGTGTGTTGGTTGCGTGCTGCTCTGCTCTCCGGAATTGTGCAGTTACTTGACCTCGCTCGCTGACGTTTGTGCTCGTTGCAGCCGTGTTGTTGTTGTGCGGCTTCGTCTCTTGTGCCTGTGTGATCGGCCTTCTTACTCCACCCCGCAATGGCCACTTTGTTCGACGACTCCAACGTATCGAAGCGCAGAGGGATCAGGAGTCACTATTTCGCGTGTGACTACTAGGATTGCCAGTGTTTTGGTACTCCCAGCTGGCAATGCATGACATGCGACCAGATTTTTTACCATGTCTGCGTTTCTCTGGACAGGTGTAACGTGGTGGACACTTCCCAGGATAGGCTTATCTGCGATATCTGCTCTCCACCTTCGGCCTGCCATCACTCCATCGATGCTCCGAACAATGTCCCTGTCATTGCTCCTGCAGCCTCTGTTGTGGGATCTGGGTTTGCTGGGAGTGCTGATGCTGCTTCTACGACCTTGAGGGCTGCTGCTGCTGCTGCCACTGGGATTTTGGGGACTGCTACTACTGCTGATGAGACTGCCCAGTCTGTTGACCACTTGTACGAGTTCAAGAAGGCCCTTCAGCTGAACTGTGAGGACATCAAGTCCTCTTTGATGACGATCGGCTCACGGCTCACCCACTTCAGCTCCAGGATAAGTCGAAACGACTCTAGTATTGCTGAGATTCATCGTGAGATCTCCAGCCTCAAAACTAAAATGCAGACTGTTGAGGATCTGGCTCGTCGTAGCCCTGGTAGCCCTGCTGGATTGGTGTCGCCTTCTGCTTCTGGACAGTATAACCGTGGGTCGGCTCCAGCCTCTACTTCCCGGAATACTCATGACCTTGCTTGCGAGCTCCAGGAGAGTCGCTCCTGTAATGTCATGATCTACAATATGCCAGTAGATTCCTCTCCGGACATGGATAAGGTCCGTCAGTGCTTGGCCAGAATCACCAACATCAACCTGAACACTCTGTCGCTCAGGAGGTTCACTAAGCCATCTGCTCGTAGCTCTGTTCCACCTATCCTGTCCAGATTTGGCTCTCAGTTCGATAACAACAAAAACTGGTCACAGATGGCATTGAGGTTGCCGCTGACCGCACTCGCTACCAGAGAGACCAATTCAGAAGACTTCGTGCGGAGGCAAATGCACATAACAGCTCCAACCCGGACTCTCGAGACTAACTAGTCGAGAGCTTGTCGAGGAATAGAGGATCCTCCTGTACTACCACAATGTCCACTCGGTTAGAAGCCACATCAAGGTGTCTCTTTTTAGATCAAATTTCTATCAACTTTCTTTTACCCCTGATGTTATCGCTCTAACTGAAACCTGGCTTCAGCCTGACTTCTGCTCCAGTGAACTGGGATTGAGGCATTACAGCATCTTCAGACATGATCGGAATCTGTCCACATCTGCTGTTTCTTGAGGAGGTGATGTGCTCATCACAGTCAGGAGCTCCATCATTGCACAGAGGCTAGACATGGTGTTATCTGCTAAGCACCTCTTCATCAGGCTACCTGCTAGAAGGATCATCTTGGTTGTCTGCTATTTTCAGCCCAGATCATATAGCTCCCTTTTCAAGGAGCATGCAGCCTGTGTTGACAATCTGGCCATGAAATTTAAAGACCGTCGATTTATAATTGTAGGAGACTACAATCTCCCACATCTGGCATGGAGTGCAGACCCGCTGACCTTCTGAACTACAGCCTATCTAGAGCCAAATCTGAGGCTCTCTGCTGGGCACATCTGCTCCACCTACTCGTCGCTCAATTTCACCCAGTGCCTACGGCCGCTGACGAGCAAGGGCTACTCGCTGAACCTGCTGTTCGCTCCTGAAGGCTTGGTTTCTTCGTTGGATCTCCAGGACCCTAATCTCTCTCCAGACTCTCATCACGCAGCTTGTTCCGGGCGTAGCCGAGGGCTACTAGGGATAAGAGCAAGTGCGGCGTATTTATACTTTATTAATAATATATTCTACCTATTAGTAGTTTTAGCGAACGTTTCTCCGTCATTTGGCTCTCATATGCGCAAATCGACAAGGCGATTCGAGGCTTCAGGCCAATACGGTTGGGAGTGGTTTTATAATCATTCCTAGACTGCCACGATCTCAGTAGGGAGTTTACTCCACGAATTTTGAGGCGTTCGCGCGGGCATATGACTGCGTGTGTATAGCTATAGATATAGAGGAGCGCACGCACTGCTTCGAGTCCCTTCGGTAGTCCTCGGGAAAGCGTATTTGTTTTAGCGGGCCCGAGTTTTCGGTAGCGTTTAATGAGTAGAAAGTCAGTTCTCGGCGACAACTTCTGAGAGAAGGTCACACCAGGACCTGATCGTTCAGAGATTTCAATAAAGTCATAATATCTGATCAACAATGATTAAACAGTTTATTTTTGAACCTTAATGTAGTCTTGTCCCATACACAGCTCATCTTCTGCAAGTCGCCTCGCCCTCTGTGAATCTTAGTGTGTGTAACGTTCGGAAACGTGATTTTTATGCGGCTGACTACGGCGCAATCAACAGCTCTCTCGAACTTGTAAATTGGAGTGCTGTCTTGTACGGGGACAACATTGACTCTATTGTTGATTGATTTTAAAACAGTGTAAATAGTATTATAGAGAGTCAGGTCCTCCTTACTGGTCGGCGATCTGATAGCTATCCCTGCTGGTACGACGCTGAGCTTATCTCACAATCAGCCATCGGCGATAAAAAGAGGATTCACTCCCTCTGAAAGGAGACTCGTGACTCTATATATCGACTTTATCACTTTATATCGAATTCAAGTGCCTGCGAGACATATGCATTCGTTTGTCCAGGGCTAAGTACCGCGCGTATATAGACGCCAGCAAGGCTAAAATTGTATATAATTTAAAGGCTTTCTAGTTATTCGTTAAGGGCCTTTGCAGTGAGTCCGGCCTGCCCTCGTACATGTTCTCTGGCAGCAGCTATGCCTACGACGATTCGTCTATCTTAAATGTACTCTCTTCTCATTTCGCATCGGTTTACAGTAGGGACTCGGTTGCTGTCGTTGAGCGTTGCGATGATTTCGAGGCTGTTCCAAGCTTTCTTGCCACCCCTCGCCAGGTGCGCGCGATTATAAACAACCTAAAGGACAGTGCCAATCCTGGTCCCGACGCACACTGGGCCCTATAGACATTTGTTGTTTCAAAATTCTCTACAGACCATGGTTTTCGACCAATCACAATAATTTTTTTTTTAATTGAAGTTTTTTAAAATTCTAAAAGATCCATAAAGCCAGATTTTTGAAAAAAATGTTATAATAATTAATTAAAAATCTAAGTTAAATAATAAACGCATAAACCTTAAGGCATTAATGGCCATAAGCAAATGGGCGACTACTGAAGGAAGCTATATATATTTGTAAGTCGTTTTTGGGGTCGCTGATTATAAATCTAGCATTAGTTTTGTAAAATTCATTTGTTTAAACAATTTGTTTAAACAATTTATTGCAAATTATATTTTTATTCAAAACTACCTTAGTTTAGTCTAGTTTTGCACGAGGTACTTAATTCCCCGTATATGTGCAGCAGCGTTTATCACCGCACTAGTAGTACTGCGCTTGGCCGCTAGGCGGTGACGACACTAGTTTTCGTATCCGTCAGCGAAGTAGCGCCCTGATTTCTTATGAGCTGTTTTCATGACTACTGTTTTACTGTTTTCATATATAGTTTTTAGGTTAATTGTCGAGCAGTCATCATCACGACTGCATAAAAGTTACCTTTCATTCAACTCCTCTAAGTGAAACCTAACAATGAATACTATTTCCATTCAAAACGGTATATTGTGCGATATACTGTTGAAATTAGACAATAAAAGTAGAAGTGTAAATTGCTTGATTGATTCTATTAAAGCGCAATATGAGCTCAGCGATGAGAAATCAAGCATCGTTAAAAAAAACTTGAGAGTTCTTTTATTGTCACTTTAAAGTCAAAACTGTCTGCTGTACTTTATAAAGAACACATATTTAGGATAAAATATGTATCTTGGATAGCAGATAACTTTGTTGTGAATTTTGATAACAACAACCTGAAGCGTGAAAGACCTGTCATTGATAGTTTTGAAGGCAGTTCGAGATCTACGAAATACAAAATAATACAGTCTATTACTAGTATCTTTTCTCAGGAAGAAATAAAGAAAGTTTTTTATAAAAATTTACGAAATTGTAGGAAATAGCATTTAAATAAACAAATTGAAGATCTTTCAAGCGATCCCAATTGTTATATGAATAATTCCGTTTCAGAGGAAATAATTCCTTTCACCGAAGATGAAGCAATAGCACTGATTGAAGATGCAAAATTGTTGAAGTGCCAGTATGATACTATTCGCAAACAGGTAAAAAGAAAAAATATTTATATTTTCATCCCTTATAAACAACTTATTTCAGCAAAAGAAAATTGTTATCCTATATCTTCTAGCCTCACCATATCTTAAAAAGGTGGTAACGTTGATTTACAATAACTGTTGAACCATACATCTAAACGTCTTCTACAAATACCAGATATTTTATCTAATTTCAAAACTAGTGAGGCTGAATACTCTCTAGTTTTGACTAGTAAATGGGGATGTGACGGATCATCAGATCATAGCCAGATTAAGCAAATATTCTCCGATGGAACTAGCTCAGATGAAAGTATTTTCATGATGTGTATGGTACCACTTATCTTAGAAGTCAATACTTCAGACGGTGCAACAGTAATTTGGCGTTACCCTCAACTTGGTTCGACTAGGCATTGCCGGCTAATCAGTTTTGTGTATGCCAAGGAAATCAGCGATAAAACTGTGGCTGTTGTTAATGCTATGAAAACTAAGATCGAGTCACTATTGCCTTTAATTGTAAATACAGATGTCAGATGTAAATCAATTCAAAATACACCACTCATTAAAACTAACAATGATAGATGGAAAAGTATGTCAAGCAATAACAGGTTCTCCTTCTTGTGCAACGTGTTGCATTTGCGGAGCAAAAGCTTCACAAATGAACGATTTGTATAAATTGGCTGAAAGAACCGAAAATGAAGAAAATTTTGAGTATGGCCTTCCATCTTTGCATGCAAAAATACGATTTATGGAAAACATACTCCACATAGCATACCGTTTGGATTTTTGTAAGTGGCAGGGAAAATCAGATCGACAAAAAAAAAACAATGCCAAGAAAGAACGCTTAGAATTCAACACTAATTCAGACAAAAAACTGGCCTTATCGTAGATTATCCACAACAAGGATCGGGTAATTCTAACGATGGTAATACTGCTAGGAGATTTTTCCGTGACCCTGCACTGACAGCTGAAATTACAAGTGTCAATGCAAGTTTAATTAGAAGATACAGTGTAATACTACAAGCTCTTGCTTCTGGATCTAAAATAGACTCCGACAAAATTGACGATTATGCAAAAGAAGTTATATGTATCTTTGTACGATTAGTTTTACATGCCTGCAGCTGTGCATACAATTTTCCTCTATGGCGCAAACATTATAAATCACTTTCTCATTCCAATCGGCATTTTATCCAAAGAAGCTCAAGAATCACAGAATAAAGATTTGAAATACTATGGTCAATTTAATACTCGAAAATGTAGTAGAATCTACACGAATATAGATCTATTGCATAAAATATTAATATCTTCTGATTATTATATATCGAGTTTAAGGCACAAGGCAAAAAATATAAAGCTTGATGTTGATGATGCTGTCAAGGATTTATTAATTTTAACTACAAATGAAGCGATACAATTTTAAAATGGCTCAGCTTAAGGTATTTGGGTTTGAGGTTAAAGGTTTACGGTTAACACTTTTTTTTTAAATTTCTATAATTGCAAATTTCCCACCTTAGAGTAGTAAATTTCCAAAAAAAATTGTTTATGCTTTGAACATGATTGGTTATAGTAATTATGCCCGTAAAATTCAAAACTAAATTAGTTTCGAATAAAAATATAATTTTACAATAAATTGTTTAAACAAATTGTTTAAACAAATCAATTGTGCCAAAGCCAGATTCATAATCAGCAACCCCAATAACCACTTACAAATATATATAGCTTCCTTCAGTAGTCGCCCATTTGCTTATGGCCATTAATGCCTTAAGGTTTATGGGTTTATTGTTTAACTTAGATTTTTAATTAATTATTATAATATTTTTAAAAAAATCTGGCCTTATGAGTCTTCTGGAATTTTAATTAACTTCAATTTAAAAAAAATTATTGTGATTGGTCGAAAACCATGGTCTGTAGAGAATTTTGAAACAACAAATGTCTATAGGGCTCAGTGTGCGACGGCATTCCAGCTCACTTCGTCAGGTGTTGCTGATTTGCCCTCGAGAAGCCTACTGTGGATCTGTTTAATAGAATTCTTTCTACCGGTATCTTTCCTAGCAAATTCAAGCTATATTACATTCTGCCTGTCCACAAGTAAGGTGATAGACACGATGTTGCTAATTATAGGCCTATCTCCATTATTAGTTGTTTATCTAAAGTCCTTGATACTCTAATAACGGACGAGCTCGCTGGAGCTCTTACCCTTCGGCTTGTGGACGAGCAGCATGGCTTTATTAACGGAAGATCCATGCTCACCAATCTTTTGGTCTTTAACGACTTTCTTTCCGAAGCCTTTTCCAAGCGCTTGCAGGTCGATGCCTTGTACACTGACGTGTCCAAGGCTTTCGACAAGGTTAATCACCCTTGATTACTTTCGAAGCTCTGGAATTTTGGCGTGCGTGGTGTCCTTTACTCGCTATTGGCGTCGTACTTGGCTGGGAGGTCGCAGGCGGTCCGTTTCAATGATTGCGTCTCGTCCACGGTTAGCGTCTCTATGGATGTTCCCCAGGGATCGCACCTGGGGCCACTCCTATTTTGTATATATATTAACGATCTTGTAGCTTGTATTAAACATTCGCGCATTCTCATATACGCTGACGATGTTAAGTTATTTTCGTGCGTGAGGTCTCGTGTTGACTCTGAGCTGCTACAGTCGGATCTTGACGCTCTCATGTCGTGGTCGAGGGAGAACGGCCTGCTTTTAAATATCAATAAGTGTAAAATCATCTTGTTCCATAGGGGTGAGCGGCAGCTCTCCTTCGGCTACGACATAGGGGGCGTTGCTTTGGATAGGGTGGATGTTATTAAGGACCTAGGTGTCCATTTCGACTCGGCGCTCACGTTCGAGCCTCACATCGATCGTGTGACCTCGAAGGCCAGCAGGCTTATCGGTTTTATTAAGCGCACCACGTCCGATTTTAAACACTATAGCACTATTTCTTACTTGTACAGGTCTCTAGTCCTGCCGATCCTGCTCTATTGCTTATCTATATGGTCCCCTTTTACCAAGTATCTGACGGAAAGGCTTGAATCTGAACAGCATCGCCTTATTAGGTATCTTGCTTACAAGAATAACCGTCCAATGGGTTGGTTCCAGCATGACTATTCTGACCTGTCTCTCCTTTTTAACCTTCCGACTTTGAAGAGTTTGCATCATTACCACGACTGCCTACTGTCCTTCAAGGTCCTCCATGACCATATCTCGTGCAGCGCTATCACTTATAAATTCAGAATCGGAGAACTAGCGTATTCTCTCCGTAACCATCGGTCTCTCCGCGTCGTTCAATCACGGATTCTTCTCTACAATCAATAGATTGCGTTGGTCGTGGAATACTTTACCGCGGAGTGTCACTGAGACTTCCGCACTACTGCAATTTAAGTTTCAACTGAAAAATTTTGTGCTCAGTTTTTGACTTACTTCTCTCCTTTTTACTTTATACGTTTCTTACTACTATTTCGATTACTTTCTCTGTAAAGGGCCTTTGGCCCGTTTAATAATAATAAATAAATAAATAAATAAATAAATAAGTAAATATTCAAAAATGTTTTCAAACTCTTTGTAATTATTTAATGAAAGTATTAGTAATATTAAAATTACATTTATAATATAACGCACTGGTAAAAAAAGTCAAAGAACAGGGTGACCCCATATATACTTTAAGATTGGGTTTTCTAACCTCCAACAAAAATTTCGATTGCATTTTTATCTACGTATTGCGCTTGTGCGCAATCGGTTGGTATCTATTTAAAATATATTAACCAAATCTTTCATCTTTAAAAGGATTCATTAAAATATATTACGTTATCAACTTAATATTACAAGTTAAAAATTTGCTCGGTGAATTTCTTTTCGTCAGAGTCGTTTCTTCTCCCGATATTTTGTCTTCTCCAGTTACGTGACTGCCGGTGAGATGTATTATACGCCAGTGGTTACAGCACTTATAATCTACTTTACCGACATTTGTCTGCTACTCGGAACACGCGATTGTGTTATTATGGATTATGTACATATAATAATGCTATACAATTATATGCGCGATGGGATCAATGTCTAAAGCAATAGTAGCTTATTGTCTATCAAATAGATCAAGAATTCAAGGAAAATATGCTTTTTAAAAGATGTGAAATCTTTCTAAAAAAAACTTTTTTCAAAAGTAAAACCTTGAAAAAAAAAGTAGTGGGAGAAAAAAGAAAAATGAAAACAACTGAAGAAAACAGTTATAAACTGCAGATGGCAGCAGAAAAATGTCGCAGTTAACACAGACAACAATAATCTTCTATTTACTTCAGTTTTATTTGGTTTGGTAGGGTTTTATTCAGATGGCTTCAGCTTTTTTCACGTATAAAATTGTACAATTTTGTGAATAAATAAAAACTGCTGCCAATTCATTGGCATGTAGCTTCCTCCAACTAGATTTATAGGTCTAATAAATAAAATATTGTTTATAGCACAGTGTGGCTAAAATCCGCTATTAAGTCACGCCTATCTGTGACTAAAGTAGTTCTTTATTGCACCGTGTTTATCATACTCGCTACGCTCGTGCGCTAACCTCACGGTGCAAATAAGGACTACTTTAGTCACGAATAGGTGAGACTTGCGGACTTTAGCAGTCTGTGCTATAAAATTTTATACGATACTCTTGACTTAAACGGTTCAGTTTTACATGGCGCTTAGCGCCCACGCTACCCTCGGGTGCTAACTGCACCGTGTACAAAAGAACCATTTAAGTCACACGTATCGTAATGTACTATTTAATATACAGTATATCAGCCTGCAAATCTATATATCTGCTTGCTAATGTATGAGGCGGTTTTTAATACATAATTTAATGTATAAGGTTTGGATGGGTTATTGTCCAAAAGTTTGCAAACCCCTCTCTTTTTTTATTATAGAATACGAACACTGCCGTCAGTTTTTTTCACAGAAATTTACGCATGTTTACAACCAATCAAACCATCATAAAACAACAGGCTATTTCATTAGATAGGCTGCTCGTGAAATTTTCGAGAAAACGATTTTTACATTTTAGATCTTTACTTGAAAACCGCTAGTGGAAATCGTTTAAAATTTCAGCAGCAGATAGCTTTTTTTATGGTCAATTACCAAATAAAATTTTGAAGCATTAGACTACATTGTTTTAGAGATATAAGAAATAAAAAAATTTTCAAAAAAAAAAATTAAAACCTTGATATCTTAAGAACCATAGAAGTTTAAAAGCTTTGCAATGAACCTAGCCAAAACATATAAAATATCTACTTTTTCTCGAAATCTCAAGTGCAATAAGGCCTTCTTACGTCCGTAATCAAGGCACAAAAAAAACTCATTTTTTTCAGTTTTTGATTTATTACTGAAAAAATAAGTAGTCAAATCTCTTGAAATTTTAATAGGATATAGTATGACACGTGACTCATCGACATAATTTTTTTCGTGAGGTTATGATGTTTAGTTTCAGAGATATGAATTTAAAAAAAAATCACCTTTTTCATTTTATCTGCCAAACAAATCGGTCGATCCCGAGGACCGAACAAGAAAAAGTAGGTGATTTTATTTTCTTCCAAATGCATTTTAGCTAAATTGTTTGTAACAATAGTATGATTTAAAAAACGCAAATTAGCAATTTTCAAAAATCAAAAAATGGCCATAAAAAAATAGTTGAGAAAATGAAAAATAACTGTTTCTCTTGAATTCAGAATCCAAAAATATGTATGAATGTCAAATTTTATTGATATTGACGGAGTACTTCCAGAAATATTACGGTACACACACACACACACACACACACACACACACCGCTTGACCGGTCCCAAGCCCGGGACCCCACCACACAAGATGTGGGGAAGGAGGAGGGGGAGGAGTAGCAACTGCGTTAAAATAACCAAGACTCATCTGGCCCGGATGACAGCACCTTCTTAAAGGGTTCCTTCCTAGGATACAGGATAGGGGAAGAAACCCCGAATATAAATCAATCATGGACAGTGAGTTAATTATAACACTGCCCCAAGTGGGTCAAGCTTTACAGCCCACTCCCGACGTTGGTTCCGATCGGGTGAAAGCCCTGGTGGTCGACGCAGGCTCCATGGATGTTGGGGGGAGCCAATTAACTCAAACAAGACAGGAGGTTATAGAGGTGGGTTACTTGGCCCTTAAAGGAAGATTAGCCTCAAGTGACGCATCAGGATGTGATGGAGTCATGAACAGGGGAATGCACGAGGTATGGTCTAAAATTCAGACAGCAGATCGTGCGGAAGAAGAGTTGATGGACAGACATTCTTGTTTCCACCCTGGCAGAGGTTGTCAGGTGAGCGGGCTCTGGGAGTGATTGCCGTCGAGTTCACCTCATCCGCGTCTTCAGCTTGCTGTTGTGGTGCTGCGCTGTTATCAGCGTTCTCACGAGGAATGAAATTGAAGTCATCCTCGGGAGACTCCTCTCTCCGTGGAGGAGAGCCTGGTCCAGTCTCGCCTACGTCGGCGGGCGCCGGCGATGGTGGAGGTAGCGACAGTACCTCGATGTCCGAGTTTATCGTAATGGCGTCGTCAGAATCGACTTCTAGCAGAAGCCTTTCCTCCTCTTCTGTCGTCGTGTATGGCTCTTGCTGCCTTTTCATGGTGTAAGTTTGTAATCAGCAGTAAGATAACCCTCGTTGATCTAGATTTTACAATTACATTAGATAACCAGCTTCGCCTATACCGCGATATGACAATTATCGTATGTTTAAATTTTCGTGTACTTACATAACAAGATAATCAATAAATCCAAATAAGGTAGCCAGTGCCCGCATACAGTTTATTAATGATCGTTGTAGATAACCTTATGTTGTGATAGTAAATGTTATCTATGATGATGATGATAGGTAGCCTGAGGTATCTATTCAGGGATGCGGGTATTTTGCCTGTAAGGTTTTAGGTCACAGATGTGTATTTTTGAGACTATCTGGTTGTCTGCCGAAACTAGCTCGTACACCAGTGGTGAAAGAACTTTTGTGACCGTGTATGGTCCCTTATACGGTTTCGCCAGTTTTGCTGCGAAGTTTTTTGACGTATCTGAAAAGACTCGGTTACGCATTAAGACGGAATCGCCTCTTTCTAAGTAAGATTGAGGTGACTTTTGTCATAGTAATTTACTTGGCGATTGTGCGCGTTTTCCGAATTTTGTGCGACCCAGTCTCTAATCGCTCTTAATCTATAGAGTCTTTCTGCCCACTGATCTACGTTACCCCGTTCGATGATATCTGAGTTTTCTATTTCTTTGTGCAGGGAGTGTATCGGTAACGGCTCGCGTCCAAAATTTAGGACGGTTGGAGTGACCTGCGTAGACGTATGTTTGTAGGTATTAAATGCGAATCGGAAGTCTAAAATGTGGTAGTCCCACTCTCGATGATCTTGTTCGATAAATGTCGTGATCATGGTTTTTAGTACGCGATTTACTCTTTCTACTGGGTTAGCTTGTGGGTGATAGGGTGGTGTGGTAGAATGTTTGATATTAAGTTGCTTTGTGTATTCTATTAGAGTTTTATTAATGAATTCTGTACCGTTGTCCGTTATGAGCACTCGTGGTGCTCCCCAGCGAGTTATTATTAAATCGTGTAAAGCGTCTTGATTTTCCGTAATTGATTTTCCGGTCGCTTCTCTTAACGGTTGGATTTCTATCTAGCGGGTGAATAAGTCCTGTATTACTAACAGATAGCGTTATCCCTTATTGCTACGTGGCAGCGGGCCCACAATGTCGGCTGCTATAACACTCTACGCTTAACGTAATTTACTGTATCCTTATACATGCTTGGCCAAAAATAATCTTTTGCTATGCGTGTGTGTGTTTGTCAATGCATAAGTGGCCGCTCTGCGTGGCATCGTGTGCTTCGAACATTACTCGGTCTCGGTCTTTTGATTTTACTACGAGCTTCTAGATAGATTGATCGCGTTTGATCGTATCAAGGAACGTATTTTCGGTTTTGTGAAACAAGATATCCCCGGCAATATGCCAATTATGATATTTCTTAGGATTTTTCCGTACTTCGTCGATTCTTCCTTTCTACCAGTCATCGTTATCATCGTTCAGAGTGTTAACCTCATCGAGTTGTCTTTCGTACATGCGCGATAACGCGTCGGGTACGTGGTGCATGGCCCCTTTTCTATGTTCAATATCGACGTCGTATGCCGTTAGATACATCGACCAGCGAGCTAGCCTACCCACGGGTTTTTTAAGTGACTTTAGCCACTGCAGACTACTATGGTCCGTAATGACTTTGAAGTGTGTGCCCTCTATATAACCTCGAAATTTTTCGATCGCCCAGATGACTCCCAGACATTCCAACTCTGTGGTCGTGTAATTTTTCTCGGCGTCTGTTATGGTTCGGCTTGCGTACGCAATAACTCGTTCTTTGTAGTCTATGATTTGTGTTAAAACGCTACCTAGCCCTACGGTGCTTGCGTCGACTTGTATGGTAAAAGGTTTTGTAAAGTCGGGCCGCATTAATATAGGAGCGGTCATTAAACGTTCTTTTATGGTTTCGAATGCCGTTTGCTGTTCTGGTCCCCATTCCAACTTTTTATCCTTTTTTAGTAGACTGGAGATTGACTATATTAATGACGTGAAATTTTCAATAAATCTGCGGTACCATGATGTCATTCCGATAAATCTCCGTATTTGTTTTAATGATTTAGGTACGGGGTACTCGCGTATAGGCGCGACTTTTTCGCTGTCGACTTGAAGTCCGTTTTTTTTTTACTAGATAGCCAAGATATTTTGCCTCGGATAGGCAAAATTTGCTTTTTTCTTTATTAATTGTTAAGTTAGCGTGTTTAAGTTTGTCGAAGACAACCTTTAGCCATTTTAGGTGTTTGTCGAACGTTTCTATGACGATGATTAAATCGTCAAGATATGAATAAACGTGAGGTTGTAATTCGGGTCCGATTAAGGAATCTACTAGACGTTGAAAGATGCCTGGTGAATTAGATAACCCATATGGCAAACGTTTAAAGTGGAATAGTCCTTTTCCCGGTACTGCGAAAGCTGTAATTTCTCTGCTTTTCTTTTCTAGCGGAATTTGTAAGAAAGCCTGGCTGAGATCTATTTTAGAAATGTATCTCGCAACTCGGAGTTTATCTAATATTGATCCCATTAGCGGTAATGGATAGGCATCCTTTTTAATAACCGTATTAATTGTTCGCAAATCGAGGCAGAATCTGCACGTGCCATTGGCTTTGCGCGCCATGTGTACCGGCGATGACCAATCACTGTTAGAACGTTCGATGATGTCCCCGTCAAGCATTTTGTCAACTTCGTTAAATAAAATTGTTTCAACGGTCGGTGATATTGGATAAGGTCTTTGTTTATTGCAGGGTGATTATATACGTCGATAACGGCTTCTATTAGCGAATTTTTCCCGAGTTTTCTGGATGATTTAGGTGTTTCGTTATTTAGAAATTCTTCGAGAATTTTTTCTTCCGAGGGACTGAGTTCACGTAAGCCGTAACATGCTTCCGCCGTTTCCGACGTTTCTGCGAAACGTTTTTAGAAGGTATATTTATCGAACGGTTGTGAACCGAAGTTGTAAGTGAAATTAGTGAAATCGGCGATTACGCCGAAACTGTGTAACGCATCTATCCCTAAAATACAGTCTTGATCTAGGCAGTCAAGAACTCGTGTTTCAATTTCTCGTATTCTATCTTGGAATTTAATTGGTGTGTGTATAATTTCACGTATCTTTTCTGTATAACCTAGCGGTCTCGTGACTCTCCCGGTTACGTTCTTGTTCACTAATAGTGCGTTTTTCGTTGCTACTTTATGTATTTTCGGTCCTATGAACGTTTTACTCGCTCCGCTGTCTATCAGAGCTTTAAATTTATTGTCACACGTTACTACAGGGAACAGCGAGAGATAGATCTGCGCCGACGAAGTCGTCTCGTGAGCACACGTGTCGATTTGGTAGACGAACCGAAACCCGAAACTCCGAATTGCCGTCGTGAGCACACGAGGTAACCCGGAACACCAGAGCAACATCGAGCCTCGTCTACGTGAGCACACGTGACGATACCTGATGCCACCTTAAAAATCCTAAACAACAAAGCCAGCCTTACGCCGACATCTCACGACTCGCTTTATCTCGGTGCGCACACAGGATAAAGAGAGGAACGAGACGAGCGACGAAGATTTGTGAAGCCGTGCGCACACGACTCCACAAATCCGAGGGATAACCTCAAAACCCCGTAGCACTATCCCGGCCGTTACTGTGCGCACACAGGGCGGTCGAGATCGTTGGTGCGCGACACATTCGGATCGGTATAGCCGTGAGCACACGACTCCACCGTACCGAATTAATTCCTAACCTCACAACCAGCCACCGATCCGTCATACCGCCACCGCGGTGCACCGTACCGACATACCGTAGCCGCAAACACCGAATCATTCTTGTAACGAAATCGCGTAGATATTCTTATAAATTGTCAACCGCGTTAGTTTAAACAATTCTATTTGTAAAGGCGAAATATTTTTAACAAGACGCATAATTGTTTTCTGTTTCAGCCGGGATTCAACAACTGATTCCAAATTGCTATTCTTTACTTAAAAAATATATTTGTTATTATTAAAAATATAAAAACAGACTCTTTTCTTGCCCCTTTCCCTTATCCAGATCCTGTAACAGACTAACTATCCAGTCTCCTGGGGAAATTTGAACCGTTACAATTTTAAATATTCAAAATTATTATCTTGAATTTCCGCGTTTTCTCGTTGATTATTTAAGATATCCGGTGCTTTATTTGAGATATCACAGATAGCCTTTGGCTCGATTTTGTCTTTATTAGTTAGATAACCTGATTTTTCGGAGATAGCTTTTAAGTCAGCCTCGTAATTTTTTTGTGTGCAACTTTTTTCGTCGCACACTGCGTTTATTTTTGTCGGGTAGATATCCAAATTTTTGTTTAATTCGACCAGTGAGGCCTTTTTTGTTTTCCAAGCCGCATCGGCCTTTAGTCTGCGTTTCCCGTACATTCTGGACAATTTACTCTGTGGTAGCCTATTAATCGGCAATCGTTGCCGAATATTTTCGTTGGATTGCATTTCGGGCAATTTATAAATCGTGTTCCGATTTTTCCGCAGTTATGCAGGTTTTTATTAGGTGATTGGTTTGTCGGTTATCTCTGGTTATTGTTAAACGGTTTGTCACGTCCGTAACCTAAATTATTTAATTCGTCCTCGTCAGGCAAGGCATCTTCCGTAAAGTCCGGTTCTGTATGTTGTACGCGTGCTCGATTTTATTTTTCGTCTAGTTCGAGGTTAGATAATTGTTGTCTAATATTATGCTGCGGGCGTTGTTCTCTATAAGCTAATACCGGTAGGAGAGAATCTTTGGCGTTCGGAGGTGGTTTGTATGTTCTCGCAATCATTAGGCCTTTCTCTTTGCGTACTACAATAGCTTCCAGCTCTTGGAACGTGAAGATTTCGGACTTATCGATTCGGGTTTGTAATCTCGGTAGCATATTTTGGAGAGCTAGATTTATTTCACGGACTGGTCCTAGCGGAGGTATCATGTGATTAAATATTGCTTTGATATACGTGAGGTAGTCGGCGACTGGCTCGCGTTCGCCTTGCTTTAGGCGTCGAGCGTTTTCCATGAGCGCGAACTGAAAATCTGCGTCTGAAAAACATGCACGCCATGCGTTTTCGAACTGCTCGAACGTAACCCAGTTATTCGAATTTATTCTGTACCACTGTAAGGCAACCCCTTGAAGGAAAAACGGCAATATTCCAAATAAATCATCATCCGATATGTGCATGATTAAGTGCCCTTCCCTTAGTCGTTTTAAAAATTCTTCACTATCTTCTTCGCGTCTTCCAGAGTATTTTAAGTTCCATTTGCAAATAAAGTCAAAAGCGTTAATATGAGTAGGTGCGATTAACCTACGCTCTGTGTTAAGGGGCTATTCTAGTTGTCTATTATCGTTATTATTATTGTTAATTGGTAATTGTAGGTGAGATGGCCTAGCTATTCCGTTATTTATGTAGCCATTTTACCCCTCCGGTGGCATGAAATTATTTATTCTGCCTGGAATTTCACGTGGTGTCGTGCTAAAATAACCATTCCCTGTATGTCTCGTATTTCTCGATAAGTTTTGTGTTTGTAATGATATTAAATTATTAGGATTGACTTCATGTGCTAATGTAGAAGGTCGGTTGAAGGTAGCCTGGTTTTGTGTGTTAAACATAGCCGTGGATGAAACTAAATTATTTCCAGCTAACCTCGTTGTGCTGTTCGCTCGCGGATGGTTTATTATTGGCCTATCCTGCACGTTTTGAAAATTTGTCGAATTGTAAACACAGCCATCTGAAGTTAATGTTAAATAACCTGAGTCTCTTTGGCTATTATTTCACTGATTATTCGTGCAGAATTGTGTAGTGTCGCTGAATAATACCCTGCGTATCGGTACACGCGGTACTGTACCCGTAGAGGTCTGCTCTTCTCCATCTCGCCCGCGTTCGGTCTCTATAGGGCTCGATATTCGCGACGCGTGAAACGGTTGCTCTCGCGCCGTCGCTATATGGCCCGATACGCTAAATGTTAGCAGTGGGACATTCGTAGAGGACTGGTAGTTGGGCGGCGGATCGTTGTGCTCACACGCAGCGCCTGACGGTGGAAGTTCCTCGTCGGGTTGCACTATACCCCTCTCAATGTACACCTCGTGTGCCAAACGCCTCTGTACGTTGTTGTCGAATTGCTCTAAGGAAGACCAGCGCTCCTTCCAATGTCACCGACTTTCGTCCAATTGCGCTGCTCTGCTTTCTCTCAAAGGTACTTGAGAAGATCGCTCACACCCAAATCACGGAGTATCTTAATAAAAGTCAAATATTGGATCCCTTCCAGGCCGGTTTTTGTAAACACCACAGTACACAAACAGCGTTACTAAAATTGACCGACGACATACGAATGGCCTTTGACAAGAAGAAGGTGACGATTATGCTGCTATTTGATTTCAGCAAAGCTTTTGACACCATCTCACCTTCCAAATTAATATCTAAGCTGAATAGGCTGGGGTTCTCGCGGTCGGCTCTCCTGTGGATCAAATCATATTTACAGGGGCGATCTCAGATCGTAATTTCAAATAAGAACGGTACCTCGGAATGGCTTGAAACCAATCTGGGAGTTCCACAGGGATCTGTCTTGGGACCCCTACTATTCAGTTTTTATGTTAAGGACCTACAGAGTAAACTTGACGGTAGTACAATTAAACATCTTTTTTACGCGGACAACCTTCAGATTTATCTACACACCAGCAAAGATAATTTTCAGGAAGGCGTGGCTCGATTGGATGAAGCGGCGCGGCTGTGGTTTGACTGGGCGGGGAGCTCCGACCTGCAACTCAACTCCGGCAAAACTAAGTCTATTTTTTTTATTCCACGAGAAATGTTAATGATATTAAGTCGTGGAAACTGCCTGGGGTTCCGTTGCCGGACGGAGTGATCGTCCCTTTCAGTGAAACAGTCGTGAGTCTTGGTGTTGTATTAGACTGTAAACTTACTTGGAAACCGCAAGTGGATGCCATTACGAAAAAAGTCAACAAAGCCCTATATAGCTTGCGATTTATCAGAGGCTGCAACACTGAGACTCTCCGCAGAAGACTAGTCGAGACACTCATACAACCACACTTGGACTACTGTACTGTGACCATCCTGGACGCGTCTAACGAACAACGAATACGGTTACAGAGACTGAGCAATTCTTGAACATATTAGTCCCTACCGAAGGCGTCTAGAATGGCTACGCACCGATTCCAGAAGGCTCTACTTTGAGGCCATTTTATTATACAAGGTGATTCGAATCGGTGAACCTGGGTACTTGGCCTCATTTTTCGTTAAATACAAGCCGCGTTGTACACCCGCGACGTCGAATGGCAAGTCCACGAATACTACGATCGGCGACGTCTGACCACTGTGCTTGACAGCCATCGCGTTGTCGCAAAGGTCGACTGCAGGCGCTAGCGATCTGAAGTTCCAATGACCCCATCACTGTCATAGCGGCGCCTAGGTCGTAGAGAGCCCTTACTCTGAACCCTCTGATGCCCACTTGTACCCACCAGCGTGACTCGTCTTTATTTGGCGATATCGTCGGCTGGCGTGATTCCTCTCCTCTCGGGGAGACGCCTCGCGCGACGGTTCAAGAGGAGTAGTAACCTCGCTAACTCCTATTTTTTGCCGTTTCTCTTACCCGAAGGACAGTCTCGGGCAAGGTGGCCTTTTCCGTAGCAGTTGAAACACTCTATTGGATTCCTCTGCTTTCTTTTGTCTGATTGGCCGGAACCCTCACCAGACTTCTGGTTTTTTCGTTTCGGACTAGGAGACTTGCTTCTCTCCTTCGTAGGTCCGGAGCGTCCTCGCTGAGGGGCTGATTTCTTGCTGCCTCCTCCAGCGTTGGCGTGCTCCGCCGGTTGCGCCGTCGCCGTAAGCTTCGAATCTAGTAGCTTGTCTATGGCGTCGACTAATAAGGGCAGTGCGTCGGTCTGCTCTGCCAATCCTATGGCTGCGACCGGCATTTTAGCGCCAGTTTTTGGCGTCTCGTTTTTAAAGGCGCATTCGTGGACGATCGCTACTCCGAACTTCGGAGGTGCTCGATATGAGGCTTCGCAGGCTCCACAGTTGTGAAATCGTTTCGCTGGAGTCCTCGTTTGAGAGCATGCAGCATATTATGGTATATCTGATCCAGTCGCTGGCTAGCGTCTGGTCGGGGATCCATTCTCCGCATTATGCCTTGCAGGTTCTTTACGTAAACCAGCACACGTTTGCCAGGCCCCTGTGTCCTCGAAATTACTTCGCTTAGTAACTTCTGGTGGTAGCCCTGCGTCTGCCGGTACCATCTCTTGATACATTCGTAGAAATCGTCCCAACTGGACCATTTTCCCTGTTCAGAGAGCCGGTTCTGTAGCCACTCGTACGCGTTGTCCGTCAATACCTCTTGTAATGACGCTAATATCTGCGCGTCAGACAGGTCGTCCATCCTTCTGCGTCCTTCCATGCGCTGCAGGAAGTTCTCGACACTTAATGATGAGTCCCCGATGAACTTAAAAGCTTAAACTTAAACTACGAAGCGGGGTTAAATCAACTTCGCATTTTGTTGGATAAAGGAATACGAATGGGTTTGAATTTAAAAATTTTTGAAAACAATTTACTTTTGCCCTGCTAAAAGTTACTTTGACGGTGAAAGTTTCACCCCAATAATTATATTTTATTTTAAACTAGTTTTCGGGAAAAAAAGCTTCGCTTATCAGGGGCCAAAGGTGGATTTTTGGTCGGGTTGTGGTATAAAAGTTTTTTTGCTCGCTAAATAATTTTTTTTACCGGTCAAAAAAAGAGTCAGTTTAGTCCCGATTAATAGGTACTAAAAACGTAGAAATCGTTCATACAATAATTCTATCATAAACCAATAATAAAATGTTTGGAGCAAAAATATTGTAAATGAAGAATCGAAAGACCATCTACTAATAAAATGTATAATTTGAGGGAGATTGGTTTAACGAAATGGTATTATAAGTTTGCAATGAGAAATCGTTCATCATTTGAAGTGCTTAATTTTAAATGAATAGGCAGTCAATGCTTTTAATTTGTCGCTGTTAAAGATTGATATGAAAGCTGTATAGTAATGTGAGATAATTATCATAGTAAGAATAGTTTATCGATTGTTATGACAAAGCGACCTCTTAGTCATCTGTTTAGTTAGGCATTTGATCAAGTTTCTTATAATCATGGTTACATCACTTTATTTCTTCGTGACTAGAAGATTTGACTGGTGGTTGTTGTCTTTCCTGTTGCTGTTGCCTGGTTTGTGCTTGAGATTGCTCTAATAGCTCTCCCTGTCTTCGAGGTCGAAAACTTGATGTAATTGAAGATATCCAGCTACCAGTTTGCTGTTCATGAATCGAACCGCTTTTACTGATGCTTCGATTGCCGTTACCTGGACTGTCAATGTTAATGCCTGATTTTAATCGTGAAAAAAAGCTTGGTATTGTTTTTTTCGATTGGGATTGGGAGAATTTAGATGCATAAAAACCAACTGGTTCTTTCTTACATGTAGTGTCTTTGTTTAGCATTGAATCTAAGCTACCAGTATGCTGTTGACATTCAATAGACTTCTGTTGCACTAATGAGCAGTCAAGAATACCAATTTCATTTTGTTTAATGATTTTTGAAATGTCTTCCATGCTGGCAGAGCTTCTGCGGATTTCAACTTTATCTGAAACAAAACAAAAATAATTCTAAATACCTACATAATATTATTAAATTATATATTTGAATACTAAAACAAAAAATAAATTTTAGATTTCCTTAAAGATTTGCGCATGAGCGAAAAGATTAAAATTATATAGTAGTCAATTTAATGAAATGTTTTATTAACACAAATTCAGACTTGATGAAAATAAAATATTAATGCTGTAACTAGCAAAAAACGCTCGCCCCGCTCGCGGTTAACAATCGATTCGTTCTAGAATATATTTAGAAAGAAAAAAATAGTTGAACATTTTATTCGTTTGTATAAAATATGTTAAGATAACGCTAGCAAATAATGTTCGCTTCGCTCGCAGATCATCTATCGTCGGTCCCTACGAAGACTAGCACGTTTTAAATCCTTCTGGAAGAGTAGTACTTTTCATTTTTCACCGCGAAGACTAGCACTTTTCACTCGTTTGCCGCAAGTACTAGCACTTCACAACTTTGTCGCGAAGACTAGCACGTTTCACGTCTTTGCCGCGAAGACTATCCTTTTCCCAAAAGCACTTGCGGTTTCGGGGCTTTATGCTTAAATAATTGATGATATTTATAAAAGCCAAAGTGGTACACAGTAACACTCACATACAAAGAGACGGCTAGTACAAACGGAAAATATCAAACCCTGCAGAAAAAGCCAACTAGGCTAATTAACAGGTTTCACGGAAGTATTGTTTAACAATGGTGCCTGTAGGGTTCCGGTGTCGGAGGACTACTTGTGCAGAGCTTGTTCTGCCTACGCCACATAAAAAAAAAATACACACACACACATACCGCGCGGGGATGCCAATACCCCGTATGTTGCGTATTCCATGGGTGACGGATAGGGGAAATGCCGGAGGGTAGAGCAGAAATAAATAATGCTCCACGGACCAAACAGACTAGGGGAAGAAACACTCAAAATAAATTAAACATGGATAGTCAGTTAATAACATTACTACGCCAAGCTGTGAAGCTACAGAGTCCAGTCCCACCGCTGATCCCGATCGGGTTAAGGGGGCACACCACCTTTGAAATTAAAATCAAAATTTTTCATTAAAAATTTATATATACTTATATAAATGAACCAAATTTGTATTACTATACTTAGACATAATTACCTTTATTTTGATGGTTTTAGACCTTCTATATACCTTTATAATACCTACGTACAGTACGGAGTCCATAATTCACTTACCGTAAGATTCCAAAGGAACGAATGGCCCAAATGAGCTCAAACTCTAGGATATTGTTTAAAAGTACATTAGTTGTGGTATGAATGAGGGGATTTGGTTTAAATTTCATAGAAAAAAATTTACACGATAGTTATGTTAAAATTAATAAAAAATTTATAAAAAATCAGTAATATGCTTATAAAACTTTTTCTATAAAATTGAAACCAAATCCCCTCATTCGTACCATAACTAATGTACTTTTAAACAATATCCTAGAGTTTGATTTATATGTATAAGTATATATAAATTTTTAATGAAAAATTTTTATTTTAATTTCAAATGTGGTGTGCCCCCTTAAAGCGCCAATGGTCGACGCTGGCCCCACGGAGAATGGGGTGAGGGGGTGGGGGGCAAACTCACTTAGATGCTGCAGAGGTTAGTCACCTGACCCCTGCTATACGTAGTAACGCAGGTGATATGGAATTGGAGGCGGATGCAAACTTCGATAAAAGAGTGCTTGCACATCGCACAAAAATGCGCACTTGGATCGCCCTAAAAGCAAAATCTATCTACACTATATTAAAATTTTATATTAGGTCGATTTTGTAAAAACCCTCCAAAACTCATTAAAATAAAAAAATTAATCTATTTTATGGTAGGAATGTTCTTTGAACTTAAATCGTTCAGTTCATCGGAAAAAAATTTTAATTGTATCAAATTTCAACTAGTTTAGCATTAAAAGCGCTTAAAAAATGTCCGTCCGGATGTTTTTTTTGCATTTATTCCCCAAAACATAATGTATTTTATACATAAAAAACTATTAAATGGTATAAATAAGTACATATGTTAAAAATATACATTCCTACCATAAAACATTTTCAAGATTTAGTCCAGATGCATTGGAAGCTGTGAGAACATTTCAAAAAAAAGTAGAAGAAATTAATGTATTGGTTTTTATATTTTCGACATATGATATGACATATATATTTATATGTATACATTGTAACGGGGTGTGAATTCGATCAACGAATAACTCGTAAAACGACTGGATCGCGTTCCCTGGATGCGGCGGAGGATTCCTCTCCGCCCGCAAAACACCTCCGTTGCATGCAGTTGTTTCAGCTGCTTCTGTTTGCTGGGTCTATGCTCCGCCTGGCGCGTGCTCGGCTGCTCAACTGCGTTAAATAAGTGCTATTAAATAACGCCCGCGGAGGCGGCGGTATTCGCAGGAAGGAACCGGGATCGGAAACAAGCGAACGAGGTTTAGAAATGACGCCAAATCACGTAAAATAAAAAGACTAAGGTTATATTTGCCATTCGCGAAATAAACGTGAAGTTACAATAATTAAATAATAATACGCGAGTCGCCAACAACTTCGCGACTCACCGCGACGCCAGAATAATCGCGCTCGCACGAGTGTATCGACGCGAAGGTCGCGCGTGCCGGATTACCCTCGCATGGATGATATACACTCACACATGCACTCTCTCCCATGCTCTGCGCGCCACACAAACATTCTCTCTTTCGTCGACGACGTTCCTGGTTCCGGACAGGCCGCAATACTTGGTCACCACGCCGGACCACTAGGCTAAGGATGGGAACACCTGGACTCCGCGTATAACTCACTCACAAATTACACCTCTATCCGCTGGACACAGCACAGCACACGATATTGCGAAGCTTTTGGAATTCTAGCGAAGTCGCATGTTTACCTAGCGAAGGCCGAGAGCTACCTGAGCGCGCACCTGAAGGATTAGCTCGCGCACTCGCTCTCTCTATCTCTTTCGTGCCTATTGCCGAATTCGCACGTGTTTATTATCGCGCGCGCGACTCTACGCGGTTTCGTTGCGGCGCAGCGGTACTCATACCGCTACGAGTTGGCTGTGGTGCTGAATTCGTTACAACATATGATATATGTATACACTCTAACGAATGCTGAGATTTCGTTAGAGTCGAGAACCGTCAATAATCTGCGAGCCGATAACCGCACCCAGTGTACAAGTGTCATCATTAAGTTTCGAGTGCCTGGAGGAACGCCTCCAGAACCACCGCAACCCGCACCTATTCCTGGGAGCCGTGACCGGTCGTGAAGACGAGTGGGCAAGCGTTTGTCAAGCGACCAAGTACGTAAGATTCTTTTCGATAACCAGGACGAAGCCGTCGAAGGCCGGGATTCGCTGCCACCGAATCATCGGCCCGACTTCTCCTGTGAAACCGCTCGCATTCGTACGCGCAAGCGTCGTTCTTAGAATATTGTAACCTTTTGTATCGCGACTTTAACTTTGACAATATACGCCATTCTTTTCCATTCACACGCGAGTGTTTCTTTCTTTGTCTGATTCTCGATTATCCCGATCGACCATCTACCCACGGATAAGCGAAGGAAAGCGTGGTGCTCCGGGCGCACCACGCATTTGTATCAAGCATCGGCAAGCCAAAGTACTGGTGATAGCGCTGCACACAGCGGCTAACGTCCGCTCGCTATCATTCGGCCCTCATCGAGGGAAAGCCAAGCTGGTAAAGAACCATCTCGAAGTTACGTGTAGCATCTTCGCGGCCGCACAAATTGTCTGTCGAACGCTCCGTAACAACACATGGATTAATGAAGATTATTAATAAAGGGGATGTCGTCGCTAAAGCTTAGCAAATCCGCTATGGGGTATTTTGTATTTCCAAACTTTTAGAAAAACAAAATGTCTAATCGAAATTTCCTTTGGTAGAACAATTTATTAAACTTAACACTACGTGCAAATATGATCTTTTTTCTTAAGTTATTTGTTTGTAAATATGAAATGACGAATGCTATAAGTATTCATGCATATCACAAGATGTTATCTGCAGATTTGGTTCAGATGAAAGGGATGCTGCGAATAATTATTTCTGTAGATATATTCGTCTGATAAAATTTTGTTCTTTTCACGTAAATTAAAAAACAAAGAATATCTACTGAAAATATTTACAATACACACTATTTCTACCGAAAAATATCATATATGTACCATACAAAATCACTGACCAAAATTAATGACATTTTACTATATAATAAGTGTTTTTAGTCACTTGCCACGGCTTTGTGAAAGATCCGGACTGTCTTCTTTACTCTACTGGAGCTTAAAATGTACCTTAAAGATGCCTCCTCAGACCTAATAAAAGACAATTCCAAAAAAAATAAATTAAATGTCGTTAGCAACAGGTACAGTGTGAACAATTTTAATTAAATTTATTAGCTACGTATATAACGTATGGATAATAATACTTTGTAACGAGGAACAACGTCCCTCGCTACGCCGGTAATCGAGGCAGGATAGAGAGTGATGAAATAGGGCGGCGTTGGCTCAAGCGGTAGCACGCGCGCCTAGAGATCTCGGGAGCGCCGGATCGATTCTCGGTCCCGGCGTCTCCTTTTGTGATTTTCTCCTCTCACGTCAAGTCACACCCCGTGTCAAGTCACACCCCGTTACAACTTAATTAATATTTTTCGGAAATGTCTTTCATTAGGTCTGAGAGGGAATGTTAGAGGTACATTTTAAGCCCAGGTAGAGTAAAGAAGACGGTCCGGATCTTTCACAAAGCCGCGGCGAGTGACTAAAAACCCTTATTTATATAGTAAAATGTCATGAATTTCGGTCAGTGGTTTTGTATGATATATATATATATATATATATATATATATATATATATATATATATATATATATATATATATATATATATGATAATTTTTTGTAGAAATAGTGTATGTTATAAGTATTTTTAGTAGATATTTTTTGTTTTTCAATTTACGTCAAAAGAAAAAAATTTTATTGGACGAATTTTTTTTTGTTTTTTTGCAGGATTTAACACAGGCTGGACCCTTTAAGCCATCTATTTGTGAATATGAAATGACGAATGCTGTAAGTATTCATGCATATCACAAGATGTAATCAGCAAATTTGGTCGAGATGAAAAGGATGCTGCGATTGAACGTTTGTGCAGATATAATACATATAATCTTTTGTCTAAAGTTTTTAGTATGTGGACATTAAATGATGAATGCTGTATGTATTTAGGCATATTACAAGATGCAATCTGCAGATTCGGTTCAGATTAAAGGGTTGCTGCGAATAATTTTTGGTGCAGGTATAATCTTTGTTTTTATCTATGTGTTTGTGAATATAAAATGACGAATGCTGTATGTATTCATGCATATCACAAAATGTAATCTGTAGATTTGGTACAGATGAAAAGGATGCTGCGAATAATTATTTCTGCAGGTATGATTTTATTTTTAAAGTGAATATGAAATGACGAAAATCGTTATGTAACAATTTTCTTCATGTAAAGTGCACTCACGTGAGTTTTTTCAGTAGGAAAAGGTAAATTAACATTAAACAATATAAATTTCTTTAAATTGTTATGTCTTAAACTATTGAAAGTTGTCACCGGACAGTAACTCTACGGGTTGGTTTGCTTTATGAGCACAGAGGATGACAAAGCTTTGAACGAAGAGTCTTAGCGCCCTCTGTGCCTGACTACCTTCGCGATCTAAGAAAGAACAGCCTTCAGTAGCCGCCGGAAAGTTTTTTGAAAATACTTTTATTCTCTCTTGACAGTTGATGAAATAAGCCATCACTCCTATCGTTATGGTTGTATCGCGGACTAATATTTTACTACGCTTTCGAGTGATGCGGTTAACCTTTTATGTAATGCAAAGAGAAAGAGAGAAAAAGAGAAGTGATGCGCAACAAAGCGTGCAGCCTGTTTAGTAAGGTGCCACCTACCTTTCTATATTCCTGCTGCTGATCCGTTCTGCTCCCAGCACGTCATCTCAGCAGCTTTGGCTCAGCTTCCGAAGCGGAGTAAATGCAAGGGTGGATTGGTTCGCAAGGAGTCAGGAATTTCCAGGTTCAAAATACACTCGCAATTTTGTTTTTTCTTATTTTATTTAATTTTAAACAACTTGAAAATAACGCTCGCTCGCAACTATCTAACGTTTTGTTAATTATTTTGGTTTGTCAAGAACCAGGTGTTGCACGACCGAAATTCTTCTAAGTTTTAAATGATAAAAAAATTCTAAGTTCCCGAACTGTCGAAAATATTCTAAGTTGTTATACCGGACCGGGCTTGGGCAGAGCTTTCGCGTAGCGACGATTTTTGAAGCAGACTGAGGACGTGCGGACCTGTTGCTGGGTTCTTTTATGCTCTCGTAGCAGAGGCGATATCCGATTTTTTCTCTCCTTGGCAGGGTGGGTGTTTGGCCAATTAGGAGGCCTAGATGAAACTTCTTACCTTATTTGGAGCGTTTAATGCATGTGACGTTGCAGGGAGGGCCAATCAGAAAATTGGAGTAAAAATCCTCTCCTCTAGTACATCGAGTCCCCTTGTACTCTTCTCCTGTCAAACTTGCTTCTGATTTACCTTCCTTATCTGCAGGCTCATAGAAGCTTCTTCTATGCATTTTGAGCCGACTTGCGCGGTGTCCTCTTTGGCGGCTCCTCGAGCTCCAGCGCGCGTGACTTATGTGTCACTTGCTGATAGCGCTGCGCGCTCCGTTGGTTTATATATGTTTGGGGTGAGCGAAGCCATAGGGAAGGATTCGGAAGGATAAGCAATACTCAGAGTTTCGTGTCGAGATTTATTCTTAAAGTTCACAGGAATAATTTGCGGGTGTTCGAGAGTCGATGTGTGTCGTGTCGTGTCGCGGGACTGACTGAGTCTTAAAAAGGTCGGCTTCTCGGGCGTCTCCGTTTTTCCTGCCCTCCGCCGATGCTAGGGGCGTGAAGGGGACGCACGGGCAGGCGTAGTGCCGCTGTCCTCCCCGGGTCTCGGGCCGTAAGCCTTTTTATAGCCCTAAGCGTTCGGACCGGCTGGTAAGCCTTTTTATGGCCGCCAACGCCGGTAGCCCGCGTAGGTGCGGGCCCGCCGATTAGGCCCGTGCAATTCCGTAGGCTGTACGGAATCAAGATAAACCCGAGAAGCTTTCCCTTGTATTTGGGCACGTCCCGGTCGCAAAAACATCGGGCGACAGCTGTGCCTGGCAATCGTGCCTGGGCGACCGCCACAGTACCCCCTTGCCAGTGATGAAGTCACGATATGTAATTGCGACGTGCGTATGTGGGTAAGTGCGAGGAATGTGAGTGTCTTTCGTTATAATATCTGATATGTGTGTGTGCGAGTGTCCGGAATACATGTGTTAGTCGTGTGTTTGTTCTTTCTTTTTTCTTTTGTTTTACATTTTATGCGAAACCCGCTTGGTATCGTTCAGTGAACCTTACTCGTCTACTTGATCGTCGGGTACAAGCTTGGTCGGACGTCCTCTCGTTAGGAATGGTTGAGGGAGATGGCTGTTGGTTTGACGTCCTCTCGTTCTGGATGGTTGATGCGGGTTGTTCGGATTGGCCGTCCTCGGCCGCGATGTAAGCCGGTTTCAGGCGGTCGATGCTGACGGTGACATCTTTCCCGTTGATGCGATCGACAAAGGTTTTGTCGTTCCTGTTGATGACTGGGTACGGGCCGTCGTAGGGCATTTCCAATGACGTTTTTACGGCGTCTCGCCGTAAGAAAACGTTCTTGGCCGTTGCCAGGTCCTTAAACACGAAGGACTTGACTGCTCCGTGTGGCAAGACGTCAGCTGGGCGTAGTTGTTGCAGGTGGTGCCGCAGTTCCTTCGTGAACGTCGATTGGTCGTCGTCGGGGCGTTTTCTATCGGCTAGAAATTCGCCAGGCAGTCGAAGCGGTTCGCCGTAGACGAAATCTGTGGACGTCGCCTGTATGTCTTCTTTCCAGGCTGCTCGTATGCCCTGGAGTACCGTAGGGAGAATCCGCGTCCACTGGTTGTCCTGGTGGCAACGTATCGCCGCTTTCAGCTGCCGGTGTAAACGCTCGACCATGCCGTTGGCCTGGGGATGGTACGCCGTCGTTCGGAGGTGAGTTACACCGATCAGTCGACTGAGTGACTTAAAAAGGTGTGACTCAAACTGGCGGCCTTGGTCGGTCGTTACTCGCAGCGGTGTGCCGAAACGACATATCCAGCCGGCGTAGAATGCGCGGGCGACTGTCTCGGCCTCTTGGTCTGGCAGCGGGAAGGCTTCAGGCCAGCGAGTGTAGCGGTCCACACACGTTAGACAGTATCTCTGCCCCTCAGATATTGGCAGGGTGATTATGTCAATGTGGACGTGCTCGTATCTCGCTGAAGGCGGTCTGAAATCCCCGAACGGCGATACTACGTGTCGTGTGGTCTTATGTGAGAATAACTAGCGGCAGCTTCTCTGACAACTGAATTATTCTGAGGACTTGCTATAAGATCTATATTCGCACTCTTTGAGCTGTTTTGCTGATAAAACGGTCCGCCAACAATTTTAGGACCGACAACAGTAGACGAGTGGATTACTGGCATAGCCCTCTGGATCAGTAGGATGTGTAAATTGTGAAAAATTAACTGCATCTCCACCGTACATCATAGACGGATGGTTCATGGTCATAATTTGCCTCGGCATAACACGTTGACTAGCCATTACTTGGTAGTTGTAATTTTCTGGATATTGCGGCACAAATTGTTGAGAATAATTGTTCCAATTCGATGGTGGACGAGGGGGATAAGCACAGCGATCGGAACGAAGTAGTTGCCGTTTCATATCTGAAAAATATTTCATTATTAATTTATAGTCATATAAACATTATTTTACAATATTATCGAAAGATTTTTTAATTGTACATAAAATATTTAAAAAGATATACAAATAAAAATAATTACATTGACAAAAACTAAAAATTTGTTCAATATATATTTACCACTACTACTGCAACTCTGACGCTCAATAGCACGTTCTCTCGCACTTGGTTCATATTGTTTCTAATTTGATTGGTGTGCTTGTAAAGGTTTGGGCCGGAATTTTGAAAGAGCCCACTATCTGGCAATCTAAACATAATTAAACAATAGTAAATAAAATTAACTTTTAGTACATGTTTATAATATAATAATCATGCTCTTACTATCATCTTCAATACATCTTCTTCTTTTCGATGGTTCTGAAGTTTGTTTTTTCTCACTATTACAGTTACTAAGTGATTTCCACGAGGATCCTTTGTACGCGTAATTGAAAATAACGCGTGATATGTCAGTTCGACATACTAAAATATCTTCGTCGCTCACTGATCTCAAAGTTAGTAAAAGTGTTTCGAAAAAAGCCATATTATGCTTGTCTTTTTCTGTTACACTGCCTGTACTTGCGTTGCATTTTGATTTGTTTAAAAGCATGTGCAAGTGCTCAGCTATCTATTTGTCCTTCTCGCTCATTGCTTGATTCTTGTTTATATTTAACTGCTCTACAGAATTAGCTGATCCGAAGGTTGGTTCAATTTTCAATGGCTTATCTTCAAAAAGAGCACTCAAGTTGCTACTCGATGGGTTCGGTGTTGCATATTTAGTCATAAAAGCTAATGATTGATAATACGGCCACGTTGACTCATATGTATCTTCAAGCCCGTCCCCCAGATCGGTGGAGCTGAACGCGGGAATGTTCAGTTTTGAACTTTTTAACTAATGCTTTCCACTTATTTTGTGCGGAAGACTCTACAAAAAGGCAAATTTAATTTTAAATAGTACAAATGGATTGCGAATTTTTGTCACGTTCAGGTAATTAAAAAATTAGAGAGGAGAGAGAGAAAGAGAGCGAGCGGCACAATTTTTTTAATACGTGTATGTATCTGTATATACGTACGCAGTATGTCGAAAAATCGGCTTTTGCGCGAATACGCGTGATAATGACGCAAACACGCGGGCGAACGAGGAAGAGAGGGAGAGCGCGCGAGCGGCTAAAGAAGAGACGGGGAAGGCGCCCGCGCTACAGAGAGAATGGCGGACTAATGACCGCTTCTAGTAAACAAAGAAGATACCATGCTTTTTCAGATCGAAAACGTAGAATGGACGTATAACCGTTGATGAACAATGCGTGTTTATGCTACCGCGTAGTAGGTTTCGATGTTGTAAGATTATACGTATTGCGTGTATAGACAGCGTCCGAGATGACTTCGTTTCCTCTCGTGTGACATTACGTGATAATTTCGAGCGCGAGCAAGCGTAAGCGACAAAAATGCGACATTATTCAATATAAATAAAGAAAAAGCTACGATCTTACGAAATCGATTATTTTGTAGGAATGTTCATCATACAAGCGCAACGCGTAATTACGCTTTGATCTACAAAGTTTTGGACAACGGCGTTGCATTTTCGAGAATCGCATATTCTGCGTGTATACGTAGTATGCTGTACATGCAGCCTCGCGAAAATCACGCGTGCGAAAAAAGAGAGAAATTTAGAAATACTAGAATGCAAAGCTTTTTAGGTTATAACGGCGAAGCTAACCGGGATATGATCGCTGTAAGATATTTTATACTTACTTGCAACGTTGATATTCGCAGCTACTTTACCCCACTCGCTTCCGACCAAAGTTTTATTGTTGTGCTCTCTCAACTCTGTCCCAAATGGCAGGTCTTCGATGCACTTCTTCAATTAATAATGGCACTTTCTTTTTATCCATCTCGTTTTCGCGTGTTCTGGGAGAGAATGCCGGGCCCGACACTCGTGACGTTTGAAACGACTTGTCTATACTGCGACGTTGCCAAGTAACGCTCGGGCGTGCGCGCGCGTGCTCAGCAGATATAGCGGTCGGTAAAGCAGCTTTCTATGGATATCGAGCTGGCCAAATGATGATCGATCGCGCGCGCGGGGACTCCTTAGGTACTCGGACGTGCTCGGGTTCCATCGATGTACATCGGAGAAAGCTCGAGCATACCGGAATAATGCTCGAGCGGACCTCGATCAACGCTCGAGCGAACCTCGATCAACGCTCGAGCGGACCTCGATCAACGCTCGAGCGGACCTCGATCAACGCTCGAGCGGACTTCGGAACGATGCTCGAGCGCATATCGGACTACACAGCCTAAAGTAAACAAAAGCCGAACAGCCGGGCTGACTTCCAGGGATCACCGTCTATGATGTATCTCCCGCTGTCGTAATTACGGGATATATATATGTATATATATATATATATATATATATATATATATATATATATATATATAAGGATCGTCAGTCAATTGCTCAAACTCGGCATCGTACGCCACCATGAAAATAATGTATTGCTAAATTTCATATAGTTCTTTTCTGCGCACATTGATTTGCTTTGCTCACTATACAAGCACCTTGGCTGAGGAGATGGCGGTGGCACCTCGCCGTGCCAACACTCACTGCTCACACACTGCACACATTCTATTTAACTCGCACGAGCTTTATGAATTCCTATTGTTGTCCGAAACGTCTGTCGCCAACGAGAATCGGGAAGGAACTAGCGCTTTCGCGCTCGCGCAACTTTCTCTCCGCGCAGCAACGTCGGCTCCAACGGGCTCTCGCTCGCAAGCACGCTTCATTGGTCCGAAAGTCCGCGCGGACTAACGAGCCACACATCTACGCTAGCTGAGTGGCTCAGCCCGCGTGACTTCGGCAACGGTAAGCTCGCTGGTACTCGGAATCAAGCTAGAGACGGCGGCCGCTGACAACATACAGCGCCGAGCCTCGCGATTCCCCGATTTTCTCTCGCGCTACACTAACTTTGAGATTCGCCTTATCAATTGATATTTTCGATGGATGCGGCTGCGACGCACCGAGTCACAATTTATTTTCATATAGATAATAGGATGTCGTTTAATTCATATCATCAGTGTAGATTTCTGCTAGCTACGCAGTAACGATAACAAACCAACTAAAGTAACAGGTTTGCAACAACGCCACCATTATACCACAGGATTCGGTTCTGGTGCCTCTTTTGTTCAGGCGGAATATTAATGACCTCCGGGAGATATTGGCTGATTTCAGAATTCCTAGGGTGATCTTTTATTTGTTGTTAAACATACGTGCTTTACGCTGACGACTTCAGACGCAAGTCTCAGATGACGATTTCGGTGAGCTAGAAGGTGGGTCGACTGTTAGCTTTGGCACAAGTGGTGTCGGCATGGGTATTCGGGAATGCCATTCGTCTCAATGTAGGGAAGACAAGGGTAATTATTTTCAGGTCTAAGTGAAACATTAATTAACTACAGAGCTTGAATCTTCTGGGCATTGAGGTGGAGGGCGGATAGCGTCCTCGTCCTCTTTGTTGATGCTGTGATCAATCTTGGTGTTGTTATGGACTTAGAATCATTACATCCTGCACCACCGTGGGTCTGCGGAATCAGCTGGTAAATGCTTTTGTCATTTTTCATCTAGACAGTTTTTTTCCTATAATTCTATCAGGTAAAAACTCAATTTTAGAAGTTGCAGAACTCCTCTGTGAGATTTACGGATAAATTCGATAATTTACTATTTTTATCTATTTTAAATCGTCTTTTTTCTTTTAGCCATGTTTCAGTCAAACTAACAAAGTCAAAATCCACTGCGAAATTTCAACAACTTCTATCTTTATGTGCCACATCCGCAACATTCCAAAATGTAAATTTTAATTTACCGCGCTGTGATTGAACTTCGTCTGCTCTCTCTCCTTCTACCTCGCTGTTACTACACCGTTCCTGTAGATCTAAAAGTAGCGCGTATCCGCTTCCTCCATAATATCTAAAGCGAAAACCCATCTCCCCCATGCACTGCAATGAGCTTTGATAAAATAATATTTATTTTAAAAACAAGTGGGTACATCGGAGGAAGGTGAGCGAAGGTGAGGATAATATCTAAAACAAAAACCTACCTACCTAATATTTTTAAATAAATATTATCTTATTAAAATATACGATCACGTGGTGGCTCTCACCGACCACGCAACTACACTCGCGCAGCTAGGGCTCATCGTCCCGGTGCTCTCGCACCTAAACGACTCACATCCGTACACTCAACTCTCTCTCTCTCTCTCTCTCTCTCTCTCTCTCTCTCTCTCTCTCTCTTTCTCTCTCTCTCTCATCGCAAACGCACACTTACAGTTACGAAGCCACAGAAGGTACCTTGGAATACCCGAGGACAGCCGTAAGCGCCGCTAGCGTCGCTGCTTTCGCTTGCAAACACTAACGCACGATGGAAGCCCCTAAGATAGCCGGGAGTGATGAAGTTCGAGTACCGATTGCCGCAAATGTACGAAGGCGCACTTCGTCATCCACAGTTGACCATGTGCAACCAAACCTATAGCCGAAACACACGCGAGCGATGCTAATGAACGGGTCTGCACTCTACATTAACTAACAAGGAAAGGTACCCAACCCGAACTCACCGATTTTGATGATTTTCATATATGTTGTAGAACATAAAAAAATAAGAGACACGTATTTTTTTATCGGCTAATTTTCACTTTTAAGGGGTAAAAACCTCCCCTAAAGTTAACCCCCAAAAAGCGTTTTTTTTAAATATCTCGGCTTAAAATTAATATTTTTCAATGAAACAAATTGGAGGTTATTTCTTACAAAAAGAGCAAGTATTTCATGGTGATTTGAAGAGTAAGGGTAGCATCCCCTATTTTTTAGGGGTTGAAAACATATATTTTTTGGCATAATTTTATAATAAAAATGTTTAAACCGACTAAAAAAAATTGGAAAAAATGTTTAAACATCCTTAATAACAAAATTTAGTTGACGTCTTTCGGTGTTTTCATAAATATTATCCCTAAGGGGGTAAACCACCCCTAACACAAAATAACTGTAAATATGTAATTCAATACATAATATTTCGTAGAAAGTTTATATATAGAGGTTTTCGAGGTCGCTGATTACAAATATGTATCAGATTTTGAAAATTCAAAATGGCGGACGGAAATATCGAAAAAAAATTTTATATAATAAAAAAGTTTTAAACGACTAAAAAATTTGGAAAAAATTTGTAAACATCTATAATAAACAAATTAAGTTTTTCGGTTTTTTCATAGATACTTCCCCTTAGGGGGGTAAACCACCCCTAACACAAAATAACTATAAGTATACTTCAATCCATAATATTTTGTAGAAGGTTTGTATATAGAGGTTTTCGAGGTCGCTGATTACAAATCTGTTATCAGATTTTGAAAATTCAAAATGGCGGATCCAATATGGTGGACGGAAATATCGAAAAAAAATTTTAACTTTCAAAAAAACTTGTTTACAAATGTGTGATCTTTGTAGCCTGTACATGTGAACTAAAGAGCCTTAAACCCTAAACCCCTAAAGAACAAATAGGCTAAATGGTTGTGCATTTTAACCAAACGACTCCAAACCCCTAACCTCCAGACAAGCCGAAGGCCTATGCTTTACCGTAGACACGAGTATAGACATATTACCGATATTTTATTCGATATTATATCATTTTGTATGTAACAAATAACGTCTCGTTATTATCGAAATAAAATGATTTCAATATCAACGCTCTACTTTTGTATAAACAATATAAACTACTACACTTATAAATCTCAACACTAGATGGAGTTCTATCCCAAGGTGCAATAATAAACAATCAATTTCTAGCTTGCTTTCGGTCGCTCTTGTCCTCTCAATTTCTCTCGCTTGCCCTCGCTCCCTCTCTTCCACTCTTTCTGTCTCCTTTTATCTCTCTCTCTCTTAAAAATTGAATTGAAATAAGTTTTAACACTTCTAATTCCTTTTAGTTATATGTATGTAAAGCACATATATAATTCTGCTTTAGTTACGAAAATTAAAATTTAAAATTCTGATCTCTAAGACAAACTTGTTGTACCTGATGGTTGACACATACAATAATAGTTTCATGTTTTTTACATATTCTGTTAGTTAGTATGGTTCTTTAAACAATTTAAGACAATCATAAAATATAATGCAATCTTTGATGGTTTGATTTTTAAAGGAATTCATCTACCTTAAGTAATATTATTTAAAAACACGATTTTTTTTCCAAGAAAAAGAACAAAGTTTTGCAACAGATGTAAAGGCATATGATCGAAAGCTACGAAAAAGCAGAAAATTATATTCTATAGAGGATAGTGTAGTTAACGTAAACACTGTCAATTCACTTGATTCTTCTCAAAACGCTTCAATAGATGAAGCTAACAATAACATCAATGTCACCGATTCCACACAAGAGTTTAAGCCTCAGCTTCGCTCCTACAAGCGTCGCTGACCCAGCGCTCAGAATATGTGCTTTTGTAATAAGCACCCACGAAGGCGACGGTATTCGGAGAAATTCAGACGATAGCGAGAAGGCCGATCGTGATAGGAACTCTGATTTACTCACGTTAGAACCTTGTACTCGAACCTCGTACTGCTACCCTTCCGATATCTGGACCCGCTCTTTGAGGCTCTGCAACGGTTGTTGTAAGGATCAGGTTATCTTGCTCTCTGGTTGTACCCTCGAATATTATCCTTGCACAATGTACTTGGAAATTCGTACAATCAGAACTGTCTATTACGAAATATTAATACTGATCGGCCGGTGAGATAAGCAAGACTGACTAGACTCTAACCGATTCCCGAATCCGAATTTCCCCCTCTCCGGCTCATCCCGAATCGACTCAGTACTCGAGTACTTCGCTGCCCGTTACAATTTTTACTATAATTTAATATATAACTAATAAATTTCAGATACAGCACCAGAAAAAAACACCAGTTCTGCTTATACTGCAAAAAACATAGAGCACAATTCGCAAGGCACCTAAAAATCCATAAAAACAAATACTATGTGAAGTTGTATCTCAAGGCTAAAATCAAAGAAGAGAAAAGAAGGATATTAGGCTTCATCAGAAACAAGGGATATGGAAAATTAGAAAAATTACATGGAATTGTCATACCAGTAAAAAAAAACAAGGAAAGGAGTAACGATCTCTAAGATTAAATGTGATATGTGCGATGGACGATTTTCCAAACCGGATCTTAATAAACACAAAAAATACTGTTTCGGCAATGACTTAAAATAAATAAAGCTATAATTTTAAACAAAAATATTTAAGAAATAACATATTCTATTCTATTTTACTTTTCTTTTACTGTTTAGTGAATGCTCGAAAACGCGACCTGACAGCCGCTGTGGCTTGCCGCCTTGCATCACGAAGCTTGCTCGCTTAGCATTTTGCATTTAAGGCATGACCATTCAACGCATATTCAATGCGTGTGACATGGTGTCGTTGTAATCATGACTCACATGATCCCCTCTACAATATTCGTATTGACTGACATAATACATTGAGTTGCGCAGTTCTTATACATAATTATGATAAGTTAGCTAACGTTAACTAATGTTACAAAATGATTATAAATAATTGGCACCATAATTATAACAAAGTTATCTCTTATATTAAGAGAATAAATTTTAATGGCAGAATTTTCTCATTCAGCACTATTCTTAGCGTGTGACATAGTGTCGTTGTGATCCCGTCTCACGTGATCCCCTCTACAACGTTTTTATTGTTTGACATAATACATTGAGTTCTGCTGTCCTTATACATAATTATGATTTGTTAGCTAATGTTAACTAATGATACAAAATGATTATAAATAATTAGCACGAGAGTAATTGAAAAATATGGAGGTGCAATGTCCTCGTGATTGAATATGTTTTGGTATCTTCTTTCCAAACGTACCACTTGAGCGAAAACATTCACATTTATCTTTATTATGTGAACACTGCTGTCAAAAAATAATAAAAAAGTAATCGTTTATATATCAATATAAACAATCAGGTATAAATTTTAATAGCAGAGTTTTCTCATTTAGCACTATTCGTAGCGTGTGACATAGTGTCGTTGTAATCCCGTCTCACGTGATCTCCTCTCCAATATTTAATATTCCTTAAAACTAATAATATACATTGAGTTGTGCTGTCATCATACATAATTATTGACCCGAAAACATTTATTTAATGTTACGTAATGACTATAAATAATTAGCTCGTGAGTCATTGAGAAGTATGGAGGTGCAATGTCCTCGTGATTTAATATGCCTTGGTATTTTTCTTGCAAACGTACCACTTGGGCAAAAACATGCACATTTATCTTCATTGTGTAAGCACTGCTGGCCAACAAATAATAACAAAGTTATCTCTTATATTGAGAAAATAAATTGTAATGGCAGAGACTCATTAAACAATATACGTAGCGTGTGAAATAATGTCGTTGTAATCCCGTCTCACATGATCCCGTCTACAACGTTTGTATTGTCTGACATAATACATTGTGTTCTGCTGTCCTTATATATAATTATGATTCGTTAGCTTACGTAATTAATGTTACAAGATGATTATAAATAATTAGCACGAGAGTAATAGATAAATATGGAGGTACAATGTCCTCGTAATCTAATGTGCTTTGGTAAATATAACGAACCTATCTTTTGAGGATTATATTCGGAACACATTCTGCATTTTGAAGATTTTATGATCATTTGAGGATTTTTCTAGAATCTATTTCTCCAAAGTCCATTGATGAGTTTGATGATTGCTTTAGCGCAACCCCGACTATAGGGAAGAAAATCTTCAAAGTGATAGATAAATTTATTTATATATCTTCTCTTTAAACGTACTACTCAATCAAAATACATTTATATTTATTGTACTGTTGTCAAATAATAATATATTTTTGAAACCGTGACTTTGCTTGTTTAATAATGTCGTTTTTTGCTTACTATTATATTGTTGACTGATGGTAAAACTTGATAATTTACACCGCCCTACAAACAAAAATAAAGTGGTCTGTTCCAAGAACCTGACTATGATATTCCCATGTATTTAGCCCCACTGAAACTGAATTCGATTTTAGAATCACATCAGAATTTTATGATAGTTAAAAAAACATGTATTTATAAACAAATCCGAACATATTTTTTACTTAATTTATACGGTGTCATTGGATAGTAATCATTATTCCCTTAAAAAATGTCTTTAAACTTTTTAAATGTAATTGTTTGTCTCTGAGATGATTGTAATCAAAATTTCATAAATTTCAATCAAGTCCTATTAGTAATTAAAAAAATAATACGACATTTTAAATATGAAAATCTCAGATAAACAATTGTACTTAAAAAGTGAAAAGACAGTTTTAAAGGGAATGATGGTTACTATCCAATAACCGTATTATTTAAGTTGAAAATATATTTATTCTTGAAATTCAAACTTGTTTATAAATATATGGTTTTTTTAATTATCATAAAATTCTGACGTGATGGTGCAATTCTAAGATTGGGTTCAGTTTAGGTGAGGCTAAATACATGGGTCTCGTTTATGCAACAGACTACTTTATATTTTTTGCGGGGCTGTGTTCTTAATATTTAATAATGTGTGGAAGAAGTTTTTGAATAGTATTTTGTAGTCCTATTAGCAAGGTAGTCTGAAGTTTGTAACTTACTTTATGTTAATAATAAGTTGAAATCGCAAAAAAAATCTGCATATACACAAGGTATTACGTAAGGGGTTATTTTGCTGTATTTTCATGATTACCGTGCTTTCAACCGGAACTTTATAGTATTTTATTCAATTTTGTACTTTTTGATTGAATCCTCAAAAGGGGGTGTATTTTGAGGATTAATTATCATCCTCAAAATGAATGTTTTCATGAACACGCATTTTGAGGATTAAATCCTCAAAAGCTTAAAGTCTTTTGAGGATGCATCCTCAAAAGACCATAAAATCCTCAAAAGGATAGATCTGTTCCGAAAAAAGTCCTCGAAAGGTCGGCACGGTATATATATATATATATATATATATATATATATATAGAATAAAATAAAAAATTCAGGTCCATTGGAAACTGTTTCTGGAACATATTTACCGTAGGTTAAAGGAGAAAAAAATATATATATATGGGACGTTTCACGTCAACCGGACCATCAGTGAACCCAAAATTTGGGTTAACCTAACAAGACGTTTGAGGTCTCAAAATGATCGTCTGGTCAAGGGCTTTTGAAAAAGTTCTGGCCTTTTAAAAAATCCAATGTGGCGCATAAAATATGGAGCCTGAAACCCACGTTTTCATAGCACATTCAACAAAAACAATAGTAAAAATGTTCTAATTTGTGAAATATCCCACCAAAAAGCATGTACAACTCATGATAAGACATATTATTGACAATGCTGACGGAATTCCAAAATCAAAAATGGCGGAATCAAAATGGTGGACATTATACCACCACCAAACCAATTTTACCGCAACAAATGATTTTAGATCAATTTAAAGTATCGATATGGGGGTTTGTGAGGTAAATGGTTATAAATGTATTATCGGAATCAGTATTTGTGCACATGAATCTTATATTTTTCCGGTCTATTAGATTTAGAATTATCTGTCTGCGGTTTTTGTACTTACATTTTTCTATTGTTCTGTGTATATGTATATGCCTGCGTAGATGAAAAAAATATATAATTTAGCCAAATGAATCAATCTTTAATGACAATTTGTGCACTCTTATCAATTCCGGCTCCTCGTTCGTGGAGTTTTTACTGGTGATAAATGGCTTTCGCCGATATCATAAATTACTCTGTTCCTAGGTTCATTGGCATTTGAGTAATGCATGACTTTCGACGTTTCATTATGTTCTGGGATAAATCCATGCCCCATTTTATGTTTGTGACAGGTGGACAGTTTTTAAATCTCTTTGTTAGGAATTGACGAGTTTGTTCGTGATCTTTTTTGGTGTATAAGAAAAATTTTATATTGAATGATCGCCCATTAGCCCATGAATAAAGAGCTTTAACATCTAGAATTGCTTTATTTTTTGCAGCTTGTAAGCTCGCTCTTGTAGCTTCTCTCTTTACTATCGCTCCAACTCCATCGCAACTACCTTATCCGTGTGCTGTTGCAAAACAGTGCCATTCAGCATCAACGCCAAAATCTCTCTTATGACTCATTAAACTACTCATTTGATAACGATTTTTAAAATGCTGTTTAGCACCATCAGTAGCATATATTACCTTTTTTACTGTGGGACAAACCTTGCGAATTTCAGGTATAAGCTTTTGCTGCATTATGTATACTGCAGTGGCATAATGAGTAGTACAGTCGGACATAGATACTGTACTGAAATGCTTTAGCTTGCCTTCAGATTTATAATAAACAACAGCAGGAAAAATCGTACTTTGATTCTTCCCAGAAATAAACTTTGATTGTTCCTTAGCGATGAAGTGATGAGGTATCAACTTTTCTAGGCTAGAACATAAAGTTTCAATAAATTCTTGCGATGTTAGGCATTGTTTTATCAAAGTGTATCTATCGGTTGATTGCCACGTGCTGAAGATGACTTGATCAATATTGTGCTCATCCATAATGTTCTCAACGTAATTAGAAAACTTTTGAATGTCCGGACAAAATTTGCATTCATTCAAATAACAACTTGGTTTGGGATCCTCACATAGATCGAAATTCAAACAATCTTTATAATTCTTCAGAATATTGTTTGAGATTTTGTCTATATTTACTTCGTCAATCATCGCCTTGAAATTTTGGTGTATCGTACATACACATACATTGTGTGTACCAGAGGATCCTGCAAAGACACAACATTTTGGTCTCAGTTCCGCAAACTTGGTAAGCCCAATCGGATGTTCAGGAAACTGTTCTTTAAATTGATTATGAAGGTTCTTAATATCAGTAAGTAATAATCTTTTCTGCACTTTTATTTTTTCACCATATAAATAAATACTGACGGTATCTTTTTTATTTGGCATAATTCTGCTGTTAAGATCATTTTCGTAAAAATCTTCAACTTTCTGAGTAGTTTCTGCAGGTAATGTTTTTCCACGTTTTGCAACAGGAGAAGCCAAAACTCCATCTGATTCTCTTAACTGTTTTGCTTTACGAGCCATTCTGTGAGACACACCAAATTGGTTCATAATTTTACGTATTGCCAAGTGTTCGGGCAAAATAGTAAGAATACTGACACGTAATGGATCGTTCTCCGGCAGGGATTGGAATTTGTTTTTAAGTCCAGTTAAAATATCTGTAAGATCATCTTGCATAGGTGCATCCGTGTTTGAAACCGAAGGTGAGTCAGTCTCTGATTCAAACTCAACACACATACTGACGTTTGGAGATGACAAATCATGTAGTTTGTAAAAGGATTTTCTACATGTATCGCAAATCAGTGAAGATGTTGGATAATCAGGATAGACATCTTGAAATTCTTTGGAGATCTTCCTAAGAGATTTGCTGTGTCCTGTATTAATATCAAATGGATTAACGCATCTATCTATACGATATTTTTTCGCAGAAGAAGACATTGTTGTAGGATATGAAAAAGCACAACCAAAACAAAAAAAATGTTAGATATAACAAAATTACGACTAGTACAGTTGAACAAGGAGTTGCCGATAAAGTAAGACTTACTCAACAACTGCCTTAAAAAGGATGTTGAAGAAGAAGTCGCCAATGTATCTATTAATGTACCTATTAACTATCGTAAAAAGGACTGTTGGAGAAAAAGTCGCCTATGAATAAAGCCGCTGATGGACTTGCTCACCAACTATCCTGAAAAAGACTGTTGGAGAAAAAGTCGCCGATGAAGAATGAAGAAAGCATTCCTTGAAGAAAATATTCCTTTCTATCGGTTGCTAAACGTGGGAAGGGGTTGTGGGTGTAGGTAAAAAAGAGGGATGAAATAAATCACTTGAAAGCAATAAATTCCTTTGCCACAAAACAGTTTTATTTGCTGAAGTCTTTACACAAGTTGTCATTGGACACGAGCCGTGTCCTTGCAGCATTAGGCTGTTGTTAGAGGGGCGAGGTACAGCGCTGGACCCGGCCTCCTTATGAGCCCTCCGCGACGCTACTTCACTTGTGGGTAATGCGCAGCCGCCTAGCAGCGCGCCGCGGTGATAAGCGCTGCAGCGTGCGTGGTGTGTTCGGCGGGTTGCGCGTTAGCAGGGGCTTTTCGCGAGAGAGCCTGCGGGTGGGTTATGACAAATATCCGCCATTTTATATTGGCCATATTGAATTTTGAAATTTCGAGGTTAAAATAAGATTCAGCGGCCCCTTAAACTCCCATACCGATACTTTAAACTGATTTAAAATCGTTCATTGCGGTAAAATAGTTTTGGTGGTTGTATAATGTCCGCCATTTTGGATCGGCCATTTTGGATTTTAAAATTTCGAGGTTAAAATAAGGTGCAGTGGCTCCAAAAACCCTCATATCGATACTTTAAAGTGATCTAAAATCATTTGTTGCGGTAAAATTGGTTTGGTGATGGTATAATGTCCACCATTTTGATTCCGCCATTTTTGATTTTGGAATTCCGTCAGCATTGTCAATAATATGTCCTATCATGAGTTGTACATGCTTTTTGGTGCAATATTTCACAAATTAGAACATTTTTACTATTGTTTTTGTTGAATGTGCTATGAAAACGTGGCTTTCAGGCTCCATATTTTATGCGCCACATTGGATTTTTGAAAAGGCCAGAACTTTTTCAGAAGCCCTTGACCAGACGATCTTTTTGAGACCTCAAACGTCTTGTTAGGTTAACCCAAATTTTGGGTGCATATGTATATATGGGTGGTTCTCTGTCAAATCAAAGATCAAAAATTTTTTTCTCCTTTAACCCACGGTAAATATGTTCCAGAAACAGTTTCCAATGCATCTGAATTGTTTCATATTTTTAAATTACTTTTTACCAAAATGGTAGGGAGCCAAAGATGTCAATTTTGGCAATTTTTGGGATTTCAGCACAAACTAATTAATTCATAGCTCCTCAGGGAAGCATTTTTCACTATAGACATGAATATACGTTTATTTGTAAAATTGTCTTACCTTTTCAAGAAAAATACCCTTAAAGTCATGTATATATCTTATACATATCTTATAAGCCATTTAAACCTTAATATTGGTGAAAGTAAGAGTTCGATCCGGACTACGACCACCAAAAAATTCATAGAGATACCTTTTTATAGTGCAAAAGTTCCTGTATGGGTCTTAATCAAGATATCCATAAATTTGTGATATGATGATTAAAATTCATATTTAAAACCTGTGCCAAAACTTACGAATTGATTGAAGCATTCCTTAAAAAATCACAGAGGTATCGAACATCAAAAGTAAGAAAGTCATTGTACGAGAACATTGTTTCTTAATGTCCATCATTGACTAAAAATTTAAAGCTTAGTAATAAATAATTTAAATACATGTTTGCTTATAGAAATAAATTGCGTCCTTGGATCATTGCCAAAATAATCATAAAACTTGATTTTATTGTTACAAATATTCCTACCGAAGTCGAGAAATCGTGTAATATATTATGCCCTTTGCAAAAAATTATAACATAAATCATACACTCGATCATAATTTTTCAAAGTCAGTGGATGATTAAGTTAATTTTTGTAAGATTTCTCGACTTCAGTAGGAATATTTGTAATGATAAAATCAAGTTTTATGATTTTTTGGCGATGATCTAAGTCACGCAATTTATTTTTATAAGCAAACATGTATTTAAATAATTTATCACTAAGCTTTGAATTTTTAGTTAATGGTGGACATTAAGAAACAATTTTCTCGTACAATGACTTTCTTAATTTTGGTGTTCGATACCTCTGTGATTTTTTAAGGAATGCTTCAATCAATTCGTAAGTTTTGGCACAGGTTTTAAATATGAATTTTAATCATTATATCACAAATTTATGGATATCTTCATTAAGACCCATACAGGAACTTTTGCACTATAAAAAGGTATCTCTATGAATTTTTTGGTGGTCGTAGTCCGGATCGAACTCTTACTTTCACCAATATTAAGGTTTAAATGGCTTATAAGATATGTATAAGATATATACATGACTTTAAGGGTATTTTTCTTGAAAAGGTAAGACAATTTTACAAATAAACGTATATTCATGTCTATAGTGAAAAATGCTTCCCTGATGAGCTATGAATTAATTAGTTTGTGCTGAAATCCCAAAAATTGCCAAAATTGACATCTTTGGCTCCCTACCATTTTGGTAAAAAGTAATTTAAAAATATGAAAAAATTCAGATGCATTGGAAACTGTTTCTGGGACAAATAACCGTGGGTTAAAGAAGAAAAAAATTTTTGATCTTTGATTTGACAGAGAACCACACACACGCACACACACACACACATATATATATATATATATATATATATATATATATATATATATATATATATATAAAACTATGATAACAATAGCTTACATAGTATACATCAACAGTACGCATACTAGCGAGCCTTGTAAAGGTAAACTAAGTTACCTGTGCAAAAGCTTGGTATGTAACAAAAAAACTTAGTACTTAAAACTAAAGATAATTTCCTTATCAGATCTTTACAACAACACTATTTACATTTTCTTTTCTTACACTTTAACAAGTTTAACAAATTTAAAACTATTTGAAAAAATAAGTTTCGGTTTTAATCAAAATCTTGAGTTTACTTTTTGCCGCGGTTTTGCTTATATCTAATTCCTTGAGCTCATTTGGTAGTGAATTATAAGTTATAATGGTATTATTATAACTGTTTTTATCACTTACTCGTTTTTTGCTCTTTGGTACAATTAAGCTTTTTTTCCTAGTAACACTTGTAGACATTTGGAATTGAGTTTTGAAATCATTATAATGGATTTGAAGGGATTTAAAATTAAAAAGTTGCTTTAGGTTTAACGGGCTATCTAGAAATCTATTAAGAATTTTCCTCTGTAAACTTTGCAATAAATCACGGTTATTTCTAAAGACACCACCCCTGGCTACTATTCCATATCTGATTATGCTATGGAAGAATGCATAGTATATCATTCTTAAAGTTTCTGTTGACATAGTGTGTGATAATTTGTGAAAAATATAGACTAGATACTTTGTTTTTTTTATTATATATTGGATGTGTTTATCCTATTTTAGATTTAAATCTAAGACAATTCCCAAGTATTTGTAATTCTCAACTCTAGCTATCTTTTTATTCTGAATTTTCACATCAATATACCTTGGTTCACTGTCGCAATAGCTTCCAAATGTTATACAAACTGTTTTATCCACGTTTAGAAATAACTTATTTATTGCCAACCATTTGTATATCACAGTAAGAAAATCATTCATATTTTTTTGCACCTCTATCTACGTATTGCCTGTTGCTATTATTGCAGTATCATCTGCGTACGATAGAATTGATTCTAATGGAATCTCCTTTAGAACATCATTTATATATAAAACAAATAAGAGTGGACCCAGTATCGTACCCTGTGGAACACCCATACTTATTATTAAACTATCACTTTCTACTCCGTCAATTTTAACCGTTTGATATCTGTTATTCAAATAGCTTCGAAGAAGATCCAACGCCTGTCCTCTAATACTAATACAATACAGTTTATCTTATAACAACTTATGGTCGACTGTTTCAAAAGTTTTAGCCAAGTCGATAAAAGTGACTATTGTTGTTATCGATTTATCTACGTTATTGTACAATATTTGCGTGATATAGTTTAAGGCATTTTTTGAACCAATATTTTTGATAAAACTAAATTGGTGTTTGGAGATTATGTCATTATTTTGGATAAAATCATATAGCCTGTTAATTCAGTATTATTGGGTTGCACGATATCATTACTCAATTTCTGGCCGATCTCACAAAAAACTTGTTCATGTTTCTAGCTTTCTCAACTTTTTCTGTAACTTTATTATCATTTATCTTTATATAACTGATTTCATTAGATCTTATTTTGCCAAGTTTATTGTTTATGAATGATGTTAGAATTACCCTATCGAGTCTATACGAGCACGGCGTCTATACGAGCACAATTAATTTTGAAATAATAGGCTATGACACTGTTTATTCTCAAAATTTGAGATCTCTGAACAGGCATGCCTTTCAAAAATAAAATAAAAATCTCGGCGTAATTTGAAACGAGCGATAGTCTCACAATATATATACTTCTATATATATATTATTAGCTTTATTGTTAATGATTTCCCAAAATTTTTTGGGCTTATTTTCATTTCTTTTAACTAGTTTTTTTATCATATCTAAATTTGGCTTCTTTAATAACTTTCTCTAAGATTTCGGAATAGGCTCTGTATTCAGTTTGAAGTTGTTCATTATTGATATCTAACTTCCATAAGTTATATAAGAATTCTTTAGTTTCGCACGATTTAACTATCGCATCAGTAATCCAATTTGTCCTCCCCTCCTGTTTAAGCTTTCTTAGATTTATTTTGGATAACTCTATACATTGTTTAATCTCATACAACAATTTATCTGTGGCCAAATTAGGATACTGTATTGTGATAATTTCATTCCAGTTTCTTGTTTTAGTACTATTTATTAATTTTTTATAATTTAAAACTATTGTTAGTTTTTTATGTACTATTTTCATTTTATTAAGAGCTATAAATATAGGGTAATGGTCTGTTATAGATAGTTTAAGTTTATAAGTAATTGTATTTAAGTTATCATTTTTTATGAAAATATTATCAATGCAATGCCTTTGCAATGCCCACAGGTGGCCTCGTAATTCCAACGAATCCAGAAATATGTCCTTTATTAAAGAAATTATACAGGAATTCTTGGCTCACATGATCGCATTCCAATATATCAATATTGAAATCTCCTATTACTAAGTGATTTTTAATGTTCCTCTTTTTTATCAAATATTTATTCAAATCTAATATAAACTCAGTCTTAGGTATGCCATGAGATCTGTACATGCATGAGACTTCAATATTGCTATTATTATTTAAGTTAATTTTTGTATTTACAATTCTAATCCTACCCTGTTGAATAATTTCTATGCTCTGAACTAAGTTTCTATTTACGAATACTATAACTCGGTCATTCCTATTAATCCTACTATCGTTGTAGTATGACTCGTATTCAGAGTTGCTTCCGATCAGTTTAAAAAATTTATGTTTTGCCTGCTCAACTGTTTCAGAAAGAACAACAACAGACGGCTTAACGATCAAACTTTCAAAAAATACTTTTACCTTATCAAAATTTGCATTCATGCTTTTTACATTTAAGTGCATAATTATATTATTTTTGTTGCTAATCGCCTTGTTTAGATCGCCAATACCACTGTACGTTATTTCTTTCTGCATTGAATCCTTTTGAATTATATAAAAATAATCAAAAATATCCATTTTATCAACTTAAGTTTTACTACTTCTTAACCTTGTACTTTTTGCTAGAGCAGCTTGTTGTTGTGGTATTCGAGCCATCTTCAATTGTTGAAGTTGTAGCTGCTTGGCTGCCTCACTTCGATCTTATTTATGTTTTGTAGATTTAGGTGGTTCTTGTAAAGGCTGTTTTCTTGAGTTGTCTGTGGATGGGTTATGTGTCTCTGTTGTAGTATCACGTTCTCGATACACTTGATGCACCGCTTGTAAGTTAGGTCTGATAGGATAGTTAGTAGAGTCTATGAATATGCTTATTTTTTTCTTAAAGATCTTGCATTGGTTTGTATCGCTAGCAACGTGATTAGTGTTAAGTTTTGTCTTGTATTTGCTGTTTAAAAATTCACAATTTAGACACTTAAGGGGGCACACCACTTTTTAAATTAAAATCAAAATTTTTCATTAAAAATTTATAAATACTTATATAAATGAACCAAATTTTTATTACTATTCTTAGACATAATTACCTTTATTTTGACGGTTTTAGACCTTCTATATAATACCTACGTATAGTAGGGAGTCCATAATTCACTTACCGTAAGATTCCAAAGGAACGAATGGCCCAAATGAGCTCAAACTCTAGGATATTTCATTCAATTTCAATTTCATAGAAAAAAAGTTACATGATAGTTATGTTAAAATTAATCAAAAATTCATAAAAAAATCAGTAATATGCTTATAAAACTTTTTCTATGAAATTTAAACCAAATCCCCTCATTCATACCATAACTAATGTACTTTTAAATAATATCCTAGAGTTTGAGCTCATTTGAGCCATTCGTTCCTTTGGAATCTTACGGTAAGTGAATTATGGACTCCCTACTATACGTAGGTATTATAGAGGTATATAGAAGGTCTAAAACCATCAAAATAAAGGTAATTATGTCTAAGAATAGTAATAAAAATTTGGTTCATTTATATAAGTATTTATAAATTTTTAATGAAAAATTTTGATTTTAATTTCAAAGGTGGTGTGCCCCCTTAATGGTGTTGTTTGTGCAGGTACTGGTCTTGTGCATGCAGAATTGTTAATGCATTTGTTCCCGTTGTGCCCAAATCTTCCACAATTGTTACATGGCCATATATTTATTGAGTCATATACCTTGCAGTTCTGGTAGCCAACAAAAATCCTGCTTTTGTTCTCCTTGATGAATTTGTGTATGTCAGCAGGAATATATATATATATATATATATATATATATATATATATATATATATGATGTGCACCAAGCTCTAAGCAGGCTTTTTGACCTCATGGGATATTGCAGTACTCCTCAACTTGTATTGCAATTTCCACACTTCGTCTAAAAACGCTTGCTATACGCTCTTGATACAAAATAGACAATCAATGATGCACACAATACACACGTAATATGAATTATGTTTAAAGAATCCTAAGATTATAATCATGTGGTGCGCACGTGTTGATGGTCTGAAATTGTTGTTTATTAATCGACAAGGTGAAGTTGCCGTGGCTGGACCAGATTTTCCGTAACCTAATAACCCAAGACGGGAATTCCAAAATTTTTAATTATTTATATAAAATTCTAGAAAAATATCATAAATATGGGACTTTTGCCTTGCAACTTAAAAAGACGTCCAAAATTTGGTAAAAATTTAAAAAGCAGCTTTCCGGAGAAATTTCGCCCCGATATATTTTTTAATGACGTACTAAAAAAATTCTGGGCACGTATCGATACCAAAAAAATACTGAAAGCTAGACCACGATTTATTCTCCACCGTATAATAGTTTGAAGGGACTACAAAAATACTGTTTAATGATGACGCGTGTAGGGATCTGGTGTCGGAGGGTCACTTGCGCTGAGCTTGCCACATTAAACACATTACACACACGCATACACGCACATACGAACATGTGTAATAGAATTACGCACATTTTTATTACCTAAATCCCTATTTGAGTAACCTATCCCCCTCTCTCCTACGCATACTGGTAGGTTTATGTAGTTAACGTATCGCCATACTAGTATGTATACTAGTTTGATGCAAGGTCTATTACCTGCAGATTTTATTTTTTTACTTTATAAAAAAGTGTATTTTAAAATAATGTATATTTTTTCAGAATTATAGTCTACTTTATTAGAATTCCTGTACAGCATCAGCGGTAATCACCGATGGCTTATTATATTATTAATGGCCCCGTTATTTTTGCATAACTTGTAAGGTAGTCTCGCTACAAGAAACAAAACTATCGAACCTTCACAAGTAACAATTTTACTACTTTTATTGACGTATATTTGCAGAAATTTCAGGTACATTTGTGAGTTGCAAAAACTTTACAATTACTTCCGCGATTTGATAACTTTTTGAAGAAGAAATAAGATTCATGATAAAAAGATAGAGATTTGTGAAGTTAGAGTGAAAACTTATATTTTAATTAATTAAAAAAACTATTAATTATTTCTAAGGTTTTTTCCTTTTCGTTGAAATTTGTTTGGATTGAATAAAATTATATGGTAAATTCTGGGAATGTAAATTCTCCTATATTAATTTATATAATTAAATCTATTAATAATATAGTTACCAATATCTTCGATTGCACTTGAACAACTAGCATTTATAGGATCGACGAAAATCTCGGGCATGCTAGGTCGAATATCTATCTCCCTAAAGTTAATGTTCTGCGTTGGATCTCGCTTTGATTGCAAACTCTGGTTATTTGATACTGAAGAATAGTCTTTACCCTCAGGATTTGATAAATTTCTTCGGTGTCTTCTAACGCTAGATGGTTGTATTTCTAAAATCGTATCTTCAGCTGGCAAAGTTTCTAATGACATTGAAGGCCTCTTTTCTTTAGCAAAAACAGTTCGCCAACTCTTATTTTTATTATCCTGTGAGCGCTTGACTTTTGGCAGTGTCATTAAGCGCGCCTCATCTGAATTATTTGATGAATGATCTACCATTACCTTGCCTACTGATTCTCTTAGTTCTTTTTTTTTATGTAGCTTAGATAAATTACATTTCTTACATGTGGTAATAATGTTAGTTGAACGAACTGGTTGACTAAATAAACTTTTATCGCATTTACTACTGTTATTTATTGTAATGCTTTTATTAAGATCTTTGACTGTTGTATATATTTCAGATTTACCAATTGATGGTTCCTTCGTATCAAAACTCATGCTCAAACGATCTGTCAGATTACGTAAGCGAGAAAGGAAGGATTTGTGATTGTTCGGACTGAATTTGTCATCACAGCAACATCGAACCTATAACCAACAAATGTAATGCTTTTAGAGCAAAATATAAAAATTTGCATTGCTTATTGAAATATTTCCACAAATGTAGTCATAATAGCGTGCAAAGGTCAGAAAACTGGATTTTCACTGAATTTACTCAAGTAAAAAGCCCTTAAACCCATTATACATAATTAGATATACAGAAAGTTCAATTTTTACTATCACGGTTGTCTGTACAAAGGGCTAAGAATAGACTGTAAGAATAGCTGCACTGACATAAGGAACACTATCATCCTTTGAATCTCTAAATTGGCTCCACTTACGTTGAGAATAAGCTCGTAAAGCTTAAATTCTTATATAGCAATGTAAAACAAGCTATGTGGGTAAAATAGTACATAACGATACCAGTGCGCGGAGTATGTGATTTTCGCACGAGCCTAGTTTTTCGCCCGAGAGTAGCGAGTGTGATGACCATTTACGCGCACAAATATCGTATACTATTTTTTGACACGAGTGTGCGAATATGCGTTCTTAGCAGATGAGCGTGCGCGAAATTCAGATATAGTGATACGGAGTGAGTGAAATCTGCATTTAGCAAACTAGTGTAAAAATCAGACATTTCGTGCACGCTACGCTGCTAGGAGAAATCGAATTTTGCACACAGTGTGCTTACTCATTTTTACTTAAATTGCTTCTAACATGTATTCAAAAGCAATTAAAGTTAGCATTAAAAGCAAACATTGAGTAAATCTCAATTTTTTATTTGGCTATAACTTTGCTCTGAGGGCACTTAGAGGTCTAAAAATTTTTTTTTGTTTATTTGGGGGTATATTTAATTGGGGGCTTCATGGATTGACATGTAATATATATATATATATATATATATATATATATATATATATATATATATATATATATATATTGTACCGGGAAACCTCCGCTGACGAAGGAGACGTGCAACTCCTCGTGACGCTGTCTTTTCACTTAACGCTGGCGCACACGCCAGAAGGTCGGCGCTGTCGGGTGGCGGGCAGGACAGTACACAAACACTGAATCTCATGCAAATAAACAAACTCAAATTCAAATATCAAAACGGTTGAGTTTATTCAGTCACTGATCTTGATGTTGCTACAAAATACAAAGATACTCTGCGCATTCGAAGTCGACTCGTGACGCTCGCCGTAAATTTATCTGATCGAGAATGTTTCTGTGGCGAGAAACGTCGATCACGCAAAGTCATTCGCACGCGCGCGCACTTTCAACCGGCTCACCTGGACTATCACGATGCGCGTGCTCGGAAGGTTGCAGGGCCCACCAGGTACTAGAGAGGCGTCCTTCTCCACCTCGGGTGACTGACGGAAAGTCTAGACTGATGACTTGCCTTTTGGGACCCTGAGTTGCTTCCTGTATTTCTGTAGTCGCCTTGAGGTGCTCGCTTCTCGGTCGCGTGAGGGTTACTGCGTATTGTCACTACGTGCGTCTAATCACGATTGCGGCGCGCGGTAAACTGAGCCTGTCGCGGCAGTGTTGCCAAATTAGGAGGATTCTTCCTAGATCTAGAAGTCTTTTATGAAGTCTAGGAGTAAACTAGGTAAACAATTTTTAGAAGTATTTGGAGATCGCGCTCGAAATACTGTACACTGATTATGTGACAAGTCACGATTCGGATTTTGATACGTTCTGTCTCTCTCCTATTAGTAGTTTGCTTCCATGTTTCTTTTATTCTACTGTTAGAGCAAGGCTTGACCACTCTAGTCAGTTTCTTCGTTATGTAAAAAGTACTTGAATTTGAATTTACTTTTATCGTAAACAAGATGTAACAAAAAAAAAATAAAAAAATTAATCGAAATCGTACACTCAGAAGTATACTCAGAAGTAGGAGAATGAAAGTTGCTTTGCAGGTATACGTTTTATTTAGTTTTTTAGATTAAATTGCGAGTCATCTATTGTTGAAAGTAACAAATGAATAACTCGTAGGCTGGCTGACAAAGGCACCCCGTAATCCTAGTAATAAAGGAGCATATTGCAAAGTTTGCCCAACATTTTTAGTAGCTCACCGCAAAAATTTACTGCAGGATTCTGAAACAAAAAAGCATGAGGCAACCGTTCGGAGAGACAAGGACGAAGTGAAAGTTGAGAAGATTGACAAATTTACGAAGCCTGTATTGTCGCAACAGAGAAAAATTGTTGAATAGATACTTCCTTTTTTTATTGCAGAGCTCACCTCGATCAAAACTGTGGATCACTTATCGGTTAAATTCAAAAAACTAGACTCTGACTCTAAAGTTCCCAACGAGATTTAATTAATCAGATCAAGGTGTACTGCGTTAATAAAAAATAACCTTTCCTTTTGTATTCTTAAAGATTTGTTGACAGGCGTAGGTGAATCATTCTACTCATTAATTGTAGATGAATCTACGGCAGTAGATCAAAAAACAGCTTTTGTGTCTAGTGGCAAGGTATCTAAATCTTAAAAAGGCAAAAATGGTTATGGTGTTTTATCGACTAATAGAGATGCACTCAAGAATTTCGGACGCTATTGCTAGTGCAATTAATTATGACACAGCTAAAAACCGATGGTTTACGAATCAATAAGTTCTTAGGCTAGTGTGTCGACGGAGCGAGAGTAAATGTAGGTAGAAAACATTCATTAACTACGCTTTTACATGAAATTAAATCTTGTATAGTCGTGATTAAATGCATCTGTCATTCGCTGCATTTGGTTGCAAGCTGAAAAAGCTTGCAAGACGTTACCGAAGCATCTCGACTATATGGAGCTAGAAACTCACAACTGGTTTACACATAGCACGAAACCCCAAATTAAGTATGCAGAATTATATGAAATAATTATGAAGAGTGAACCAAAAAAAAATTGTCAAGCTTAGCGATACTCGGTGGTTAGTTTTTGAAAAAGCTATTCTTACGATTCTGACGATATAAACATGCAGTTTCAATCAGATAAGGTTGATTCTATCTAATTCTTTAGCGATTCAAACGATTTGTCTTATTCTATACTGCAAAAGATTGTAGTACCTGCTCAATTTTTACACTCTCTTATGCCTCTATATTGTATTTTTTTCGGTTATGAATTTAACCAGAAACAAGCAGCATTAATGAAAGAGACGATTGACTACGTTAAAACTAGATGTAAGGACTTTCTCATTGAATTAGCAATTGAATTGCAAAAAAGATTGCCGTCCAATATTCACATTCTCAAAACGATTTCTCTTTTTTCTCAGGAAAAATCGCAGATAAGGCCTAATATAATGGAAGTCGCTGAATTTTTCAAACACATTTATGTCTATGAGGACAAACCAATTCGAAAATGGAATATATTGCATAGATTAGCAATAAGTCTGAAAAAACGTAATCAATTAGTGGCTTGAAGTTTATAAAGTAAAAAATGTTGCTGCTGATAGAAAATTTAAAAACATATGCCACCTAGCATTTGCTTTATTAAGTTTGCCTATTTTGAACGCAGGTGTAGCGAGGATATTTTCTATACACCAATTTTGTTAGTACTGATGCATTGCTCAAAAGATTTAATTCTGAAGATGCAAAATATAGGCAAAAGTCAGCAAAAGTGATGTAGGCGCTCTAGATATAGTCCCTATACAGTAAACAATCGATTGATAAATTAATATTTTATTTGTGTAAATTTGTGTTAATAAAGTTTATTTAACAATCACAATAATACATTGTAACGGCCACCCGGATTATTTAAATGAACTTAATATCAAAAATCTCGGCCGTTCATCCGTGGCAAGAAAAGCCACGTCTGTTATAATTTTAGAAGATGGCTATAGCGCCGTGCATGCAGAAGGCACGGCTTAGCCAAGTCAGATATGTCCACATGATCATGTGGACCCGCGGAGGCGGCAAGATTCTTGGATAGGTACAACTGAACAAACGTCGGTTTAAAACTCAATACTGACGTTTATTAAAAATGAATCATATAAGAAACGTTCGTCCAGGACGAACAGTAACTACTACGCACGGGATATTCGAGGGAAAGAGAGACAAGGGCTATCGCTCAAATATCCACAGTAAGAAAGAGAGCCAGTACTTACACGCAGGTTGACCTGCAGCCTGAACTTGCACGCAAAATACAGTTAATGCGCTTGAACGTCTGTCCCGATTGCCCTTGGAAAGACGGTCTAGGGCCAGTCTGATGGCAATCGGACAATGACACGGTGTCTCTTGTTATTCCTGATACAATAATTTCGATTTGTCTATCGAATAGCGCGCGCAACTAGTCATTATAAGGTCTTTCATTTCAAGATATTTCAGTGCACCTGCAGCGTAAGGGTTGTGCTTCCTTAGTGTAGGCCTGGACTTGTCGCTCAGCATGGAGAAACCTCTGGGTATTGGAAGAGTTTGCCCACAGCGTGTCCAGGTGCCAACTCTGTGACGTGGCCAATCTAGGGGTGAGAATTCGCGTCTCAATCCCGTCTCGAAGCCTCAACACTATTATTTTATTAAGTATATCTCGGGAGGGAGTTCCGCGAGGATTCCGGCGTTCGGGTTACAGCTCTCTCTCTCTCTCTCTCTCTCTCTCTCTCTCTCTCTCTCTCTCTCTCTCTCTCTCGCGTCGTAGCGCTCTTCCCTCAATCGTGTCCAGGCTTGCTGGTCCGGGGATGGTCAGGGACGTTATGCGAGCAAAATGCGCACTTGCTAACAACTACCTGACCACAGCGACGTCAGGCCTGGTGTTCTGGGCACGGAGGCTGCTGCCTGCCTTACTGGACAAAAAGTATTTATTAATGAGATGCTGTCCCCATTAAAATTCTTGCTTTTTAAAAATTTGAGGCCCATTGCACAGGGACTGGGCTTCAAATATGTCTGGAACGCGGGCGGCAGGTTCCTGGCTAGGCGCAGGGGGGCGAGCGCGCGCACGTCTTTGCGTCTGCGGCCGATTTGCAAGCCATTCTCACGGCGTGTCAGTACGGATCGAAACAGACACGGCGTCAGACCGCACACACTCTGTCACAAAAAATGACGAAAATACCGACACTACTTCACGTGACGGACCTGAGCTGGACCAGACAAACAAATCGGCAGCAACCTCGCCAAAATCGTCACCATCATCGGCGTCTGCAACATCCGCACCGTCATCATTGCAGTCATCACCATCGTCATCATCATCGACATCGCCCTCGACGTCAACTGCGCACTCCACATGACTGGCGTGGCCTCTTGACAGTGTGCCGGGAGCTAGGAGATGTTTAAGGGCGGGCTTTCTCAATGTAAACTCAATTAGAGCTCGCATTGAAATAGTCCGGGATTACTTGACGGAGCATCCGTCGTACGACGTCTTTGGCTTCGCGGAGACATGGCTGGGTCCGATTGTGGATGACAGCTTCGTTGACGCCGCGAGATATACTATCATCAGGCAGGACCGTAATGTTAATGGAGGCGGTGTCGTCCTATTTGTACGCAACGGGTTGAAAATTAAAAAGCTCGCTTCATCTGACACTTTGGGTATAGGCCCTCTGCACGCTTTTCTGTAGCGTGCAGAGGGGCGACTCACATCCAGTATTGCTCGGAGTTATCTATAGACCTCCAAAAATTCCGATGCAAAAGGACTCGGACCTTTTTAGTGTCCTGCGGGACCTATGCGGTGATTTTAGTCATAAAATCATTATGGGTGATCTGAACTAAGACTTACTATCTGGTTCAGATGACGCTGCCACCATCATGCGTATATCTGAGGAGTTATCTCTTCAGATAATCCGGCATGGTCCCACACATCATACCTCATTTTCTCACACTTGGATTGACCTAATCATTACCGACGAAAACGACACGATCCTGGACTCTAGGAGTGAGTGGCTGCCTAGTTTCGGCAAGCATTGTGTCATAGATGTCTCGCCTGACATCTACTCTTCCACTCCAGTGAAAGAGACTTTTTGTTACCGTGACTATAAGAGCATTGATACAGCTACTCTTGTCGACCTCTTGTCTTGTTGCGATTGGACAGCCATGAATTCCATTGAAACCGATCTGGAGGGCGCTTTAAGTGCCCTTAACAATAATCTAAAATTAGCTATTGATGAATTGGCGCCGTTGAAAACGGTTTGCCCGCGTAAAAAGTATGCTCCTTGGTCTGGACCAGGGTTGAGGATTCTCATCGATAAACGAAATGCAACACTCAGGCGCTATGAACGCACAGGGAGAGCGGAGCTTTTCGATGAGGTTCTTCGACTCACCAATGAGGTCGACATGCGTTCTGCTGAAGAGCGTGAATCCTTCCTTCGCCAACAGCTCTCAGACGCTCTTGATGAGAACAGAAATATTTGGAAGGTAATGCGTCATCTCGGCCTCCTACCTGGGCGTAAGGAGGAGGAGCTTTTCGGTTTCACGCCGGGTGAGCTGAATGAGCACTTCACGGGAATATCGGCATCACCCCTCGAAAATATAGACAATGCAATAGACACTATTTTATTTGCAAGTGAGGAAGGCTTCACCTTCAGTCCAGTCAATATGAGCGACGTCGTCACACTTTTCCTCACAAGCGAGGGGTGTCGACGGTGTTCCATGCGGGGTGGTCGCCAAGGCCCTCCCAATCATTGGCGAGTTTATTATTAATCTATTTAACTGCTCCTTCGCTCAGGGAGTCTTTCCGAGTATCTTGAAGCAGGCACAATTAATTGCTCTAAGGAAGACCAGCGCTCCTTCCAATGTCACCGACTTTCGTCCAATTGCGCTGCTCTGCTTCCTCTCAAAGGTACTTGAGAAGAACGCTCACACCCAAATCACGAAGTATCTTAATAAAAGTCAAATATTGGATCCCTTCCAGGCCGATTTTCGTAAACACCACAGTACACAAACAGCGTTATTAAAACTGACCGACAACATACGAATGGCCGTTGACAAGAAGAAGGTGACGATTATGCTGCTATTTGATTTCAGCAAAGCTTTTGACACCATCTCACCTTCCAAATTAATATCTAAGCTGAATAGGCTGGGGTTCCCTCGGTCGGCTCTCCTGTGAATCAAATCATATTTACAGGGGCGATCTCAGATCGTAATCTCGAATAAGAACGGTATCTCGGAATGGCTTGAAACCAATCTGGGAGTTCCATAGGGATCTGTCCTGGGACCCCTACTATTCAGTCTTTATGTTAACGACCTACAGAGTATACTTGACGGTAGTACAATTAAACATCTTTTTTGCGCGGACGACCTTCAGATTTATTTACACACCAGCAAAGATAATTTTCAGGAAGGCGTGGCTCGGCTGGCTGAAGCGGCACGGCTGGTTTCTGACTGGGCGGGGAGCTCCGATCTGCGACTCAACTCCGGCAAAACTGAGTCTAATTTTTGTTGGTTTCACGAGAAATATTAATGATATTAAGTCGTGGAAACTGCCTGGGGTTCCGTTGGCGGACGGAGTGATCGTCCCTTTCGGTGAGACAGTCGTGAGTCTTGGTGTTGTATTAGACTTTAAACTTACTTGGAAACCGCAAGTGGATGCCATTACGAAAAAAGTCAACAAAGCCCTGTATAGCTTACGGTTTATCAGAGGCTGCATCACTGAGACTCTCCGCAGAAGGCTAGTCAAGACACTCATACAACCACACTTGGACTACTGTACTGTGACCATTCTGGATGCGTCTAACGAACAACGAATACGGTTACAGAGACTGAGCAATTCTTGTGTGAGATTCATCTTCGGGGTTAGAAGGGATGAACATATTAGTCCCTACCGGAGGCGTCTAGAATGGCTACGCACCGATTTCAGAAGGCTCTACTTTGAGGCCATTTTATTATACAAGGTTATTCGAATCGGTGAACCTGGGTACTTGGCCTCATCTTTCGTTAAATACAAGTCGAGACCCTCCAGCAGAGGAGTTCCTCCGGAACTAAGCATACCTACTGTGAACAGCGAGACCGGGGCTAGAGCCTTCCAGGTCTAGGATGCTCGGTTCTGGAACTCTCTCCCTTCTGCCCTGCGAAATCTACCATCCCTCGCCCCCTCAAGGGGGCACTGCGGCGACATCTGCTGGCCATCGAATCGTGATGACTCTGAACCCTCTGGCGCTGCGTTTTTAATCTAGTCTGACTCGGCCTATAGGCCGTAATAATTTTTCAGTATTATGTACTCTAATACTAAAGGTGCTATACAGATAGGTCTATGACCAAACCTCACGTGTACAGCGTAAAGTTAGTAAGGTTTATTGTGATAATTTATACTGTGATATTTAATATGACTAAATGTGATTTTTGTGATGGTATTTTTACCAAAGTATTATTTTAATCTGTGTATGACAAACAATTTTACCTTCTAAAATGTTATAATTATATTTTTATATTCTCTCTTTGTTAGTTTGTGTGATACACAATCTTATGTGATCTCAAAGAATTGTATTGTTTTTTGTGTTGAGCAAATAAATATCTCTCTCTCTCTCTCTCTCTCTCTACCCCATACCGGCCCCGAGCTTGAATGTACGTGCTCGACTCGCTATACCAGCCCGTAGCCCCCCCTCTCCTTTTACACTATAGCAGTCCCTGAGCTCTGGTGCGGTGGCTCCCGCCGCTGCTGTACTGGACCCGCTTCTCTTTCTCTCTTCCTCTCCTTTCTACATCATACTCGCGCACGTCCTCCAAAGCCGCCGTCTACCTGTCGCTCGCGTATACCTGCTGTTTGACTTTTATTGCCCTAGCGCAGACTCTGATTCTTTCTGCGCTGTAAAGAGTTATTGTTCCACGTATATAATTTATATGGTGGCCCTGAAAAGGGCCGATTGATTTTTAAAATATATATTATTGTAATTAGCGTTTCAGCTTGCTGTAGCCGTCTTTTTCGGGGCACGAAAAGGTGTTTGTGGAAAAAGATTTTTGTTTCTGTGTCGAGGAGGAGGAGGAAGATTTTCTTGATAGATTATTATAATCGCTTTTCTCTGGATACGAGAAAGTGTTGGTTGAGAATGACGACTGATTGTTCTGTTTCCTTGGCTCCTTGCTTCTCATGAGAGGCTGTCCCTCCTCCCACGTAGAACCTTTTATCTGCTCTTTGCACTGCTCCTGTCCCATGGTCGAGTTCCTGCTTTGCCGGTCGCTTGACGAATGATTCGCATCGAAATGAACGCGTGCATATATAACTCTACTACACGGTGCCGCAAAGCTTACTCTAAATTTCGGCTTTGGAGATCGTCGATGGGAGTGGGGGATTTTGCACGCATGAAAAGAGAAATTCTGGCACGATATTTATTTACTAAAAAACGCGTACGAGTCGAACAATAAAATGACTTAGCTTACAAGGTAATGAAATGATAAAAAAATGAAGGGCATGATATTTTCATATCAGCCCTGAGCCGTCTACAAAACTCCTCCGTACGCCAGCGCAGTCATCAGTCTCTAGAAATGCGTGTCATTGAGAGAGGCAGCTTACCACGTGTCGCAGAAATGTCTAGTGCTACGAACGAAGTTCGCGATGCGATCCTGCGCGTAGCCAACGCGCTCAAGGGTCGCCACCTACCTGTGCAGAGGAAGTGTACCCGCGAGTGGTACGTGCGCATTCATCGGATGTGCGAGGAGAGGCTGCGACACGAGCTGCGCTGCTTGCTGACGCATTGCGCCTACCGCTGGATCTCCAATTTTTATCAGAAATACTTTAAACATTCTAGTGTTGTGATACAAATCGTCGGCAGTTTCTTTGTGGAACGCGGTGCACGCGATGTGTGTATGGGACACGACTACATTAAAAATTGTATGGGACAAGACTACATTAAGGTTCAAAAATAAACTGTGAAATAATTGTTAATCAGATATTATGACTTTATTGAAATCTCCTAACGAGCAGGTCCTGGTGTGACCTTCTCTCACAAGTTGTCGCCGAGAACTGACGCTCTACTCATTAAACGCCGCCGAAAACTCGGGCCCGCTAAAACAAAGACGCTTTCCCGAGGACTACCGAAGGGACTCGAAGCAGTGCTCACGCTCCTCTATATCTATAGCTATACACACCAAGTCATGTGCCCGCGCGAACGCCTCTCGTCACTCGACTCTCTAGCCTGACAGTCACAGATCGGCCCTTTAGCCTCTCCGCACTGAAAGTGACCTTCAAAATCTGTGGAGTAAACTCCCTACTGAGGTCGTGGCAGTCTAGGAATGGTTATAAAACCACTCCTAACGTATTGGCCTGAAGCAACGAATCGCCTTGTCGATTCGCGCATATGAGAGCCAAATGACGGAGAATCGTTCGCTAAAACTACTAATAGGTAGATATATTATTGATAAAGAATAAATACGCCGCAGTTGCTATTATCCCTAGTAGCCCTCGGTCACGTCCGGAACAATGTGTACTGTCTGAGGCATATCATCGAGGAACATCGAGGACGCTAGGAGAGCGACGGTGACGCAACGCTGTTTTTTGTACCTTCACCTCCTTCACCACAGCGAGTCACTTCATCCAAGGAGGAGGATGAGCAGGAGCAGGAGGAGTAGGAGCAGATACAAGCTCCTATGGAGGAGCCCATGGAGGATGATGCTGAGAGCGAGATAGAGGTCAGCGATCACGGTGATGATCAGCCTGGCGTCTACGAGCAGGATGTCTACAGAGCGGGCGCTCCAGCACCGCTCTGAGGTAGCAAGCAAACGATGGAGGCTGCGATGATTCTGCTCTCGTTCCGCTACGAGCCAGCTCCCGAGTTTGGTCCTACGAGAGCCGAGGTTTTCGAGGACTTTGCGACTCGGGATGAGACCGCTGAGGAACTTGCGATTAATCCGCATGCACGCTTCGATCAATAAAGCTCGTTCGACCGTCGGATTAATGAAAGTAAGAGAAATTTTTTTTAACATTTAAATTTTCTTAAAAAATTATTATTACTAACAGTAATAATTTTTTAAGTTATCAGACGTCGTCTGAACGAAGGCACGGAACCCTGTCCGGATGCAGATCCAGAAAATAACGCGGCTATGATTTTTAAAGCTGCTGCTCTACGAATCGTGAATAACGATCGTGCGCAGGAAGTACGTTGGTTAAACAACTTGCTTGAAAAATTAGCAGACGAGTTATTTTCTATGACTGCGTTCGAAATGGCCGAGTTGTTCAGCGACATCATTCAATGCTACAACGGTCGAGCGGAAGAATGAAGGCTTGCTTCTTTGCAGTCGACGACGATAATGTCAGCAACAGCAGCGAGGAAGAGGGCCCATCATCGCCGGCAATATCATTGGACTCGGCGGCGGACTCTTCAATATTGTCGAGCCCTACATTATCGATGCTGCAAGAGGTCGGGTTCTACGATGTGGGTCACCCGATCATCGATGACAGTACAGCGATACCTCGGGCGAAGAGGCACCGTCGCCGGACAATATTATTGTAAGCGGTTCTTCTGCAGCTTCTGATTCGGATCAGGAGGAGGAGGAGGAGGAAGCTCCTGACGATGAGCGTTATGGTCGCTTCGAAATTATCGCGAATACGGTGCATCGCGTACGGAAATTCCGTACAGACGCTCGCCGTCTGATGCTACGGATTAAAGCACCGCCGCGTGGGACCAACATGCTGAGTTGAGTTGAGTTAGCAATACGCGACATTTACGAGTATTTGCTAACTCTAATCAAAAGCGGGAACGATCGCGTCGGTGTTTCAATCTCTAGCGAATATTTTGCAATGGCGGCTACAGTAATATCTAGGTTCACAGTTGTAGACAGCTGTGTTCACGCTGCTTCGTCTCGCCACCCTGTAGCGAGAACGAAGCTTTGCAAAAATGCGCATCGTGCAATCGCAGTTTTTTCGGCGATGTGTTGTTAACAATATCAATTTATTTTAAAAACCGTAACTTGTAATCAAATGGATGTTCTAAATAAACATATACTTTGTTTACAATAAATTATATACTTTGAATAATGTATTATATGTGTTAACTATGATATTAAAATATATGTTATACAAATTTATAGTTATATATATTCCCGCGAACCCTGCGACTGCACGCCCTAAGCTGATGAGAATTCTTAATATTTTAACCTTTTAATCAATTATCTATAGTCATTGATAAATCTCGAATGAGATCTCTACTATTAGGTTTACTCCTAAAATACTCTTATAAAGTTTGTTATAATTAAAAATTAATTTTTGAAGAGTGAAACCGTATTCAAAAACAGATGCATTAAAGCATTCTGAGCAAAATTATGATTTCAAAATATTAGACATGAAAATTTCAGGTGAGAAACTTAGTGATTCGTCAATCAATAAAATGTCATTCTATTATTGACAACTAAATTTTATTTATTTATAAAATTTCAAAAATCAACTTTTCTGATGTGTATTAAACGTTATTTTCCGACACAGGGGGCGAAAAATGTGCTTGAACGCACGCGGAGCGTAATAGTGCATTTTACGCACACTTTATCGAAATATATTTTAAATACTGCCTTATTTAATAATTTAGATAAGTATTAAACAAAATGATAATGAAATTAATTGATCTTTTTGAAATGATATAAAATATGATTTTGTATAAAATTACATAATTTTCAATACTTATATTGATCTTTTGTGGAACAAAAATTCTGCACAGAACAGTTTCCATCTGAAGATTTCAGTCTGGAACAGTAGATAACTGAATATATTAGAAATTTTTAGCACGAGAATGTTGGAATTGAGACAAAGACAACAATTATTTACAGGTATTATTAGTTTATTTTCAGTTTTTTTTTTAGTTAACTGTGGATGGTACCAGATATCAACAGTTTTCAACAGTTACGTTAATTAGATTCTATTATGTTATTAAAGGCGTGTTATTACGCCCCGTGCGCAGTTGCCGCTACTGTTCCATTCAAATAATTACATCTTATCACAATTAATTTGTAAAATACGAGCGAAGCGAGCGTTTTTTGCTTATGTAGTAATTAATAATCCAAAATAGCGCTCATTAGTGCGGATTTGTTTTTCGCGTGGGGGAGACAATAAAGCGTTCGAGCCGCGCCCGAACGTTCTATTGCAGTCGTCCGCATCTCGATACCTGCGGCCGACGCTAGACTACCCCCGGGTTTTCCCTGGCGTAATAAAACCATAAACAGCTAGAGCCGCGGATGCGCGCCGACGCTGGGGGATTACCGGCGTAGTAAAACAGTAAACAGCGTGCCGCTTGGGCCAGCCGACCCCGCCACCGATGCGCTACCTGGACTGCGCACGCTCCGTCCCCGCTAATTCGATTGGTCGATCGGTACAGGAGGTGAAGCTGACGAAACCTTCGACGGCCGACGTCGGCGGACAGAACGACAGTTTCGCTAGAGTCACGACACGAGTCGCACCTACTTTAAACTATTGCCACTCGACGAGACTAAAGTTTAAATAAATCTAAATTCAGTTTGCATACTCTGAGTTCGTCATTCCAGTCGCCTTTCCTCACTCCCAAAAACTTTTTAGAAAACCACGAAATTTTAATTAGGAGCGTCCCTGGATGCTAATGTTTATAAAACGCTTAATTAACATTATTCCCAGCAGCAACATTTCAGTCTGATCAAAATCTAATAAAGTCTACTGACAAACCATGCTTTACTTCTAAATTCTTGCAAAAAGCCGCATATTTGCGAGTATTAGAAGCGAAGTTACATTTTTGTTTTAACGAGCTCGGTAAATAACCAAGATATCGTCGTGTTCGAAATCAGGAATTGCAGTTCAAGACTTGTACTTTACGCAGAATTTACAATGGATTATGTACAATGATGTTTAAATGGTGGAAATTGTGCCTAAAAAAAGGTGGTCAAACTGTTGCGGGCGACGGCGCCGTGGTAGACGGAGTGGAAGGTATCGGCGCGCTCCCACAGCTAAAAAGTATCCAAACTGAAAAGTATGCTTCAAATCAGGGCCCTTAGAAAAAAACGCCGTAACTTGGCTAAAAATGCACTTATCTTGCTCTTTCTTTTTTTCAATTTGGAGTAGCGCAAGTAGAAAATAGGTTTCTTGCTATTGAATTTTCGACGTTTTAATAATTAAATTTCCTACATTCTACTCTATAAATATACAAGAGTGAAAAATCACTCTAATAGAGTCAAATATCACTCTTTTAGGAACATAAAACAGAGCCAGTCGGAATAGAGTGAAAAGTAACTTTCTTCAAGAGTGATTCATGTATGTTTATCATCACGCTGCGAGTAACTTTTAAAAAAAGATAAATTTTCAAAAATTTAATTATTTTTACTATTACTATTTTAGATTCATTATTTCTTAACTCATTATTTAATTTATTGTTCATATTATTATTAATTTATTATATTATTACTTAATGTATTGATTTAGTATAGAGAATTAAGGAAATTAAAACTTTTTGACGGCGACGGGATACGAACCTGGACCCCCAGTTTGACAGTCGAGTACACTAACCACTCATCCAAACAGAACTCATGTGTTCACAGACTTTCGGATCGAATATATCAACTACTATTAATAAATAAAATCAGCAATACTTGCATAATGTAACTAAACATCTGATTATTAGATAAGTCAATTTATACCTTTTAAATTTTCATTATTTTCCGTGCGACATCACTCCAGCATCGAGTGATTCAGAGCAGGAAAATTTTATCACTCGATTACTTTGAGTCATTTTTATGACTCTATAGCTAGAGTGATAGATAATCACTCTATAAGAGTGATTTGAATCATGTTATGACTCAAACTTGAGTGATCACTTCTTTTTAGAGTGAAAAAATCACTCTTGGAAATTTAGAGAGTAATACTCGTAGATAAGCGGCTTTTTGAAAGAATCCAGGGACGCACCCTATCGAAATTTTGTGATTTCTAAAAAGTTTATTGAAATATAGGTCTTCTAGATCACCTTCAAGCACGGACAATGATACTGGATAATTTATTAATTTTGCCAGTATGGTGAAAATTAATTAATTTCGATATATTGATGTCATTTAGAAAAAAAATATAATAATTAGTTGCTTGAAATTTGGCATGCTATTTTGAATTATTAATTACTACTACATTTTCCTAAAATATCAATGTGAAAAATTATATTTTCTCAAAAGTTGTTAATAATTTACGATTTTGACGATTTTTGTGCTTTGTCACGATTTCCAAGTAAACAAATAGAGATAAAGGGGTGCCACCGCGGTGTTTTTTATAGATAATTTAATAATGAACGACTTTGTTTTTAACTTTTTTCCGCTAAAATCATTACTTTTCAAGCCGCAGAGTTATATACCAGAAAATATGCTGATATACGACTTAAATTGTTAATAATTAATTTACTTTACTATGATCACACACAATGGTTAAGTTTTATTGCACATGTATTTCGCCCAGCCTTTCCCTACAACACGGTGGCTGTAGTGCCTCCCGCGCACAGTTTAGCCACGCAGGGCTTACGCTGGGACGCTCAAACACGAGCCACGCTCGTGCAGCAGACGGCAGGCCACAGGCCCAGGTCCAGTCCGCTGACGGCTGTCTCTCTCTCTCTCTCTCCCTCACTCTCTCTCTCTCTCTCTCTCTCGCTCTCTCTCTCTTTCCCTCGCGTCTGCACGTTAGCCCCCAAGCCGTAGCCTGTAGCGTCACGTGGTACGCGCTCGCGGCCTCGCTCGCACACGTACGCGCTCGACTCGGCTCTCGCCGGTCGCCGCGCGGCCAGTGGGATCTCTCTCTCTCTCTCTCTCTCTCTCGCGTGCGCTGGCCAGACGCCTCGCGCAAAAGACGTCTTGGTGTGCGCCCGCACTGCACACCAACACCCTGGTCTCTCGAGTTCTCTCTCTCTAGTGTGCCCGCACCACACTCGCCTCACTCTCGGATCTCTCTCTCTCTCCCTCTATCTCTCTCTCTTTCTCTCTCTCTCTCTCTCTAATACTTTCCTACTCGCTCTCTCCCTGGTGGACGTCCGTCGGTGCTCCCGCCGGCGCCTCCCTGACTCTCGTGGACCTGGTGACGGCTAGCTTCCTCGGCTCTCCCACGCCAAGGCTGCTGGTTGCTCTGGTCCTCCGGACAATGATGGCGGACTGGCTAGCTTCCTTCCTCTCGTGCGGATGGTTGCTGGCTCGTCCGGGCGTCGGCACTTGCTCGTGCCAACGCGCTGCACCTGTGACTCTCTCACACTCTCGCACACTCGCACAACCTCGGGAGACTCTCCCAATTCTCCTCTTAACAGAGGAGGCTACGTATCTCTCTCGCACGTCGTCGTACCCCGTCGACAGTCGTGAGAGAACTCTCCGATTTCCCGCTCGTTCTCGCGCTCACTCTCCACTCGCGCTCGTCGGGCCCGCGCATCTTCCTCGCGCCTGATTGGCTGGCAGTCCGCGCGGATAGCGAGTCGCACATCGGCGCCCACTGATTGGCTCGCGACATGCGGAGGACCAATCAGCGCGCGCGCTGTCGAGGCTCACTCTCACGCCAACGATGCTCACTCTCGCGCTAACGTGGACGGTTAGCCGGCCCGTTCCTCGAACTCGAGGTCAGGCTGGCACCGACAATAACAATCCAACTCGCTTGTTTCTTCCGCGCACTCAGAGCTTGGCCGCATCGAACGAGATTCCTCGTATCGACGCGGCTGCGACGTTTGCAACGTCTCAATCCCCTCCCCTTAACAATGCTTCCTCTCTCGGAGAAGTTGGCCTTAAACCTTTCACTAGGTCCCAGGCCAACACTCTTCTCTCCCCTGCACATCTCTCTAGCACTACTCTCTCACATCCTTTTCTCTCCACCTCCGCTGACTTCTCTCTCTTCTCACTTCCTTCCTCAGCTCTCCGTCTTTCTAGCATTGCCATTTTTCTCCTGCAATCGAGACACAGACCTGAGTGGCTCACTCGTCTGCAAAGTTGGCATGATGTCTGTGGCAATTGCCTACGCGCAGGACATTCCCTTCGTGAATGTCCTTTTTGTTGGCATGCCCAGTAGATCATCTCCGGGCTATTCAATGCCCGGTGCCCCACTTTACAGCAGGTGAAGCACGCACCATCTCCTCGCCTCTCCCCTCGAGCCACGGCATTAGCGGTCGAACGCACCAGGCCGCGCCATACGGTAGCTCTCTTTCTCCTCGTTGAAGCTCTCTTTCTCTCACTCGTCCTCTCCTCAACCTCGATAGAAGGCAACTCGTCACCAGGGCCTGCATGCTCTGTCCTCTCGACTGCAGCGGCTCTCTGGGTCTCTCCTTCCTCCTTGTACGCCGCACCGGGAACGCGCATCTTCTCCGCTGGCAGCGGAGGTGCGTAACGGCTATCTAACTCTTTTAGCCGCTCCCAGTGTCGGCCGTACCTCTCCAACTCCTCCCAGCTGTTGACGCACTTTTCGCCAATAGCTCTCCGGTATTCCGGAAGGAGGTTCTGATATGCGATACGAAGCAAATCACGTTCGGATGGAGGTCGGCGAAAGCGCGAAGCCAGATACTGAAGACTCGCGATATACGCCGCAATCTTCTCTTCTCTGTGCTGCGTTCGCTTGCGCAGATCTTCCTCCAAATCCTCCAGACAATACGGAACCATGTATCGGCGACGAAAGGCCCGGCAGAACATCTCCCATGTTCGCAGGCTCTTTCTCTTCGCCCGAAACCAGCGGCTTGCCTGCAACTTGAAAATGCACGGCAACACCGCTAGCAGCTCGCGGTCTGGTACCGCTAACGCTACTCTGCACTCACACAGATCAAAGAACTCCTCCGCCTCCTCGTGATCACTCTCGCCCGAGAACTGGAGCTCCTAATGCTTCAGGAACTCCAAAGCCCGCTCCAAAGGTTCGCTGAGTTAGACTCGCAGCTCGAGTTAACTTCGAGCTCGCTGTCACTGCTCAGCAAACCTCTCTCTCTCTCCGTCTCTTTCTCGACGCACTTTTCTCTCTCCTCTCACTCTCCTCCTCCGACTCCTCTTCCGCACTCTTCTCTCCTTGTCCACTCTCCTCCTCCGACTCCTCATCCGAGCTCACACAGCTCCGTTGCATACTCGGCCGACCTCCAGAGTTGCCCCAAGAGACGCGGCGTCGCACCGTTTCGCGCTCTGGCTCTAGCAACTCTTTGTCCGCGTCACCAATATCACTCGTGAACACAGACGGTCTGCCTCTCAGCTGGTCTAGAGTAGCTGGGCGAACTGAATCAGTCGTTTTGACTGGGGCTCGCAAACATGGCTTTCGCCCTATTCGCTCTTCCTCCATTTTACGCGTCTGTTCTATCGCCTCGACCCGTACCTGCTCTCGCGCCGCCTCCCTCGCCTCCTCACGGACTCGTTGCAGCCGCCGCTCATGCTCTAGCGTGGCTAACTCGTCCCGCAGCTTCGCTCGAGCTTCCAGGAGGGCTTCCTCGTAAGCTTCTCGCCAAGCTACAGAAAGCTCCTCCTCAAAGACTCGAGCTCTCGCATCCTCAAGAGTGAGTCCGCATTCTTCCAACTCTCTCACACGAGCGTCTCTCTCGCTGTGATCGACACTCACTCGGCTCGCATAGCCGCTGTCTACGCTGACGTCTATGCTTGAGCCCGGGCCTCCTCGCAACACATCTCCCTCGGCCACGTCACTGACTGTGCTGGAGGTTGCGCAGGCCGCGGTTCTTGCTATCGTCCTTTCGGACAACCGCAAGTAACCTGGCCGTTCGCACCTCGCGATCACAGTATACACACTGTCTCTCTCACTCGAGCACAAACTCGAAGATCTCTCTTGGCTCTCATTGTCACTCGACAACGAGACCGAGGAGTCTCCTCGCTTCCGACTTTCGTCGAAAAGCTTTACTCGCGAGCCCCGCCGACGACGCTTATGACTAACTGTGTGCCAGTCGTCGCCGTTGGCTGACTCGCTGTCGCTAGAGCGCACGCGTCGCAGCACATCTCGTGGGGGGCGATTTCAGTTGGCCCACTGCCGTTATCGGAGAATAGCCCTATTGCATAGACGTTCCTCCTTGTTCCGACGTCGCGGTACAGTGTGAAGTTGAATAGGTGATTATCTCATAGGTTGCGGTGCACGCAATGCCCAGTGTCTGACGGTATTCTTCGGAATTATGGTGAATTTTTCTTGAATTTTTGTTGTTGTTGAATTAAATTTTCTTTTTTAGTGTTGATAAAAAGAGTGTTTTTTTAAGCATTTCACTATCTCCTCGCGGATGTGGAGAGAGGCTCAAGTGTGGTATCCTCGTCATCCTTCGACGCAGATTCGAGCGATAATGAAGACAATATGGATGTCGACATAGAGAAGGAGCAAAAGAAGGAGTGTGTTTAGCGTGTTTTAAAAATAATCACAATAAGAAAACCGGTCACGGATCCACCCTCAATGGATTGCTTGAAGGTACGAGGGCAAAAATTGCCTGAATCTACGAGCTTGGGTACGAGGTTCGCAAAATTTGGGAATGCTAGTTTGATCGCGTAAATGAGAGAATCCCGAGATTGCTTGCGATGTCCGAGAACATCCGCTGGCAAGTAAAATCATGCTAAATACACGCGAGGCGTTTTACGGTGGACGTACGGAAAATTTTCTCGCCAAGTATGACGCTGAGTATGACGTGAGTATAAAGTACATCAACGTATGCTCGTTATATCCATACGTTTGTAAGCGTGGGCGGTTTCCCGTAGGTCACCCGAAAATTGACGTGGGCAGTGAGGGCGATCAGTTGACAAACGGTATGCTTGACAATTTTACAGGTATAGAACGTGTGGTTAAGTGTTCGATTTTATCACCGCGCTATTTATTTTTACTCCTCTAACCTGTAAAAATGAATGGCAAACTAATGTTTGCTCTGTGTCGCACTTGCTCTGAAGAATTACGGCGAGACAGCGAGTGCAATCACGAGAATCAAAGCGATCGCGAGTTCTCGGGTACGTGAGTCGCCGATAAGCTCCGTAAAGCGATCGAGCTCGGTTATCGAGTTACAGCCATACATGTTATACACGGAAAATAGTTCGCAGGCTCCGTGGCACTATCGACAGCGTCGAGAGAGCTGTATTGTACAGGCCCCTCTCCACTGCCGCGCATCGCGGCAGTGAGGAGACTGTGCGCAGCTCCCTCTCTTCTGCGCTACAGCCTGACCAACACTGCGACGCACGTGTTTACACGTGCGACGTTTACAAAGTCGGGAGCTTGCATGGTAGGCCTGTCAAATTAGGTTTTTTCGCTGCAAAAATTCCTGATAGCAATTTTGTTGTTGAAAATGGTCAGGAACAGTATGTAGAACAATAATATCTGGAAGAAAGTCACTAATTTTGTACGCTAACTTTTTTATAAACAATTAAAGTTCGATTTCGGCACTTTTTTCACATTTTCCTCTGCGGTTCGAAAAGTATTGATTTTAGCGGAAAAAGTTTGAAGTAAAGGTTGTTCATTATTCAATCATCTACAAAAAGGTCAGCGACACAGAAACTTCAATGATTTTTAATGAAAAGCAATGCATTTTACGAAAAAATATATTGAAACATTTTCTTCTTAAATTTGTACAAAGAAGTGAAAAAAAATTCTCAGACCGGAAAAGTGAACATTTTTTGAAATTTTTTTCGGAAAATTGTTTATAACTAATTAATGCATGACTTTAGTGCAAAACTCTTTGCGGATTCGGTTTCAGGGGGTTAAAATACATTAGAAAAACCTTAGTAGATCCTTGGACCTTGGTGGCCCACGGCCACTTATAGAAAGCGTTAGGACTAGTTCCTTCCGATCGAGCTCCCGACTTTGCAAACGTCGCACGGGAAAACACGTGTGTCGCAGTGTCGGGCAGGCTGTAGCGCAGCAGAGGGGAAGCTGTGCACAGTCTGGCGCGCGATTCGCGGCAGTGGGGAGGGGCCTGTACAATACAGCTCTCTCGACGATGTCGACAGCGCCACGGAGCCTGCGAACTATTTTCGTGTACGAGCAAAAAAAAATTACTGATCCTCGATGACTTCGTGCGAGAATCATCAAACGATATAGTTTCCGATTTGTTCTCGCGGTAGTCTCATCATCTAAATTTATCGGTCTTTCTGGTGACGCAGAATATTTTTCACCAAGAAAAGTCTCAATGCGATATAAATTTGAATTCAAAGTATTTCTTGATATTTAAAAATTCGTGCGACAGAGCTCAGATTCGGCATCTCGCGCGACAAATCTATCCAGAAGATCCAAGGCTTCTGCAGGAGGCTTACATAGACGCTACGCGCAGCCCTCATTCGTATCTTTTTCTCGATCTAACTGAAGCTCTCTATATTTCTCTCAACGTCTACGCCGTACAAATTTCAAGCAAACCTTTGCAGCCACGTTTGGCAGGTCTCGACAAACTGTTCATTGACACTTTTCAAACGCTATACACAGGCACAGGCGTGCATTTTCTCAACGAAGGTTTTAACATCAATCGCTACAACTATTACAAAGGCAATTTTTTAATGGCCTTCGATCTCACTTCTCATTTATCGGCACACTGTGCCATATACTGGAATCTCGTGCGCTCTGATAGCATACGCATAGAAGTAAGATTTGAGACGGCTCTTTTTTCCGCCATCAATTGTATCGTATACGCAGAGTACGACAACGTTCTGCAAATCGACTTTAGCCGCCAAATCGTAACGGATTTTAGCGCCTGATGTGCACGTACGCGCGATCGCAACGCCTAAACAATTTTGACTCACACTCCATAAGGCGAGCACGCTGATAGTCAGCAGTTAGTCTCTCTCTTAATACAGCCCCGTAACGTACAACGCAACGGCATTATCATGACTGACTACGTAATCGATATTCAAGGATTTCGGGATATAAATAAAAAAACCACTGCTAGTTCATTGGCACGTCGCTTTCTCCAAATAAATTCGTAGTTCCAATAAATAAAATATTGATTGAATATACAGTATGTTAATGCTTATATTATTGTTTTCAAATAAATAACCCACACACGCAAAAATGCTATATATTATAACAGCGAGAAATAAGCTCAGTATTCCCCATAGATATAGATACAGTAGCCGATGTTGAATTCGTCGTTGTTTCTTGTTATTTCTCTGAACCCTTCGTTTCCATATACATACATGTAGCTCTTTATTCCCAACTCACCGGGGATAAAGTACTAACTTAATGCTGGGGTGTGTTAAGTAATGTTATTTTTTATAATAATGGATCTGATCTATTTTTTATAATAATAAACAGACTTAACTCAAAAAAAGAATAAAAGATTTTACCAATTAGTATTATTAATTTTAATTCTTTTGACAAAGGAGCAATGTTGTTAACAAAATACTATGGTAATTAAAAAGATCTGATCAAAATTTTCAACATAGTGGAACGGTGACACTAAGAGTGGTGGGGTGGAACCTTCCAGAACGAGGAGTATAAAAGGAGTGTATCGTACATGAGCGGGTGGGTGGGGAAAATTCGCAAAATTTGCAAGGGAGGGACTTTAACGACGTGCAACGATACCCCTATAAGAGGAAGCAAAAGTTTTAAGAAAATTGGTTTTTACGTTTTAGCTCTTCACTTGAGAACTGCTCGAGGAAATCGTTTAAAATTTTAGCAGCAGACAGCTTTTTTTATGGTAAATCGCCAAATAAAATTTTGAAACATATGACTACAATGTTTTAGAGATATAAGGAATAAAAAAATTTTCAAAAAAAAAAAATTAAAACCTTGATATCTTAAGAACCATAGAAGTTTAAAAGCTTTGCAATGAACCTAGCCAAAACACATAAAATATTTACTTTTTTCCAAAATCTCAAGTGCAATAAGGACTTTTTACGTCTGTAATCGAGGCACAAAAAAACTCATTTTTTTCAGTTTTCGATTTATTACTGAAATAATAAGTAAATCAATAAAATTTGTATGGGATATAGTTTGACACGTGACCCATTGACGTGATTTTTTTCTTAAGGTTATGATGTTTAGTTTCAGAAGATGCCAACACCATCATCACCGCCAGCTGAAAAGTCACCTAACAACGCTTAACGCCTCTTAGACGAGGAGACGCAACAGCAGCAGCCAACTGCAGAACCAGCGTGCAAGAAGACAAAAAGGTACGAGAGTCCGCCGAGTTATGCATCAGAAAACGTTCAACGGCTTAGTACAAGTAGAAGACTTACACTTTACGCTTTATCGATTTACGCTTAAAAGAGCTCAAAGAGCTTTTGGGACTTGTTAATCTAGTGCGGACTCCATTTTAGATTATTAAAAAGACAAAATGCAGAGAGAAGAGTCACAAAGTATTGACGAATTAACTAAAACCAGTTTAAATTTTGTCAGTGTAAGCGTCGATATATTAGATGTAGTTTAAACAGAAATTCATGCGTATGGATTTGTAACGCCCCGTACAAGCTCCGCAAAAAACTATACAGAATAAAAACTAAAATTTATTGCATACATTTTTAGATTTTACGCGAGTATCGCGCTCCCCCATTTTCAACTAGGATAAGCCCGCGCTACAGCTGACAGCGCAACTTCAGCAGCGCCACGAGCCAGCGAGCGGCGGTAGCAGCAACACCGAAAGAAGTGGGAGCGCAACACACCATGTATATAGGTATATAGCACGCAACACACCATGTATATATGTATATAGAAGCGGCGCAAGAGAAGGAGAAGCGGCGGCGGCGGCGTAGTGCGCGCATATTATAAATTATTTGTATGAATGGGTTTTGTACATAGGTGTGAATGTCTGTGTGAAAGTGTGAATGAAAAAGTATTTTCGGCGGCACGATCCCCGCTCGCACTGAGGCCTATAAAAGGACCCGCACGGCCAGTATGAGCTCACTAGCCGAAGCGCAACTTAAGCGCCAGCGCAACTAAAGCGCCTAGTCCCTGCTCTTGAGCAACTTATGCCTTGAGCAGGTAAAAGACTTAAAATATTTTCAAATATTTCTACACTTATAAAAATTTCGAGTCAGGCACGATATCGCATTATAAAGCGTATCAGTCCTCTGATGAAAAAATGAAAAATTTCATTACATAATTTAAACTTGTAAAATTTCGAATAAGATCAGATAACGCAAATTTAAGCGTATCTGCATAACATCTCTTCTTTTAACAATACGATTTAAATCAGATTACGCAACTTAAACGCGTATCTGTTTATTTTTGTTTGTAAAAATCAAAGCGGATTTACCCATTTAATTTTTGTGATACTTAAAATATATGGAAGATATATGCAATATTCTATTATTTATTTATTTGAATATATTTATTTTTGTTATAAAGAACAAAAATCTCTTTATTGCGATAAACCTCCACTTCCTGGTATCCCGGACCTGAACTATCATAATTGAGAATTATTATATAAAAATTTAAAATCTTTCTATTTAATCTGTTGTCAGAATCACGACACAGATTAGTAAATGTTCGCGACTTTTCAGATAGTAAAATCAATAGATTTTGTATTCTTACATAACTTTAATTACTACAGGACCGAGATAAGTCGTGACCGTTTCATATTACCTATAATTGTAAAAGATTTATACGACGTTACGTTCCCTCTATAAGTTTTTTTCATCGTATCATTTAGTTTGTAAGATGTAAATATGCTTGATTTTTATTTTTCTACACACACACCGCGCGAGGATGCCGATACCCCGTATGTGGCGCGCCCCCTGGGTGGCGGATAGGGGAAAGCTGATCGGTGCGTCGAGGTCTCCTCAACTGGCCGAAGGGTAGAGTAGAAATAAAATATGCTCCGCGGACCAAACAGGCTAGGGGAAGAAACCCCGAAGATAAATCAAACATGGATAGTGAGTTAATAATATTACTACCCCAAGCGGGTCAAGCCACAGTGCTCAGTCCTGCCGTTGATTCCGATCAGGTGAAGCCCCGGTGGTCGACGCTGCCCCCATGTTTTTTAGGGGGGGGCAAAACTCACTTAGAAACTGCAGAGGTTTATCACCTGACCACTGCTGCATGTAGAAACGCAGGTGATATGGAAATGGAGGTTGGTGCAGACAGAGATAAGAGAGCTGCATGCATAACGCAAAGGAATGCGCACTTGGATCGCCATGGCAGCAGAATCGATACACTGATGGAGTATCTCAGGGGCAGACACAATGTGTTCAAGCAAATTAAAGACCTTGCCCGACCATAAGAGCAAGCTATAAGAATCTGTGCATCGCAGAAGATAACTTACTGCAATGCCAGCGCCCGGGAACACAGGGGAGGGAAACCCAGACAACCCCAAGCCTCAAATCCCGGAAGGCGGGTACAACGGAGGAAGTCCCAACTACTCCACTTGATAGAAGTGGAGGAAACAAAGGAGCAGATAATCAAGCTGAAAAGATAGCGTATCAGGAAGTCGTCACAAGAAAGTCAAAGAAAAAGGAGAAAAAGGAGAAAAAGGCAAGCAAAGAGGATAAAAGTGTCCCTGGTGTTGCAAACCAGAACAGGGCCAGCAAGAATGGACAAAAGCGGACAAGACCTCCTAGACCAGATGCTTTAATCATCAAGGCTGCAGAAGGAAAGAGCTATGCAGACATTTAGTCCAAAATGAAAGCGGCACCGTCACTTAACACACTGGGAAATAGCATAAATAAAATACGCAAAACAGTTGCAGGCGATCTTCTGATAGAGCTTAAACGCACAAAAGAAGTCAAAACCTTGGACTTCCAAGAAGCTGTTAAAGCGGTGCTAGTGGAAGGCGCCACAATAAAAGCACTCCAGGAAGAAGAAACCATTGAATTAAAAGATCTGGACATGCTTACCTCAAAAGAGTAGGTATTGGAAGCACTACAGAAGGAAATTGGCGAGGAGAACATCATAGAAGTCTCTACGATAAGATTTCTGCGAAATACGTATGGTGACACGCAGATTGCAGTAATACGGGTAGCGGCTAAGATCACTAAGCTACAAAAGATCAATATATGATAGGTTATCTGTAGGATCCGGGTGGCTGACCACAAAAACGAGCCGCTTAGGTGTTATAAATCTCTAGGTTTTGGCCATATCGGTAGAAAGTGCACAGTAATTGAAGACGGAAGTAAGCTTTGCTTTAAATGTGGAAAAGATGGGCACAAAGCAAAGGAGTGTAAGAACTAATCCAACTGTGTACTCTGCAAAGGAGGCACAGGAGGGAAAAGTGACCACGCAGCTGGTAGCTATGCATGCCAAGTTTACCTAGCTGCAGTAAAAGCCACTGACAAACGAAAAAAATGAAAATAGTGCAGTTGAATATGCATCACTGCGCGATTGCACAGGACCTACTGAGCCAGTATGTCCGCGAGACAGGAATTGATATAGCCATTGTCTGTGAACTATACAGGGACCTGGACAAACCATCGTGGGATATGGACAGTACTGGTGAAGCGGCGATATGGGCATGCAGAGACGCTACTTTCCAGGAAAAAATGACAAGACGTAATAAAGGCGCAGGCGTGCACATTTACAGCTGCTATTCTTCACCCAACACGTCAATAGATCAATTCAGACAACTGTTGGACCAAATAGTACAGGATGCTGTAGGAAGAAAACCGGTACTGATAGCAGGCGATTTCAACGCCTGAGCAGTAGATTGGGGCAGCCAAAGGACGTATGAAAGAGGACAAGCGCTATTGGAAGCATTCGCCCTTCTTGACTTGGTCTTAGTTAACCAGGGATGTTCTTACACATTTCAAAGAGGAGACGCAGGGTCCATATATATAAATGCTAAAGTATATATGAACATGGAACATTACACGCCCCCCCCCCCCCTAAAATATTGCCGACCTCGGCAACAGAGCCGGCGCAAAGAAAAATGTTTCATGATCATTATCTCGAATTTATGCGTACTTGGATAATAATTTTGACAATTACAATTGAGTCTAATTAAGCCTAATTAAGCTTAATCTTGTGCTTAATCTTAGCCTTTAAACCTAATCTTGTGCTATTGGTATTGTTGGTCTTGGGTCTTCGCTGGCTAGCGTTGAGCCTTCTATGTTTTACTCAGGTACGTCCAAGGATTCCGGTGATTCTTATGTTGATCTTTTTAGCTTGAGAACTCTGCGCTCGTAGGGGATCTTCTGTACACATTTTCGTTTGCCCAATTAATATAGCAAACGATACATAGCAGCCAACTCGTCTTATTGTGTTCCATTCCTTTATATCAACAATCGTTCTTACAACCCGTGCAACTTGTGAACAACGGAGGTTGTGGTATTGATGAATGACGGGTAGTTGTTATTTCAAGACTCTTTAAGGAGACCCTTGCTCTTAAATTTTGGGCCTCTTTCTTCCGTTTCTTCCGCTGTTCTCGTTTTCTTATTCTATCTCTTTCTCCTATTTTCCTTTTTCTTTCTCTGTTTCTATGGTCTCGCCGTGCTTCTTCTTTAGTAATTTTTGTTTGTTATCTATTAATTTTGTTACTGTTTTTTTAAGAGTTTTTGCGTTCATTTACTTATACTCTATGCCCCTGATCGCTGGACTTCTCTAGAACCAGATTATCCAGTATACTATAATGTCTGTTGTTATAAATAAAAGTTGTTGCTACTTTACAAGGACAAACCGGTCCTTGAATTTAGGACTCTGTTTCTCGGGCTCTTTCTGTAGGCTCGTAAGTTGTGGTCTATAATCTTTTGTCCTTTTTGCCCTGTATTCAAAATGTTTTGTATTTTGTATTCCTGTCTCTACTTGCGACGCGGACAGACGCCAAAGCATATCGCCGACCTGTCTTTGCACCTTTTTCCTGGAAAGTGGCGTCTCTGGATGCCCATATCGCCGCTTCACCAGTACTGTCTATATCCCACGATGGTTTGTCCAGGTCTCTGTATATTTCACAGACAATGGCTATGTCAATTCTTGTCTCGCGGACATACTGGCTCAGTAGGTACTTTGCAATCGCGCAGTGATGCATATTCAACTGCACTATTTTCATTTTTTTCGTTTGTCAGTGGCTTTTACTGCAGCTAGGTAAACTTGGCATGCATAGCTACCAGCTGCGTGGTCACTTTTCCCTCCTGTGCCTCCTTTGCAGAGTACACAGTTGGATTAGTTCTTACACTCCTTTGCTTCGTGCCCACCTTTTCCACATTTAAAGCAAAGCTTACTTCCGTCTTCAATTACTGTGCACTTTCTACCGATATGGCCAAAACCTAGAGATTTATAACACCTAAGCGGCTCGTTTTTGTGGTCAGCCACCCGGATCCTACAGATGACCTATCATATTTTGATCTTTTGTAGCTTAGTGATCTTAGCCGCTACCCGTATCACTGCAATCTGCGTGTCACCATACGTATTTCGCAGAGATCTTATCGTAGATACTTCTATGATGTTCTCCTCGCCAATTTCCTTCTGTAGTGCTTCTAGTACCTCCTATATATATATATATATATATATATATATATATATATATATATATATATATATATGTGTGTGTGTGTGTGTGTGTGTGGGTGATTCTCTGTCAAATCGAAGATCAAAAATTTTTTTCTTCTACAACCCACGGTAAATATGTTCCAGAAATAGTTTCCAATGTACCTGAATTTTTTCTGATTTTTTAATTACTTTTTACCAAAATGGTAGGGAGCCAAAAAAGTCAATTTTGGAAATTTTTGGGTTTTTAGCAAAAATTAATTAATTTATAGCTCCTCAGGGAAGCATTTTTCACTATAGACATGAATATACTTTTTTGTAAAATTTTCTCATCTTTGTAATAAAATCTCTGATTCCATTACGCACCTACGACGCTAATTAAAATAGAGGAACACAAATATTTTTACACACAAATACATATACACATACTCGCGAGCACCGCCATCGCAGCAGCCACAAGAAGCATTTGACACTGTTAATCATATAATACTTCTAGACAAGCTTTATGCATATGGTATAAGAGGCAAGGGGCACCAACTTATTACAAGTTACCTAAACAATAGGAAGCAAATAGTAACAATAGGTTCGCATACAAGCGAATTCGAAAATGTAAATACCGGCGTCCCCCAAGGTACGATACTTGGCCCTTTGCTATTTATACTTTACGTAAATGACTTGCTAATAAATATGCCAGAAAACTCCATAATTTCTTATGCAGATGACACTGCAGTAATAACTACTGGGAAAACTTGGTCCGAGGTTATCGACGATATCTCTACATGGATCAGGCTAAATAAATTGACACTCAATGTTCAAAAAACAGTATACATGACTTTTGGAAATTACTGCGTTAGTGTGCCGAAAAAAAATTGAATTTAAAATTAATAAATAATAAAGAGAGTAGAAGAAACGAAATACCTAGGCTTAATTTTTGACACGAACATGAGATGGGATAAACATATTGAATACCTTATAAACAAGACAAGGTACCTTGTTTTTATCTTCAGTAAAATCTCCAAATTCATGGACACAACTACTCTAAGAATAATTTACTACGCATTCTTTCATAGCCTGATTAACTATGGAATAGTTGCGTGGGGTGGTGCGTATCAAAATAACCTACAACTGTTACAAGCGGTCCAAAAAAGAATCATAAGAATTATAAACAAAAATACCTTTCAAAGTGTTATCTCACTTAACCTTCAACAATTATTCGCCTACGAAAGCCTACAGTATCACTACAATAGCTTCAAAGATCAGTATACAAAATCATCAAGCATAACAAGGAAAAAGCTAATAATCCTACCGAAGTATGCTAAAACTATTTGTACAAAAACCAGCTACATTAAAGCTATCAACATCTACAATAATCTACCAAATAATCTCAAAATCATAGATTTACGGAAAAAATCAAACATCAAGAAAATACAAGATTGGTTGAGAAATAACGAGTGAATAAGTACCCCCCACTACAATTGACTGCAAGCAACTTAAATCATGGTTCTTAGAGATGTCCAATCAGGAGCATGGTGAGCAACAGAGAGTAATATCTTCATTAATACAGGATTTAATGCAGCGCAGAAATGATATGAAAAGTAATAGCCAAAAAACTGAAATAAATTCTGTTTACTTAGATATTAGAACTTACATTTGCGCTAAGGGCAAATGTAACTCTCACAAAATACGTAAACATCGACGCATCTCCAACTACAACTATAAAAAAATGATTTTAACATATCAGAATATTACAGATAGTTTAGACAACATAACGAATGAAATAATAAATAACTGCATGGTCAAAACTACAAAAAAATAAAGCAAATATAAAATTCATTAATTTCGTAAAAGCAACTGCATGGTCAAAACTACAAAAAAATAAAGCAAATATAAAATTCATTAATTTCGTAAAAGCAACTGCAAATGAATGGGATGATAACAAAAACGTAAACACTGAAAAATACAAACCAATAGAAACGGTCTTCTCTATGATAGATGAAATGGCTGAAGAAAATAGCAACAAGGCAAGGAGTAGAGAAGCAACGGCCGCAGCGGGCCTAAAAATCACAGAATCAGCCAGTCTCAGAATGACGTATGGCGATATCAACTATCTAGGATTCAACAAAGCTTTTTTCTATTTTGATAGAGGAATACGATGAAAACAGCTTTTTAATAACTCTGTCCTCACTTAAATTACAATCACCCTACAAAGACATAGTAATCATAGATGATATTGTTTTTACGTCAGACTGTAAATGTGACTCATGTAATCAGCACAAAGAAATGTTTCCACACTATAGAGTTACCTGTTTTGTCGGACTCACATGCCCGGCTAGGCTCACCTCAACAGAGAAACTGTTATACATAAGAGAAAAAAAATGCAACAACGGACAGATTTATGACAGCAAGACAAATGTTAGTTCGGAACTGGTGAAATTGTGAAAGCTGTGAAAAGTGCCATGATACAAAGTAGAAATTTTTATCTTCAAATGTTTTTACCGTTAAACAACATCAAATTATAACACATAAATATAGAATCTTAGAATCGTGCAATATAATCTTATTTAATGTGATATTTAATGTCGTCGTAGCATTACTGGTTTAAAAGACAAAAATATAGAATCATTTACGAACACTTTAGAAAATACCAACTAATAACTTATTTTTTTATATACAACTGATAAATGGATTATATGTCATTGTTAATTTTTTATGGAAAAGGATGGTATGATCTACGTCTGGAAGTCCGACAAGGATTTATGCTATTCCTACGTATGAATGGAGGCTGGACTGTATGTAGTATGACTGGAGGTTATTGCTGTAAAGCAATAACTAACCAGTATTTATATGTATTCTCGTTATCTCTGTTATCCGGACCTGTGAACATGAAATACTGTTTTCCTCTGCAGGATTTGCGGCGTTATAGTGTGTTATTGTGTGAATAATATCAACTCTGTATCGGATGCAAATGTTTGTAACTCTGGAGTTAAATAAATAAATAAATAAATAAATCATGTAAAGCGTCACGAAGCAAGTTTCCGATTTGAGAGTAGTCATGTCCATCCGTTTTCCACCTGATACCATGATAATTATGTTTGAGCCATTTATTTCCCTTTGCATTTTGTCTGAGAGTTTTTTCCATGAGAAGGGATTTTTGAATGTTAGAACAATAGGATCTGCACTATTTTTCTTGAGAGGTATGATTGCTAATTCCTTTAGAATATAACCTTCTTCGGTTTGCTTGAAACCAGTCATGTCTACTGCATATTCCATTTTCCGATGCAGCTTAGACGAGCTTCTTGACATCTCCACTAATATGATTGTACTAAACGATGCGATCGTGTAAGATCAGACAGTAGGCTGAAGTGTTAGCAGGAAAATCTTTTTTAGCCTCAAACTCCAGACGTACATCGATAGGAGCGCTCTTGAGAGATTCGTTTTGTCGTGAACAGTCAATAACTACAAGTGGTGCAAAGTTGAGAAACGAAGACTTTGTCAGCAGCGGTTGCGGATCTCTTCCATACTAGGATTTTTGAAAATTAGCGTACATATCATAGAGAATGGCAAACTGATTTTTAGCTATGTCGAGGTTCATATTGTTGTATGGATAATATTGTGAATTCAAGAAAAGTTTCACATTACTCAACTCACAATGGTCAAATCGACTGTCGTTTGCAGTTCTCAATGATTTTCTCTTTGTTTGCAGTCCAAGAATCACAAAACGAGGTTTTTCCAATTGATTTGATATTTTCACCGTCCAGACGTGTTTAGTTGTGCTTGGGAGAAGAGGATATTCAAATAATTCCCAAGAACGGAACACATGGAGATAGGATTATCTTTACCAATGAAATTCAATAGCTGGATTTTTTGTTTATCAGATGCAACAACATATGGCATCAACCACTCTATCTTTGATATTTTTACTTCGTAATCTTCATAAGTAGTTACACCAGATGCTACAGTATCTTCCTGGATTATTACGTTCAAGTCGCTTCTCGATCTTGTGAGAATGAGCTCATGCTTCATATTAACTATAATCTTTTTATAGTCTTCTGCAAAACCCAAGATCATACTCAGTGGAATCGCAACGTCAAAATTTCCCTTGTCATCTACGACCGATTTGATATTGTCTTGAATACCAAGCCAGTCTGCATTCTCCAGCATATCATTCTGATTGAAATTAAATGAAATCAATCCTTTCATAACACTGCTCAGACCAACATTTTTACTTTTATCTATCTCCACAGCATTAATCTCATAACGAATTTCATCAAACAGATGGCAAATGCCATTGTTGACAAATTTAGTTTTAGCAAGTGCTGCTGATCCACCTTTTACTTGCAACTTTCCACATATATGGATAGAGCTGCGCGATGGTAAGAGACATAGATCTTGATGTTGGATAGAAATACGAATTTCATCACTGTTGTCAAAGCTTAATGATGAGTATCGTTGATGTGCGTGTACTTCGTAATGAGCAATAGACTCATCGAATACGACACCTGATCGAATGCTTAGAATTTCGTCCATTTTTCTGGAAACAGCAAAGAATTATACACGTGAATTTATTCCACGAACTTTTAGTCCTAGACTTTTCAGAAACTGAATGCTCTTGCGTGTTAACGGTTTGAGTTTCTTCGGTCGACTGATGACTGGTTGCCATGATGACTGATTTATATATGATCCAGAATTGTAAACGATGCCCATTATACAGATTTGATGTGAAGTCTAATAGTTATTTCCTCTCCTCGAAAATTCACTAAATTTCCATCCTTATCAACAATTTGAATTTGTAGATGATCTATGCACTTGACACTGACCGGTAGATATATGATGTGTGACGGAACTTCTATAATTTTATATCCCGGAGGCACTCTGGGAAAGAACTCATGGATTGTATGAACTTTCTTATTATTGATATAAGCACCTCCAGTAATATTGCACTCAACTCTGAGTGCATTGATTCTCAATATTTTCACTGGTAAATCAGAGCTGTGTTGAATGTTTTCTTCGAGAGTGCGATGAGCAAAGCCAAGGAGACGGCCTATGGAATCATGAGGTGTGAGATCTATCGGATGACTGCAGAGAATTTCACTTCTAAGAGTATTGTTGTTAGCTTTCAACGAGAATTCGATTCCTTTGGATTTCAAATTTGCTTGTAAAAGTTGATTAATAGCATCAATCTCATAACTGCCAGTAGGAATATTAATAATAATATCTCCGTTTAAATGCAGTTTATTATTTAACTAGTCAACATTGGGAATAGAGTAAAATGATAAAAGTTCAACCAAACCCAAGACAAAATTTTTATGCTTCGGTAGTTCAATCGAAGGAAAATATTGCGCTTCTAAGACAGATGAGTTTCCTGAGAGACTCAGAGTGAAGCTATCTTCCATGACTGATCGGAAGATAATGATTCTATTCGTCAGTGAGCACCTCTTTTATAGTCTCCCATCTAAGAAAAAGAGACAAAGATGGCCACATATAAATGAGTCAAAATTTTGATATCTTTTATAGTTGTATTTCACTTCTTTCACGTTAAAATACAACATGAGATCTTTAGGAGGTTTAAGATCGCCAAAACTATCAAAATAAATCACTTCAGGACCACGTTTGCGATAGCAAACCCAGTGAGTGCCTCTATTTTGAATGTCGTCCAAGTTTACCACTGCTGTTTCATTATGCCATGGACCATCGGGTTGTAGATTATTTCTCATGAAAACACCTCTGAAATCTGAGATTTTCATCATATGAGCATATTTTTTAGATCGTAGTCAGTCAGTGCACGATTTGGCAAAGTTAAATCGAAGTTTTTTTTTTCTACTGACTTGATGACCACGACCGATATGAGTTTTCATAAATAATCCCATTCCAGGTTTATAGGGCTTAAGATGAAGACCTTTGCCTAAAGCAATAGCTTCCATGGTCTTATTATGCCTCTTACTTAATTCATGATTTTTCTGCGCAGCTTTAGCATCATTAACTGCTTTAGCTATTCCAGCAGCGCCTCCTGCTAGAGCACAAGATGAATCTATACGAATGTCGAGAAGTAATAAATATACGAATATTTTAGCACCAATGTTCCACAGCACTCCACGTAAAAAGAACAGTAGCAGCGGAGGAGGACTCATACCTAAATATAAAGTAGCTAAGAAAAATTCTTCCATTGATCTCGTCTACTGGGATGATCCAAACGAGCTTACTGAGAGACTTCGACTATTGATTGCCGAACGATCAGATGGAAATAATAATCACGACAATGAAATCCAGTCGATTATTGAGGAATTACGTGAAGCTGGGCATATATATTGATACGCAACTTTCTTCTTTGCATCAGTACTACCATGAGTCTCGATGTGTTTGGAAGAAAACTTGAGGGCTCGCAAGTGAGTCGTGGTCCTCCAGGCATTGGTTTCAATTTTACACCGGACGGTGATTTTGATCTAGAAAACAAGCGACTTTGCAACCTAGGACCGCCCAATCATCCAAACGATGCAATCACATTGCATTCACTGAAAGTTATTATACAAACTGAAATAAATTATATAGCTGCTAAAATTGGTGAAGTTATAGAAGAATACAAGCAGCAAGTTGAAAAACATCAATTGGAAGTGAATGCAAAATTGCGTTATCTTTATAGTACAACTCTTCGCAATTACTCTGGTGTTGATTATATCATTGAAGAAGTGAATAAACAATTAAAAGTTCGTATAGACGAATTTCCAGATGGATTTTCATCTACTGTAAAGGAAGATAGAACGTCATAGAGTAGCTGAAGAGCTGCACAAGCCAGCACGTCGGCGATACAAGAGAAGAAAATATGACATACGTGGAATAGACGAGACTTGGCAAGCTGATCTTGTAGAAATGATACCATATTTTAAAGAAAACATAGGTTTTCATTACTTACTCACTGTCATAGATATATTTTCAAAGTATGCATGGGCCGTGCCAGTCAAGTTAAAGAGTGGTAATGATGTTACTACAGCTATGAAGTCAATACTAAAAGAAGGACGAGTACCGAAGAATCTACAAACTGACCAAGGAAAAGAATTTTACAATTCAATTTTTCAAAAACTTATGAAGAAGCACAATATACATTTATACTCTTCACATAGTAATCTTCATGCAAGTATATGCGAACGATTCAATAGAACGTTAAAAAATGCAATGTGGACAGAATTCAGCAAACAAGGAAGATATAAATGGTTGGATATTCTACCTAACTTGCTCAAAGCATATAATTCGAGAAAACATCGGACAACAGGAATCGAGCCTGAAAATTTTACACAGGCAACTGAGCGAGAAGTCAACAGACGTTTTCCAAATGAAAAGTCGCCAGTGAAAAAACCAAAATTTAAAGTTGGAGATAAAGTACGAATAAGTAGGATAAAAAATGTTTTTGAAAAAGGTTACATGCCAAACTGGTCAACGGAAATTTTCACAATAACGCGAGTTGTAAAAACAGATCCAGTAACTTACCATCTCAAAGATTATTACGATAAACCCGTTTCTGGCGGCTTTTATGAAACGGAAATTCATAAAACTATGTATCCGGAAATTTATTTAGTAGAAAAAGTTTTAAAGAAAAGTGGTAAACGCGTATATGTTAAATGGTTAGGATTTAGTGACAAGCATAATAGTTGGATAGATAAAAATGATATTGTATGAATTATTCAAGGTTCAAATAAATAAGAAAGCAATTGTTATTATATTTAATAATGTATTTATTCATGTAAATTGCACACAAGTTTGAACAAATAAATAAATAGTATTTAACAATTATCAGTCTTTGTATTTCATTATTTTAGCATGTGGTGAACTTAAAAGAAGTTCCACCCTGATATGTTATAAATAAACTAAGTTTATTTGCTGTGTTAGAGAGATTATTGAAAAGTTCTTGATCTTTCAAGATTGCTGATGAGATCTTTTCTGGAAGAAATATTTGAAAGCTGTTATCGATCTCGGCCACGATCTTCGTGCCGAATCTCGTCTTTACTTCCTTGAGCGCAGTCACCATGTATGCATGATCTTTTTCTAAGTCCGTGGCTTTCTTCTTGGGCAAGAACTCGCGCTCAGCAATTTTGTTAAGTGCAGATAGATCCATTCTGAAAAGTAAAAATATAAGAATTTGTGTTAGAGAAAATACTTTCTTTGAGAAGAAAAATAGTGAGAATCAGCTATGAACTTACTTGGAAATGTTAAGTGAGTCTTGGTTTCTTCTCCAAAGGCAGGTAATTTTCAAGCTCGACTGCTCATTCCCATAGCCCATTCCCTACCATGATGTCTGCCCCTTCCATCGCCTCTTGTAGAATATCCCTTCTATCGGAAGATGCCCCCTCCATCGATGGATTCCATTCGTGCATTAGCTCCTGACAAACATCATATTCGATAATGATTTGTTCACCTGTATCGCCATAAAGTGTCAGCCCCACTCGTGCTGCACTGTATTCATTGGTCACTTCGTTTCCCCTCTCCATTGCTCTCTCGCTTTCTTCTTCAGTATTGGCCGCTTCATACCCCTTCTCCACTTCCATCTCCCCCAATCTTTCTTTTCTTGTATCAGCCATTTTTTCATCCACCTCCATTTGAATTACAGCCAGCGCCATCTGTTCCTCAATAATTCGGTAATGACCCCAAGGCAAAGTGTCTGTGCTATGAGGTAATAAGTATCTTTTATTATCATGCGGACTTAGTGCTATTTTATTCTGTTTTTCAGTATGCACTACATGCAATTTAGAGCGAATGTTGCACTGCTCACGTTTAACAATAATTTGTTCTTCAAGACATTTTCGATAATCTTCGAACGTGATTGTTTTCTTCACAACACTCAATTTTATGCCTTTGGATTTTTTCACAGTCTCAGATCCATCTATCAAAATACTATACATTTTGCTACGTAAACCAATAAATTCCGTCATAATTTTGCCACAGCATTCATCTTTCATTAATCCAGGCACTTTTTTATTGACACGCGGGATTCCAAATTGATTGTTCTCTTTGTAATCAGAAGTATCAAATTTGTGCAAGTCTTCTTTCATTATTTTATACATATCCACGTCAACGACTTAAAGGAGTTTACATTTGTCCCCAAGTCGACGCTTCATATATGAATAATGAAAATCGTATAACAATGTTTTAGACAAATCGAGAATGCTGAGACCAACGTATATTGTTTTTTTAATTGTAATACTTGTTCTCTTTAGCTGTATAGCAACCAAATTTTCATCAAAGATAGCACAACTATGAAAATTTGGTTGAGCTATACGTACTTCTGCTCCATATCGACCTGTAAATTTTTTCACTAATCGCACATCAACGCGAGATCGTTCTCGCTCGATGCACTTACCATATACTGCATTAATAAATAACTTGTAGAAAAGCTTTTCAAACTCATTCTTGGCCTGCTTTCTCTTCTCTGTATTAAATTCAACATATGGTTTGAGCCAAGGCTTCTGCTCAAAACTCAGAATCCTATGCACTTATTTTAGTCGAAGTCCATTATCTAATACCTGTTTTAACGCAAGATAATGAATGACATACCTTTTCTTATCGTTCAAAGTAGTCAACAGTTTCTTTTGCTTTGAGCCAGGGGATGTACGATGCTCTGCACAAAAAGGCAAATCTTGATGATCATCATGTATTTCTTCAGGATACTCTAAATCTACTTCAGCAAAGTAGCCTGTATCAGAGTCTGGTGGTGCATTGAAAAAATTTGAATTCGTTTCATATTCGATCCATTTGAATTTTCCCACTGGTAAATACTGCACCATAGCCCATCCATAAAGATTATTAATACCAAAATATAAGAGTGTCTTCGTTTTCTGATTCTTATCGTATGATGGTCCCATGTACGGATTGTTCGCCATAGCATACCGATTGCAACATTGACTTATTCCTCCTCGAATGCCTGTTTCAATAAACATCAGCATATCTATATCTGTAAGAAGCTCCAATTCCACTTTTGTCATTCTTAGAGCTGCTGAAAATGTGAGACCTGGAGTCGTGTAAAAGTGTGCAGGACATAAACTATACGCTTTCAGAGATGTCTCTCGAAAACTTTCGAAGACGTCCGCTAATAATAAAACCGTTTAAAATCTGTTTTCAAGTACAAATCTGAATATTGACCCAAAATTTTTATAGTAAACATATTCCATACTGTAACAGCATGGTGATAGTTTTCGTCAATAATATGAGAATCTGTTAGTTTATTGTAAAACTCATTCTTCTCTGGCAGTTTTGTAGTCATCAACTTGTCCAATCCATCTACGAAATCATATGGAAATATACCTTTTCGTCTAAGAAGATTGATTTGTTCATCTGTAAATCCATCATTTTTAAACTCATTTACTGCTATCGGCACGGTTTCCAAATATGATGCAAGCTTTTCCAACGATGATGGTAAAAAACGCCATGAATCTATAAATCTAAAACTGATGTCACAGTCATCTATATGTATACTTCGTAAATGAAATATATTTTTCTTTGTTGTGAAGTATCAGAGATACTCGTCCATTCATTATTGTAGAAGTAGCAATCTCTTTCAAAATGAAGTGTGTGTCATAATTGAGGTTATGAAAGATAACCGGCACAAACCTCGAATCCTTGTAATTTAAATTGCATGAATTGTGAGCTGCACCTCTGAAACTAAATAGAAAAAAAGTCTTACATGTTGTATAGCATTTAAGTTAAATATTTGTATACATTAAAATCTAACGTACCGTCCTGTTAGATGACAATGGTCTCGTACTGCGAGTTCTTCACTTTTGATAGGCTTTCGGCATATATGGCAAACAGATGACGTCCGAAAAGACAATTCTTCTAGATCTGTAAGTCTCATTGGTTTTGGATTTTTGTAAAGTAGATCAATCTTTTCACTAATTCCTTTCATTTCTCGAACAAACCATTTTTCCGGTGTCTCTTCATCTTCATTTTCTTGTCTGTATGATTTATAAACAGATAAACTGTCATCGAATCTGCACTTTATATAATAGCCTATGCTATATGCTTCATGAAGCTGAAAAGCATTTTCATTTTCAGTAGGCTTTAACAAACATTCAAAATCTGCATAAATAACAAAAGGAACTTTTTCACTTTTATTGTAATCTTCAAATTTAAGATTGTTAATCTTAAAGTCGGGCAAATTAATTCGACATTTATTTAAATTTTTGCAATCATTTTCGTGCATTTCCAACCTTTCTTCACAGTAAAATATTTGTAAACACCTTTCGCAGTGGTATGATTTTACATGAGATTTACTTAATTGAGTGCTTAAAAGTCGAGACAGATATTTAATCCAAACGTAGTGGTATTTAGGCAAGCTTCCGCCATCATCATGATTATTTTCTTCATTTTCATCTATGTAAAAATCTTGAATGAGGAGTAGATTAACATGTTTTTCTTTCTTTTCTTTTGTAATATGGCATGGCGATACTTCGAACTTTGCATTGTACATTTTAATATGTATACATTTATTGAAATATCATTTAATTTTTCGAATTTCGGAACATCTTTGAGTTTCACTGGAAATTCTATATCACCAAAGTTCAGCTCGTTCTCATACAAACGATATTGATTAACTCTATTGGGATTAGTTTCACTAGGATGCAATGCTGAAAGTATAGCATACTTGAAACAATGATTATCATCATTACGAACGTTAACACATGCCTTTTTATTTTCTATAAACTTTGGAAGTGGAATGAAGGAACTCCCCTTGATTGGAGAATATTTTTTCATATTGATACACAAACTGATAATACTCGTCAGGGTCCAGCCAGAATCTTTCTCCTGGAATTCTTCAAGCTGGGTGAGAATAGGTTCTTTGATATGATCCTTGAACCATTCTTCCAAATTCGTTGACATGAATGCTGTAACACTTTCACTTGTAAAATATTTAATGTCTGTCGTTTCCTCACCATTTTTTTGCATAGAAAATTCTGCGATAAAGTCAGAATTAATTTTTACAGCGTTATATTCCTTCAAGCAATCTTCTACTTTAACCTTGAAGAGCTTTTGCGCATCGTTAAAAAAACTTAGAATTTCTACATGCTTTATGTTTACAATTACACCTGTTCTAATTCGATTTTGAAACGCTGATTCTACATCTCGCCACTCAAATATAGCTTCAGTTTCTTCCGATTGTAGACCACCTCCTTGCTGAAGATGTTGTTGGAGTTGAACTTGCACACATTATAGATGTGTCATACAAGTTTGATATTTCTGCTTTTCTCGTCTTGCAAGATTAGCTTTGTCGATTTTTTCGTTCAATTCCTTTATTGTGGAATTGCACATGTCCAGCGAATAATGAATATCATTATTGCTCATTTCATGTATATTTCGCAAAGTATCACGCACTACTTCAACAAGGCGTTCAAAAAGTTGAAATGAAGCCATATTTACTTTTTCACTTAACACTCACAAAACAGAATTGTATAAAGAACTAGTTTCGTGTACTGTTGTAGACGAAGTCTGCTCCTCACAGTAAAATTTCTTGCTATATATAGACGAGACCACGAAAGAAAAAGAGACAAATTTTAGAAACTACCAATGAATAGGAAGTTTGACAAGGAGAAGGGATATTTTCTTGGGAGGGGATGAATTTTCTATTTTTAGACCAATGAGGTCTATGCTTCTTTTTGACAACCAATTGTGTGACAACCAAGGTGGAGTTTCTTCTTATATAAGCAGGATGACAAAATTCATCTGTTCATTTACAATAAATTCGTCTTATAGAACTAACTCTACGAAGCTGCGAGATGACTGCAATGTGTGAATACAAAAAGATGTTTCAAAATACCATACTGAAATATCCAGAAGAAAATGTTTATATTGTTGACATACAAGGATTTCAAAGAATTGCTGCGGATACTTTCATTTTTAAGGAAATTAGTTGTCTCAACATAAGAAAAACAGCTTTACCAACTGCTTACCTCTTCAAGTCTCCAATGCCGTGGGAAGAACTTACCGAGGAAGAAAAATGTATGATACATTGGCTAGAAAAAAGTCACCATGGAATTGAATGGAATTCTGGTGACATTCCATACCATCGACTACAACATGTCTTACAAATCTTTACACGAGATGTTAAAAAGATATTCGTTAAGGGAGAACAGAAAGCACTGTGGTTGAAAAATTATTTGCCGAATACGTAAGTATTTATACATTCCTTCAGTTCTTTTTTTTCATGCTTTTAATACTTCAATTTATCTACATTATTTTTTTCAGTCTAATATGTAATGTCGAAGATCTTGGATGCCCTCCGCTCGAGAACATAAAAAGTAATAAAAATTACTTTTGCTTGCACCATCATCTTTCTATTAGAAGAAAACCATCATGTGCCGTCCATAATGCTCTTTCAATAAGAGCATGGTTATTAAATTATTTGTCTGAAAAATTTAGTCAAGACGAAGTTGATAATTATTGAAATGTACTATGAAAAAGATTATTGAATAAAATTATTTTTTTTAGAAAAATTAAAATTTTGTACACAGTTGTTATTTTTTATTATAAAAAAATATGAAAACTTTAATTATTAATTTGAAAAGGGATTGAAATTTGTCATTACCTCTTATTCACACGTAGTCAATTTATTAGATTAGTTTATTTATTTACTTAGACTAAAACGAAGACAAAGAGCAGAGTAATTCTATTTAAAAATCATACCTAAATTTTCTTAAATATTTTACAATTTTTTCAACTTTTCTAAAAATTTCGTACACCTATCGTTAAATAAAACTTTGAATTTGGGAAAACTCCCGCCAGTGTCCGTCGTAGGTTAACCGGAGCTGACGCGCACGCGCATCAGCTTCAGTTAACCAACGGTCAGCGCTGGCGGGAATTTTCCGGAATTCAAAGTTTTAATTAATGGTGAGGTGTTCACAGTTCTTTAAATTTATTTTTTTTATAATTTTTGTAAATTTTATTTACGTTTACATGATCTATTATTATCTCATCATCTATAATCCTCGGTAAATTGCGTTGTTGTTGCTGTGGTCGCTGTTGCTGTTGTTGCTGCGGCTGTGGTTGCAGCTGCTGTTGCTGCTGTTGCTGTTGCTGCTGCGGTTGCTGCTGTTGTTACTGTTGCTGCTGTTGCTGTTGTTGCTGCTGCTGTTGACTGTCTGTCCTTTTCAATTGTAAAATAGCACGTCTCGGTACTGGTCTCGTAACCTCTGTGTTGTGTCCCTATATATAAAACGCTACGCTTTAATCTCACGCAGACTCTCATTATGACGCACTTTATAGTATACCGGGCTAGGTAGCATAAAGTTTAACCGCCATTTGGGTTTTCCCAACCGTTATTTCTAGGTATCATAAGATATCTCCGACACTGGGGTTTTTCCGACCCTAATAAAAAGATCAGCGCCATTATCCATAGCAGTACGGGGATTTTGTACCCAATAACAACTCCAAACTACTCCGCCTACCTGATCCCCTCTACGGTTCATACTCTCAAAAAACTCCATACCTGGTCTAATCCTCTCGCTGACGAAAAAGGCACGTTTCTCCGCCACCATCCCCTCTTTTACCTATTCCAACTACAGCATTGCTAGTCCTCAGCAGCATCTACCCGACAGATCCAGAACAGAAATATTGTAACCTCTGAACACACAAGACCTCTCGGTCTCGGTAGGTTAAGAAATAATGCTTATTTTAAAATAAAGGCGTCTAGGTTAGGTGATCATATTCTTTATTCCGACCCTCATGGCACAGTTAAGACAAAATAAAAGAGACCGATAACAATTTTATATGTGGTGTAAGGTGTGACGGTAGCTTAGGTGATTCGCGTAGGTGTGTATAACGATAGCTGAGAGTGGTAGTATGTGTGTAAGTGAGAGTGTCAGGTTATTACAAAAATTACAGGTGTAGCGAGAGCGTGGGTGTGTGATGAGGTGCGTAAGGGTAGGCGAGAGCGTGCGGTGAGTCAAGGTCGATAGCCAGGTAAGAATCTCGTCAGTCGTCGTGTCGCGTCGGTCTTATCGCCGAGGGGGCAGTTGGTCCAGAGGGATGTTGGTGCCCCGAGAGGGGATGTATGGGCCCTGGGCTCGCCAAGTTTCGCCGTGGACGGGGCAGTCTCGGATGGTGACGTTGCCCAGACCACACCGGTAGCAGTAGCGGTAGTTGTGACGCTGGCGGTCAGGGCAGCGTGGAGCTCGATGGCTGGAGTTTCCGCAGGCCCAGCACCCTGGACGGGGAGCACGAAGACCTGCTTGCCGTTGATGGTTTGCCACCCCATGAAATTCTCGGGGCGCAGGTGTGGTGCCGATGGCGTTGGCTCTGCTGTTGGTCTGGGGGCCGGTGCCGAGGGGGTGTCATCCTGGCGGTGTTCGGCCTCGTTGCTGGTCCGTGCCGCCTCCATCTCGACTCGAGCTTTCGTCGGCTGGATCGTCTGAGTCTCCGCGTCGGTTGTGGTCGTCGTCGTCGACTGCGTCCCTTTCTCGTCGGTATCTGTTGGGTTGGTCTGGGTCGTCGTGTCTGTCGTCATCTCGTCCGTCCAGGTCTCGACGTCTACAAACGGTCGGAGTGGCTGCACCGAGAAGTGCTGTCGCGAGCGAGAGGCCACTACTATTGGTATATCCACTTTACCCATGCAGGGTAAAGTGGACCCTGCTGCCTTGCAAGGTCGGCTGCGCACCACTTCGACGATCCTGTTCATCGTCTCTTGGACCGCGTCTCGGATAGGGGGGTTGGCGCGGAGGAAGGCCTCGATCTTGTCGACGTGTTCGTCGAGGGGCTCGTAGGCCCACAGTGCCTCGTACTCCGGTTACTCCGCGTCATCTGTCCATTGTCTGTCTGTCCTTTGTCTGTCGCGTGGTTTCGTGTGGGGTCGACGAAGGGGAGGCTCGTCGTCCGAGCGTGGTCTCATGCGTGGTCGACGAACGGGAGGCTCGTCGTCCGAGGACTCCATATCCCAATCCATCGATTGGGATTCCCCCTTCTCCTTAGGGGGGCGGGGTGGCGACGAAGGGTGCGTGGTTCCCTCAGTTGTGAGTGGCGTTTGGGGTGCCTCGGTGGTCGGTGGCGGCTGAGGTGCCTCGGTGGCGGATGGTGCCTCAGTGGAGGGTGGCGCTCCACCCTCGCCGTCGCTGCTGATCAGCACGTAGTCCCCTTCGACGTCGACGTCCACCTCGAAATCTGAGGTGTCCCTCAGAAGGGTATCCTCGTCTGCCGAGGACGGTCGAGACATGGCTGTCTCGAGGTTCGTTGCCGTCACGTAAGCGTGCGTATGTGTCGGTAGCGTTCAAGGGGTGTGTTTCGTGCGGTAGCTAGTGCTGGTATGTGTATGTGTATGAGTGAGAGTGAGTGTAGCTGGCGTATGTGAGAAAAAAAAACTTGAATGAAGCGGTAGCGTGCTAGAAGCGGAGATTCTGGCGATAGCGTGGGTGATGTGCAAGCCTGGAAAGAATGGTGCAGCGTTAGCGGGACAAGATTGAGGGTAGTGCATCTGTTCAGGGTGTGTTGTCTGTCTGTCTTGAAGGATTGTAGCGTTTGTGGTCGGTAATGTGGATGCGCGGTAATACTTTACCATCTCTCCCGACTAATTCGTAAATTAGTGGTGATATCACTTTCGTAACCGTGAATGGACCTTTGAACTTATTTACAAGCTTTGCTGCTACATTTTTAGTTGCATTAGATAAAACTCGATTTTTCACCCATACCTTCTTACCCGCTACATACGTTATTGCGCGGTGCTTATTGTCGTAGTGCTGGGCCTGTTGATCATGTGCTGTCTCCATGTTGTACACGACCCAGTCGTATATTGCTGTCAGTCGTCGCATGCGTGCAACCCAGGTTGCCTCGTCTGTTTTGTCTATGTCCGGTATTGATTATAATTCTTTGCGCAAGCTAAGTACGGGTAATGGTTCTTGGCCAAAGTTGAGGAAGGCTGGTGTTACCCCTGTGGAGGCGCGTTTGGCAGTGTTGAATGCGAAACGAAAATCGAGCAAGTGTTTATCCCAATCTCTATGGTCCTGACCAATAAATGCACATATCATAGTTTTTAATACTCTATTAACCCTTTAGACTGGGTTTGCTTGCGGCCTATAGGGAGGTGTGTTCGAGTGGTGGATTTTAAGTTCGGTAGCTAGCGATGACATCATGTTATTCACGAATTCTGTGCCGTTGTCTGTTAGTAAGACGCGAGGGGTTCCCCATCGGTTAATGACTAGGTCTAAAAGTGCATCTTTAATGTCCTTTCCGGTAGCTTTTCTCAACGCTCTTATTTCGACCCATTTTGTAAAAAGATCTTGAATTACGAGTACGTATGCCATGCCAGACTTACTCGTTGGAAAAGGTCCCATTATGTCCGCCGCGACTACTACCCAGGGGTGCTCGATTACTCTTTGACCTAGGTGCCCCGGGGCTAGCCTCTGTTCGACTTTCGTGCGTTGGCATACGTCGCAACCTCTGATATAATCCTGCGATAAACGCGCGTATGACTTTTCGATTCCCGAGTGTCCCGCTTGGGTAGTTTCGTGAGTTTCAAAGAGTGCTTTTTCCCGTTTTATCGTTTTTAGGACTAATTTCCATTCCGAGCCGTCGTTAGTTATTGCGTCCAGTACCGGATTTTCGACCCTGTGATATAACCGTTCGTTAATAATTTTCCAGTCTAAGAATTTTCTCGGATTATTCTTTACGTCCTCGATACGCTTATCATACCAGTCTACGGGAGTATCGGAAATAGAAGCTAGCGTTTCCGTTGTACTTTCAAACATTCGCGACAGTGCATCGGGCACTTGATGTAGGGCTCCCTTTCTAAATATTACCGTAATATCCTGTTCCAGCAGTAGCATTGCCCACCTTCCTAATCTACCTTGAGGGTTTTTGAGGTTTTGCAACCACAGTAAGCTGCTGTGATCCGTAATGACCGTAAACGGGGATCCGTCCACGTAAGGTCTGAATTTCTCGCACGCCCATACGACCGCTAGGCATTCTAATTCCGTAGTTGTGTAATTTTTCTCCGGACTTGAAAGGGCTCTACTTGCGTACGCAATCACGTGTTCCGTATCATCGATCGTTTGGGTCAAAACTGCTCCCAGCCCTACCATGCTCGCGTCTGTGTGGATTGCAAACGGTTTTTCAAAATCTGGTCTAATTAGGATAGGGTCTGAGGTTAGTAGTTCTTTTAAGGTATCAAAAGCTTTGAATGGCGCGGGGCCCCATTCCCATGTTTGTTTCTTATGGAGTAGTCGGGTACTTGGTTCAGTTATCGTCGCGAAGTCTTTGATAAAGCGACGGTACCACGATGCCATCCCGATAAAGCGTCTGACTTGGCGCAGCGTTTTCGGTGGAGGGTAATTTCTAATGGTTGCCACTTTTCCGGTGTCTATTTTCAACCCTTCCTCGTTGATAACAAAACCCAAGTATCTTACAGACGCGCAGCAGAATTCGCATTTATCTCTGTTTAGCGTTAAGTTCGCGCCCTTGAGCTTATCGAGAACAATTTTTAAATAACGGAGGTGATCATCAAAGTTTTCTGTAACTATTAATATATCATCTAAGTAATATAATACGTGTGGTTGTAGGCCCGGGCCTAATATTTTATCTTGCAATCTTTGAAATGTACTTGGCGCGCCCGAAAGGCCGAAACAAAGTCTTTTGAAATGAAATAAACCGCGTCACGGTACAATGAAAGCTGTTATTTCCCTGCTCTTTTCCTCTAATAAAATTTGAAAGTACGCTTGTTTAAGATCTATTGTCGAAATATAGCGCGCTCGCCTTAGATTATCTAAAATTGCGTCCATCAGTGGGAGTGGATAAGCGTCTTTCTTTGAAACTTGATTTACTTTACGTAAATCGAGGCAGAATCGATATGTACCGTTGGTTTTCTTTACCATAACTACGGGTGATGCCCAATCGCTATGTGAAGGTTCGATGATGTCCTGATTTAGCATCTCGTACACTTCCGCGTGAAGTGCCTGTTCTTTAACTTTCGAAACCGGATAGCTACGTTGTTTAATTGGGGGTGTCCGTTTACGTCGATTTTATGCTGTAGTACCGTGTCAGGTGGTAACTCGCGCCTAAGGAAATCACTGAGCCTTTTCTCTTGCTCGCGGTCCAGGTCTCTTAGTCCGCAAGCCCGAGAATCGGTTTGCGTCATTGCGGTTGTCATGGGATGGTCGAATGTAAGGTTTTCCTGTCTGTTACTACGGCAATTCCACGTGCATGTCGAGAAGTCTATATTTATTTCGAAAATTTCGAGAGCGTCAATACCAAGTATCAAGTCATAGTCCAGTTTGTCAAGTACGCGTACCGTTAACTGTTTCGTCACTCTTTTGATTTTAATTGATAATTTGATCCCGCCTTTAATGGGTTCTACCGCACCCACAGCTGTAGTTACATTCCCGCGTATATTATTAATTAATTCTACGCCGTAAGTCATTGTGCGATGATAAAGTTCTTTTCCGATGAATGTGCTTGAAGCGCCCGAATCTACGAGAGCCAGTATTTCCGATTCAAGCGTAGTGACTTTTAAGTACAGCAAATTGTGTCTCTTCTTTAGCGGTAGCACGTAAAGCATCTCGTTTTCCGTTTCTGTGTCATTATCTACGATATCTATTATGTCCGAAAAATATTCTTTGAACGTTAAACTTTCTAGTGCGAGAATCGAATCAGTCAGTTCTGGATCAATCATCGGTACGATAGCTCCGTCGAGTTCGTCTTGTCTGCGTGTTGTGTCATTAATCGATACTTTAGGGTCGGTTAGACTATTTATGTCGGTCGCTACCGCCTCCCTGGGCGACCTCACTTTCCGTTTCCCGAGCAATCCGGGCAGTCTTTTTGGATAACACCTAATCTACCGCAGTGATAGCAAAATATGTTTTTGGGGTTGCATTTCGGGCAAAGCTTTTCTACCGTTCTCCGCTCCCCGCATCTACGACAGAACACCCTCCGTGGACCATTGCACTCGCGCGCGAAGTACCCCGATTCTCCGCAGTTATGACATCTGACTGAGCGTACGCCATTTTGATCGGATCTGAGTCGCGAATTCCCCTGGGGTTGCTGATTTACGGTAGCGTTGTCATTTCTATTTTGTCGGTAATTTGTGCGTTGTCGGTTATTTTGTCCGTCTCTTATTGTTAGATTTGCTAAGTCTAATTCGTCGTCAGAATCGAAAAATGATAGGCCCATGTTATCGTTAAAGTCATCGTCTAGTTGTTCGTCTTCGGTAATGTCGAGATTAGCCAAGCCTGGTCTGTTAGGTCGTTGTACTCTCGTGTAATTGCTGTCTCTGTACGCGACGTTCGGTAACAACGAATCATTTGCACTAGGTGGAGGTCTATAGTCCTTTGCAATCCGTAATCCTTTCTCTTTCTGAACCGCGGCACGCTCGAGGTCGTCTAAGTCGAAAATGTCGTTAATGTCGATTTTTAATTGAATTCGCGGTGCCATGTTTCGCCATGCTATGTCTAATTCTCGGTCGGGAGTCATTCTCGGTTCCAGTCTGCGGAATATCGTACGTAAACATGTTAAGTAGTCGGCAACCGGTTCGTTTGATCCTTGAGTCCGTTTCTGTACTTTAGTTTGTAAGGCGTGTTGGAAGTTTGCATCTAAAAAGCGTTTACGCCAGTCCGGCGCGAATTCCCCAAACGATCTCCATTTATGTGAATTATTTCTAAACCAGTTATTCCTTCTAAGAGAAATGGTAGCATCGCTATCAGTTCCGTGTCCGGTATTTCCATGAAATGTCTGCCTTCCGTAATACGACGTAGAAACTCCTCCGCGTCTTCATCCCAACGACCCGAAAAACGCATTCTGCATTTTCGAAGAAATTCAAAGACGTGATGCGGGGGCCATTGCCGATTCCTATCTACTTGTTTATCATTTGAAAAATTATTAGATCGATCCCGGGGGTGTTCTTCCGCAAAAGTTGGATTATCGCGAAACGTTTCTTGTACGAAGTATACAGTGCGTCTACCGGGTGTTCCATAAGTCATATCGAAATCCGTTAGATCTTGACGACCTTCACGTTGTTGCGCTTGGGGCTCAAGACTGCGGTTAGTTGCCGCGTTTCCCGGATTAATTGGACATTTACCTGCGGTATTAAGAAGTGGTGTGCTACTGCTGAACCCTGTACGTTTGACTGTCCCCCCAGAATTATTTGCGCCCGGCGGTAATGTTTGGGTGGACGTTACTGTCCTAGTATTGATGTTTCGGGAGGATGGCGCGAAGCTTTGGGTGTTCGTAAAATTCCATGATGGAATTCTCGAGGGCGTCTTGGGGTTGGGTGTGCTCACTCTCGCGTCGCGGAGTGGGAATTCGCCTGGGGGATTCAGTCTCGCGTCCTGAGTCGACAGCGTGTTTGTTTCCGGAATCACTCCAAGCGGGCCTAGACTTAGTCTATTTCCCTCCCCATTACTACCGCTAGCTGACCCCGACATCGAATCAATGCCTCTTTCCACATATAATGCATCTGCGAGGCGTATCTGCAAGTCCTTGAGATCGCCCCCTGCATTTAAGTTTCTACTCGAAAGTTCCGTGCGCAAGTCTTCTATTGTCAGTCTCAATATCCAACGGTTAATTTCTTCCTCCTTTTGACCTGCGTCCGTCATTGCTTAGAAAAAAAAATTATATCTGTCGTTATTGCACGAGATACGGTAGTGTAATTTTACTTTTTGGTAACAAAAAGGAATTTAATACCGTGCCGTTTTACGTTAACTATTTTGAATCGGTAGCTGTGTGAAAAAAAAATAATTTGGTTTAATTTTTCCGATAACCACGTGTAGTGCGACAGTTCAAATTCACTCGGTCCTAATTTACGATAGCTTTGTTGTCAAATTTACGGTAGCTTGATTGTCGAAGACAAAATAATACTCGGTATTAAATTACGTTAAATTATTTTTACGTTAGCTGTTCAGTAAGGTAACAAAATAACAATCGGTAGCGTCTTACGATAGCTTGAATTTCGGTAACTGTCTCACGTCTAAATAAAACAATAATCGATAGTGAATCACGATATTTTAATTTTTCGGTAGCTGTGGATTAAGGAGGCAATTATAGTCGGTAATATTTTACGGTATAGCTTGGTCGTGTAATTACTCGATAGCTTGCGGTAGTTGTATATTACGAGAGCGAGCTAAAGTGTGTCTAACTATATTCTCCCTTTTTCGCTTTATTTTTACTTATTAGTGTTGAATAAAGGTTTTCGCTAAGGTCGCAATTGTTATTAAGGAGAGAGAAAAAAAAATATTCAGCGCTCGATAGTTCGCAGACAACACTATTGCCACCGAATGATCGAAAAAGGAAAAATCTTCACGCCCCCAGGGGAAAATTATTAACACCAAAATTTTTAACACTTAATTCACACGCATAAGTGTGAAAGGTACTTACGAGAAGTCTCCTGGATATCACCAGCCTCCTCAATTATCAGCTTACCTTAACGACGAGTCGTCGATATTATACACAGTTTATAAATTTTTATATAAAAATAGGTCGGAAAGATGGTTGATTCACTTAAACTCTAACGGTGCTCTTTCGCCCGAACGCTCACGATGATTCTATGGGTATAGAGTCATATGCTGTGCCTGCGGAATGATTAGATCGAAAGTGATTCGAAGTTGACCGGTCGGGATCTGAGGTCGAAGTGAGCGCTTCGCTGTTGGCATCAGTGCGCGAGAGCGCCTCTACCGCCGTGCGACGTGCTTGTGCGTCCTTGTCGCCGACCTTGTAGGTTGGCTTGCCTCTGTTGATGTACCGGGCGAGTCTTAATTTGTTGTCGTTCCCGTTTGTTTATTCGACACTACTTGGTTAATATACCGCACGTCTAAGCACACGCGATAGCTGATTGTATGTTCAACCGCTTGACCATATTCACAATTTTTGTGAAGGCACGTGAGCTTTAGAAGTTGCGAGCGCGAGCTCTGTAACTGTTGCTAACTGGATCGCAAGTGAGAGCTATTGTCTTATTTGTCAGGAGTATCGTGCAGCAAGTGTCAGCAATGCTCGGTATACGATAGCTTCGCGGCGATTTGCCCTTGTTATTGTATATGTCGATTCGTCCGCTCGATCCGTCTGTTTACATGTGTGTCGAGTCGGTATAGTTTGCTTGTAAATTTTTATAAATTATATATATATATATATATATATATATATATATATATATATATATATATATATATATATATATACATATATATATTTAAACGCATAACTTAATTCTACTTCTTACTTATCTAACTATTACTATCTAATTTAAATTCGCATTTTATTTTACGTTATTTTTAAATTAAATGATTTTTTTTTAACATACACACTCGGAATTCACAATTCTAATAATTACTCCAATTCGTATATTCGAAATCATGCCATGTACAGCCATATCAGCCCGCAGCAGCCCGCATGAGAATTATTTTACGAGCAAGTTGGGCGCCAGTTGAAACACTGGGGTCTGTTAGCGCAGCCCAGCGTTCTTAAATCTATGTTCGCGCGCCGTCACGCTCCAATGCATACAAGGTGGCGGGCCGCCTCGGCCCAGGGCGCCAGGGATCCCGCGATCCCCTTTCCGTGTGAGCGCCACCGTGTGTTGAGACCCGACGGCGTGGGAGATGAGCTCGGCTAGCTCTAAGGAAGGGGTGGAGTATCGAACAGGGTCGTGGGTCATAAAACTCATTAAGGCTTGCTGCGGATATGATATATCGTATTTATTCTTCATTTTCCCTCTTAACAACCACGGCAACCTGCCGAAAACCTGCGGCCTCTACAGTCCAGAGGCACTACGCTGAACTAACTAAACTACTATGCGGCACGTCACGCCGCCGATCAAGGTCATCGTGAGTAAGAGCGAACCTCTACATGCGGCCCCGCAACGATTTTAATAATTCTAACCTCCTTCCGGGGAGATCACCCGCGCCCACCGAGCAATCGACGCCACCGCCACGCTCGTCAGCGCGCCGTCCGCCGACTTGTCGGTGCGGGCAAATACCCGCCTCGCCTCTCTGACCGTCAATCGGCCCCGACGACCAGCGCGACCGTCGCGGCGTATTCTCGCGAGTTATGCGATTTCCCCGGCCCATCAGATGCTTATTTTTCCTTATACCGCGTCGTAGAAAATCCGTACTCTATAATAACTCCCCGAAAACCACCTCATCTAAGAGAAGAAGTCAGTCACGATGAGACGATGCCTCTAAACCATACACCATCATCATTTTTTATTGACTGCTGAAAAAAAAATGATGGAATTGTTGCACTAAAACTTAATGCCGAGCAGTCTGCTACCGTTGTTGTTGGATTTAAGATACAAAATTTTTGTAATGTAAAAAAATTCTGCTTATATTATCATCACTGACAGTGCAAAATTATGCATAACCAACAAATCTCCATGAAGCAATTCGCACTCAAATGGTAATTTTGATCTTGGTAAAAGCACTAACTTTTTCACTGGCAGATTATTCACCAAATATTATAATTTTTCTGCTAAATTAAAATCTTAGTTTATTTAAACAAATTTTAAGAGCAGACGACCTCCGTTTTCTCCTCTCGTTCTCTGACTACGTACTACAGTGTGTAGTATATAATATACCTAGCTTTACTGTATGAGCGGAAGTCATGTGACCGGAAGGCTGAAAAATATCGGGAGAGGAAGACCGCAGCAGGCGAAGCGAAAAATGAGTTCGCTAATTTCATTTATTTATAACTCATTGTAGACATAATGATGGATTATAAATCTTCTTTTATGTGAAAGATAAGATAAACATCTTTCGTATAAGTCCTTCTAAGCCTCATATAAGGTTGAAAAACTACTTTAATGAACGAACACGAGTTCCAGAAGTAGTAAAATCAAAGTATATAAGGGACGCCCTGCAGCGCCCGAAGACGCGTACGTACTGTTAGTACTTATACTTGCCATCGTGGCGTTGTCGCGCCCCTTGATTCTGACCTGAACTTAGATCGCGAGACTTCAAGAGTTCAAGAAAAGCTTCATCATCTACACATTTGATGTTGCATCTAAGTATGAAATTAAGTAAGTTCTTATTTTCTCCCATTGTTTTGCATCAATTATTCGGTTTTGAGGTTATAGTGCCTTGAAATCAATGTCAAACTGAAATCAATCATCGTTTTATATTGAATTATATTACAAGAAATATTTTTTATTAGAAAAACTAGTTCAGTTATAGGACTTACCAATTCTTTTCCAGATTGAATTTGACGACAATTGAATTTTTGAATATAATCATATACAGTTATATCGGTCTCCAGCAGAAGTATTCTCCGTACATTCATACTACTTTTCCAATGATTGATGACCTCCTCCCACGGATCTCAGTGGTTTGAGAGCCACGCTACGTGCTCATTTTCTGTAGCGATATTTGATTATCATAAAAATATTTTTTAAATTATTTATTTCTCTAGCAAAATATATATATATATACCATCAATTAGTGCAGCTTCATCTTCATTGAGAACAGCCTGTTGTTTATCATAGGACATCCATTTTAACAGTTGAGCTTCTCTCAAACAATTTTTTGTTGAAATGATTCCAGAGTTTGCCACTGGCTAAAATTATATGTTTTCCTTCCTGGACGTATGGTGTATAATAAGTTGAAACGTTTTCCCCTTTAAAAAGGTGTGCAATTTCATTGGCCAAAATTCCAAACCTTCGTTGTGTGATTACAGAGGATAAGGTATAAATTTATAATGTTGTTTTACATTTAATTTCGTAAGTACTTACACAAATTTATCTAAACAGTCCTCAGGAGTGATATGGTGTGAAGTGTAATTTTTCTCGCTCAATTACCAATCTTACACTTTTGGATCTAATAGTATGTTTTAATGGAATTTTTTTTTTTTGTAAACTTAAACGGTATGTTTTCAAAATTTCTTTTCCAGTATTGTGTATTTGTATATAAACCAAATTTTTTTTTTATTTATGACAGAAATTATTCAAGCAGGATAAGCATTGAATAAAAACAATTAAGCGTACTCACTGTGCTAATATAATCCTGATTATTTACAGCTGCGTTTAGGTTTGGCTCAGCAATTTCTTGAATAAGCTGAGCTGGCGGTGGAGCGTTCGCTTGCTCCTCGTTGGGCACAGCAACTTCCTGAACAGGATTTTCTGGCTGGGCAGCATTCACTTGCTTTTCCTTGAGCACTGCAGCTTTCTGCTTTAAATTTGCAGACAGAGTAGCGTTCACTTGCTCTTCATTGTTCACTGCAACATCCTGAACGGTATTTGCTGGCTGGACAGCATTTGCTTGCTCATTGTTGGACACAGCAACTTTCTGAACAGGATTTGCTGGCTGGGCAGCATTTGCTTGCTCATTGTTGGACACAGCAACTTTCTGAACAGGATTTGCTGGCTGACCAGCATTCACTTGCTTTTTCTTGAGCACTGCAGATTTCTTCTTTAGATTTGCAGACAGAGTAGCGTTCACTTGCTTTTTGTTAAGCGCTGCAACTTTATGGGATTTGCAGACAGAGTAGCGTTTAATTGCTTTCTATTGAGCACTGAAGCTCTCTATGTGGAATTCACAGCCAGGTTAGCTTTTAGTAGCTGGTTGTCGAGCACTGCAGGTTGCGCATCACAAGCAGCCTCTACGCCTTCACAAAATTGATTGATTTCTTTTTCTGTAAAGTCTTCTTCATCTACACTGTCAAGGGCATCGAGTTGATCGATAACCATATCTTCTTCTACTAAACCAATTCGTTGGATAATACTCTGAAAGTTTAGAATACAACATAATGAATTTGGAAACCTCTTTTTTTTATTATTTAGGCGTACCCAGACCTATAGAGGTCTACACGGACGTATACAAAAAGAAGAAGAAAAGAGAAAAAAAATAAATATTACAAAATAGAAAGTATACATACATTATATACATAGTATGATCAGAGATAGAGAAATTTATAAATTTATATTACAATCGTCTAAGAACTTAATAATGGTTTCAATCACTTTGGAGTTTAAATTTTGCAGTATGTACTTCACTTCGGGTTTCACTGAAATTTTGTTTTTTTTTTGAAACTATTAACCATTGCAACACGCTGTTCCACATACCGTGGGCAATCCCATAGAAGGTGATCTGCATCCTGAAAGTTGTGGACACATTCACACGCTGGAGATTCCACTATGTTCTTTCGTGCTAAAGATGAGGCAGAACTGTAATGATCAGCTCTCAATCGGTTAATGGTGACAATGGCTTTTTTTGAAAGATTCTTGTTTCTGAACCATGGATGTTTGGTATTGGTGTAAAAATTTTCGAAATACTGTTTTCCTTTGGTGGCTTCTATTTCCAGGTTATAATTTACAGTGTTCTCATAAGCTAATTCTTTCCAGTATGGTTTGAAGTCTGAGTAAGGAACTGTACAATTTTCTGGAGGTGACTTTGTGGCTTTTTTGGCATATAGATCAGCAAGTTCGTTACCAAAAATTTCCTTATGTGCAGGTATCCATACCAGTTGCAAAGGATTCTCAATAATACTGTTTTCTGAGATTTCAAGTAACAGTCTCTTAGCCTTGACTATCAGAGGATGATTTAGACAGCCTGCGCTTTTATTTTGCAGGGCCTGGAGAACACTTAGGGAATCAGAAAAAATGATGTGTCTTGAACTTCTTGATTCAGCAACATATTCAAGAGTGGTATTTATAGCCATGGCTTCAGCTGTAAAAATTGAGGAGTGTGGGTCTAAGCTTCTAGAGTGGATAAAGTCAAGGTCCTCAGTTACGGAGGCCGAACCTACGGAGAGGGAATCTCCCATTTTGCTACCATCTGTAAATAACTTCACCAGAGTATCGTCGAAGTAGAAGAGATCTAGAACGAGATTGGGATTATGACATTTGTTTAGCATCTTACCCAGGCCTAGATTGATACTAGGCTGATGATATATTGCTTTATACCTACTAAGGTAGACTTCATTGTATTGGCTAGTGTATAAGATCTTGTTGGTTACTGTTAACACTTTATTTATACAGACTGCAAGAACTCTCCTTTTTTTGAGTTTACTTTTCTTGTGATTAATGTAGAACTGTTTGATCTTTTTGCAGGCTGGGTTGCTTTCATTAGAAAGAGCTTTGGTGATATAGTTGCAGCCCAAGTAGAGTGCTCGGTCTTTGATAGACGTTACTTTAGTCTCTGCAAGAATGACATTTTTAGGCGTGGAGAACCGATATCCCATAACGGTCCTTAAGGCAGCGTATTGAATCTTTTCAATGGTTTGTGCAAGCTCTTTTGTTTTGGGATAGCAAATAAAGACTCCATAATCAATAGTAGCTCGAACATAACTCTTATACAAAATCTGAAGCGTTTCGGGATGAGCTCCCCACCACGTTCCACAAATATACTTTAGTATCCTATGGGCTTTTTGACACTTAGTTGAGCTGCTTTGACCTGTTGCTTAAATGTCAATTGGAAGTCAAAAATGATACCCAAAAATCTAGTGGATTCTACAGAATCTATTTTATGCCCATTGAGAGTGATTGAGGTGTTCCCAGGTTCAATATTTTCCTTGTTAAAGTGTACCAATTTTGTCTTCTTGAAACTTAAGACCAGTCCTAAGCTCAGAAGGTTGGCACGGGTCGTCTCAACTCCCCTTTCTAATAGACTTTGGCTTTTAGCAAAAGGCAAAACGTTAGTATAGAGAGCTATATCATCGGCGAATTGTGAAACTTGAACAAACTTAGAGAGCCCATCAGTGATACAGGCAACATAAATCAGGTAGAGGAGCGGGCTTAAGACTCCTCCCTGAGGTACACCTCTATATGCAAAACGTGGTTGTTTCATGTTGAACTCAGTATAAATGGAGCGTCGAAACGTCAGGTTTTGAACAAACTTCGAACAAAGAATCGAATCTGAGCATCCTATTTCATTTAGTCTTTTGAGTAGCATCACTGGATTTACACAGTCAAATGCCCCTTGAACATCCAGGAAAGCAGCCAGTGTGCTCTTTCCCTTCGCAAAACCGTCTTCAATATAGAGAGCTAAGTTAGTTAGGTTGTCATTGCATGACCTTCCTTTTCTAAAACCAGAATTAGAAGGAGGCAGGATTTGATTATGCTCACAGTACCATTGGAGCCTGTTTTTAACCATAAGCTCGTAAATCTTGCCTAAACAGGACGTCATTGCAATAGGCCTGAGACCAGATCCATCAGGCTTCTTTATAAAATGGACGTAGGTATCCTGCCACTGATGGGGATACTCTTGGCACAAGTGCATTTGGTTGTATATGTCGTTGTATATGGAGTGCAGTGTTGAATTCATAGAAGTCAAAAGGATGGTCAAAAAACGAATCCTTGATATTGGGAAGTTCCGGTTCAGGATTGATGGTGTTATCTTCATTGTGATACGGAGCAATTTTTTCCAAAACAAGGTCAGCTTGAGATTTAAAAAGAGCTTTATCGTGATTTGGAGCCGGTGTCTCAACCCATTTGTTTTTGAATATTTTAGTTTTGCTCCGTACATAAGTCGGATTCTTCCTGAAATTAATGGTTTCAGCAAATTGGCGATAGCAGGTTTTCTTCTTTTTTTTTTGAAAGTTTTCCGAAGAGTAGTATCTGCTTTGATGTAGTTTTGATGGTTAGCTGTTAGTCCGGAGTATTCCCACTTCTTATAAGCAGCTTTGCGAAGTCTCTTGAGTTTATTACACTCGTCGTCCCACCAAGCGACAGGATTGCAAAATCCTATGCAAAAAGATCCTATTGTTAAAGATACTTATTATACCAGCCAAAATAATTACAATATTGTCACACTGTTGAATTCAGATATGTTATATTTGCAGCGGAAGCAACCAAAACTGCATATCAACTGTTAATCTATACGAATGCAAAGAATTATAAAGAATCAATGAGAAGATATGATACGGATCCAAGTCAACAAGAAGAATTAAATAATCTAATAGGTAATCTAAATTATTATATCGTTAGTTGGTATATCATTTTATCTTTTCCTAATTATATTAGAGTATTATTTTATTACACAGATAAAAAAAGCCTGAAAGAGAGAATAAGTATTAATATTGTCGCAATATTATGTCTTGTAACGAGGAACAACGTCCCTCGCAACGCCGGTAATCGAGGCAGGATAGAGAGTGACGAAATAGGGCGGCGTTGGCTCAAGCGGTAGCACGCGCGCCTAGAGATCTCGGGAGCGCCGGATCGATTCTCGGTCCCGGCGTCTCCTTTTGTGATTTTCTCCTCTCACGTCAAGTCTTACCCCGTTACAGTCTCTACCCAATCGTTTTATAAATCTAATACACTCCATAAAAAAATCTTTCTAACTAATATTCTTCTTATTAAATGTGAAAAAAATCTAATAAAACCAAAGGCAGAGGAAACATACTTAAAAGTATAATACTTTTGTTTATAATAAAAATTTTTGGAAAATATACATACAAGAAACGTAACCTTTAAACGACATCATAAAGATGTCTTTAAGGTTATCTTGCAGCGTTCTTAAAAATGCCTTCGTAAGCAGTATTCACAAGTTATCTACAATTTGATCAAAAAAATTTGTTTAAACATTTAGAAAATGATGGTTTACTTGTCAATAACTTTTTTAAATTAAAATTTAGGATTTAAACAAAATATTCATATTAACTTGTTTCAGTTCTTTATTGTCATTATAAATCAAAATAATTAAAAGAATAATACTATCTTTGAATATAATATCCTCATCGCAAACGAGTCTTCATTCAATATTACAAAAAATAATATCACTTTTATAATATCATTAAAAATATTCGATATTTTCTAAACTAATCATTATAACTAGAAACTTTAGTATAAAAATACTGGTAATTATTAAATGACAAACTTTTCTATTTTGTTTTTTTTGTTTATCCGGAGAGTTGGAGAAATGCATAATGCACCATGACAGGAGCCGTGCGAGACTCCCCGTGTGTGAGGCTCTCCTGGTGTGGAACAACACCAGGCATACTCACTAAAACTCCCGCTCTTAGAAGGCCGCGCAAACCCCCCAGTAGCCGCTTTCGCATTCCTTCGGGGGGTCGCCTGTCTTAAGCTATTCTAGCCGTCAACTAGTCTTGCAAGCTACCGTCATTGTTCTTCGCGCGGAGAACCGTCTCCACATACGCCGTTATCTCATCCCAGTTCTGCTTACTATCAAGCATCGTTTGAACTACAGTCTCGGGCGTGAACGCCCCTATCGTCAGCTCCAGTACTCTACATTTCTCGGCCCAGCGGGGGCAGTCAAAAAACGTGTATCTCACGTCGTCCCGTTCGTCACCGCAGTACTTACACCCCGGTGAAGCCACCCTGTTCATCGCGAACAGGTAGCTCCTAAAGTATCCGTGACGGGAGAGAAACTGGGTAAGGTAAAAGTTAACCTCCCCCCACTTCCTGTCCACCCATGGGCCTACAGCTTTAATAAGGATCTTAGTCTACCTAGCCTTTGGACATTCAGTCCACCTAGTCTGCCAATTGCGCATTGTTATTTCTTTTTCTTCCGCGGCGATCGAGATGCTATTCGACGCTAAGCGAGCCTCGTAGATCCGCTTGCGTTCAGTCGCAAGAAGATCCACGGGGATTACCCCCGCGATTACCATCGATGTCTCGGCCGCGACCGTCCGGTAGGAGCATGCTATTCTAAGGGCCCCTCTTCGCTGTACAGCCGTTATCTTGTTCCGATACTTATTCATACTCATCGCGTCGGCCCACACCTCTGGTCCGTATAATAGAATAGAGTTAGTAGTCGCCATGAGTAGCCGCCTGACTGTTGGCCTAGGCCCACGCACGTTGGCCATGAGTCGGCTAAGCTGACCTATCCTAGTCATGGCTTTTTTACAGACGCGATTTAGATGTTCTCCGTAGTTTAGCTTCGTATCCAGAGTTACCCCTAGATACTTTGCTGATGGTTTCGTCGTTATAGTCTCGCCGCCTACCTTCATCGGTATGATGGTAGGTATCCGCTTTCCTGTCAGGAGGATTATTTCGGTCTTATTAAGAGCTAAAGTTAAGCCGTGCTTCGACATCCACCATAGCGCTCTACTCATAAACGCGTTTAGTTTCGTTTGCGCGATGTCCACGTTACGTGCGACTACCGCGGCTACGTCGTCTGCGTATCCCACAAGCATCACGCCTCCCGGTATTTCGAGTTTTAGAATCTCGTCGTACAAGATGCCCCAGAAGTCTGGCCCTAAGATCGAACCCTGTGCTATTCCTGCAGTTATAGGTCTTCTTCTACGCCCCTGCTTCGTGTCATACTCTATAACTCGATCCCTCAGATAATCTTCCGTAAGACGCATAATGTATTATATATATATTATATATTGCAGCACACCGAAATACTCTAAGGCATCATGTATGTCGGTCCATCTTGCTGAGTTGAACTCGTTTTTTACATCTAACATTACCAAAACTACGTGTCTGTTACCTCTCTGATGGCCCCTATGATCGGTCGTCTTTTTCTAAAGCCATACTGCTTATCAGAGAGCTCTCCCGCTTCGCGTACGGCGCTAAGTATTCGCGGTTTAATCAGCGCTTCCTCCGTCTTTCCCATCGTATCCAATAGACTCAATGGTCTATAAGAAGTGTCCGCGTCCGCTTCTTTTTTCGGTTTTTCGATAAGGACTAATCTTGCCCTTTTCCATCTCGAGCTGAATACACCCTGTATCAGGCACAGATTATACATTTCCAGTAGCAGCTCCGGCCGTTGGATTGCGACGACTTTCAGCATTTCCGCCGGAATACCACCCAGTCCTGGTGCTCTGCCGCTTTTCAGGGATGAGGTTGCCGCGATAAGCTCGCCCTCGGTGAAAGGGGGTATCTCGTCTATCGGCACATTCGTTCTTTCTGCCTGAGGTTTGATGGGGTGTGTGGGAAACAGCCCATCGATTACCTTTTCTATCACTTCTGCCTCCATGGGCTCCGTTTGTTTCATTTCGCCTATCTTTCGGGTAATGGCGGGATATCCGTCGCCAAACGGATCTTTCTCCACTTCGTCGATGATCTTTGCCCAACATCGTCGCTTACATTCCTTTATCGCGTCCCTCAGCCTTTTTCGCGCCCGGTCGTGACTTCAGGCCTTTGTCTTTTCAGAGCTTTTTGAGCCTCCCTCCTAGCGTGAAAGCAATCTTCAACGTTCTACTAGTGCTTCGGCTTTTTCGCGTCCGCTCAGTTGCTGAGAGAGCCCAATTGATGGGAGCTCCGCCCTTTGCATCTTTTGAGCAAGTCTGTCCAGGTTCATGCGCCGGGTATATCACTGTGGCGTCTGCTTTTTTCTTTCTCTGGTCCTGTTTCTGTGGTCGTCCTGGATGTCAAAAAGTATATACTGGTGGTCACTTGCAGTATATTCCTCCATGACATGCCAATCCCTGATTTTGCGGATTGTCGTTTCGCTTGCGAAAGTTACGTCCGGTATAGATTCCCCAAAACATGGTCTGCGATAGGTAGTGGTGATTGCCTCGTTTGCTACCACCAAGCTTAGTCGAGCTGCCATCTCGAGGATGGCCCTGCCTCTGCAATTCGTTGTCGTCATACCCCATTCCGTGGCCCTCGCGTTGAAGTCGCCCCCAATGACGAGTTCGCCGGATACGTCTCTTATTGCGTCCTCTAACACCCCTAGTCGTATCGCGAAATCTGCCGCAGTAAGGTTTGGTGAGAGATATACGCTGAAGTAAGTGATGCGGCCTACCCTTACCCGTACGTAGTCATCCCCCGTCCCTGATTCTGCGATTCCGCGCCTGGGCACCAGACTGCGGCGGTCCTTGCATCGTTGGACACCCAGCCGGGTGTGTCTCGATCCGTGTACTGTTCGCTTATCAAGAGGATGTCCGCTTTCTCCTCTGCGACAAATTGCGGTAGGAGATCGTGGGCGAGCCTACTTCTGTGCAGGTTGCCTTGAAGTATCCGCGCCATTATTCTTGCGTTTTTCCCGCTTTTAAGGCCGCCCGAAAGACCGCGCACGTACCGGTGCCTGGTGCATGCATCGTCTTGTCCTCGGCCATCTTAGCGTCTTTGCATAAGAAACACCTCCTTTGTTGGGCGGGCACAGTGCATAGTGCTGCATTGTGCCCACTCGCGCCACACTTTCAGCAGTTGGCGCTCCTGTCGGGTCCTTTACATCTCGCCTTTACGTATCCGTAACCGAGGCAGCGATAAAATCGCGTGGGGTTCGCGCGAACCCTCACTCGGCAGTTTATCCAGCCGATACGGATCTTCCCTTTTTTGAGCAGAGCGGTGGCCTTAATCTGATCTATTTCGACCACTGCCACCCTCTGCTCCCTCGTGTTCGGCTCGAACAGATGGACTTTGGCATCTTCTTCGCCCGTCTCGGCTGTGATAGCACTGCGTCGTAAGCCTGTCAATGTCCCTAATTTCCAGTGTGATTCTGGAGATCTTTCCCCTGACTGTGCCTGCCTTTCCAATCGCGGTTTGGATGGCCGTTTTAAGTGATTCCATTTTATCATCACTCTTACCTACGCCAATCAGAACGCTGCCCACTTTTGTCTTGCTGAGATACTTAACCTCCATATTCAGCTCCTACGGCTTTACCCTTGCCTTGATCTGTCCCAAGATCTCGGCGTAGGTTTTTCCCGGTTCCGGTCTTATAACGATTGCATCTCCTCTCCGCCGCGGGGTCCTATCTGCCTTTTTCCTCAGTTGTTGAGGCTGGTCTTGTTCCTGATTTTTCTTCTCCTTCTCCTTTGCCTTTCTCCCTGACGCTAGTTGCCAAGGCTCTTGTGCCTCTGTAGTTTTATTGCTCGTGGAGGGTGCCCTTCTGTCCTCTTTCTTGTCTTTTTTGGCGGGGGTACCATCTCCTCCGTCGGATAAGGCCCGTTCCCTCTTCTTCGACTTTGTCGTCCTCTGAGGCTTTTGATTGTCCGCTCTAGGTTGTTGGGGGGACTGCCTCTTTGCAGCATCTTCCATCTTGTCGAGGGTCATGAGAGCTTCGATTATGGTGGATCCTATAATAGGTAATCCATCCTTAATCGTAATATTCACGTTCTTCTGCTTCTCCAGAGTTTTCATCATTTCTCTGGTCGTGCGCCTTATTTCCAGTAGCTTGTCTCGCAGGCTGGCATGACCTTTTAGCCATTCCTTTATGGTTAGGCTCTCTTCATCTACCGGTGCCTTCTTCTCGAACCGGTACTCTGCTGCGCTCATGGCGCTGGCTATGCTGGTACTGCTGCTTGCTTTGTGGATTAGATATCCACCGTCTTGTGCTGTTGGCACCCTTAGGGTTTCCAATTCCAGGATTTCCTTTGTATTTTCTTGATGTTCGTTATTGGTCTCCATGTTTAGTAGTTTTCTTCATCCCGGCATGTGTCCGACCACCAGGATCCCCCTGGCTATAGTGCAGCTGTCATGGCCCCAACACATGACTGAAGGAGGTACCAGATTGAACACATCATACCGGGGTATAGCACGCGCTATCAAACTAGTCCACCTCGGCTCTCTCGAGCCTCCCACTACGAACGAAGGTGCTCGACTCTCTGGAGAGTTTCCGGCAGACGTCATTCGATATCACGCACTCGCCTAAGCCGATTGACCAGAATTGGCTAGATTCCGGCCTCCCGTCTCGCACGTCAGCGGAAGCCAAAGATGGGTCACTTCCGCATGCAACTTCAGATCGCTCACTTCAGCCTCGCCGTCCAGGTTCTCGTACAGCACGGCCAACACGGTGGTTCGCTTGATTAGTTAGAGAGCAGCGTTCCGCTCGTTTATGGGGAGTGCTACTCTCATAAGCCCATCACCCGGTCAGCAGCTGAGGTGTTAAGGCAGCTGCCTTCGACAAGGAGCGAACATTTCGATTGCTATTATTAAATACCAAATTTCATGTTTTTATTAATAAGAAAAATGAACTAAATCTATAAATGAAATTAGCAAACTTAAATTACGAATGGTGACCAATAAAATGATCTTTCTATAATTTAATCACCTTTTTGTGATCTTATAATCTTAGATTAATTACTGTAGTCCATGTTCTCATATACCTAAAAACAAATTATTCATTTAACAATAATATACAAACTGCATTTTAATGCGATGAAAAAACAGAAATAATTATACATACTTATAGAATAGATAATTTATTATAGAATAATCCTTCGTGGAATCTGCACACTCCTGCGAATGTCTCTAAAAGCTAGATATCATGTTCATTTACAACAATATTTATCGTGTCTTCAACTTGGATATACATAGGAGTTGCTAAACAAGTAATAATATAGATTATTGACTATTTCTAACTAATGACTGAACTACACTTTTTATTCTTACTGTTACAGACTTAATTCAATTCTGGCCAGTAATTAGTGTGATCACCAGTGCACAGAAAGAATAAAAGAGACATTAAATGAATATTCAAAGATTTTTGCATGGCATCGGTGAAAGTAAGGTTAGGTGTCACTTTCTTATTGATGGCTTTTTTGGCCTATTTATCTTTCAATTATATTCTAAAGGTGCTATTAAGTACTGTTGTACACTGAAAAACTAAGTAAAAGTCATAAACAATTTATTAACTCATTATTATAAATGTGTCACATAACCTCACTTTCGACGATGAAAGTAATCTCAATGAATACCAATAAAAATAAACTTTAAAAGAATATCCAAAGATTTTTTCATGGTATCAGTGGAGTTAAATTAATTCTGGACATCCTAGAATACTTTTCTAATGTTTCATTTATTGGAGTACAGGCAGTTTATAATGAAAAAAAAGTATTTTCCGATGCCCAGAATTGGAGTAATATAGTCTATGATAGCAGTAAAATAGAAATTTTAAACGCAAGTTTTAATATTTGTTAACCTATATGGAGCATATAGCATTAATATAAAAAAAATTGACAATTTAAACAAAAATCAATATATTAAATATAACAATCAGAGATACTCACTGTACTTTACTATGATTCCATAGACGTCAATTGTTTGTCTAACTTCCAGATCGCATATCGCATCTGAGATGTTGTTTAGAAGGACATCAATTTTGTGAAGTGTCCTATCGCATACTGTACCACAGTAGAAATTTCTGTTATTTCGCGTATTGTGCATGGTGAACATGGTATGAACTGAGAAATCAAGATCTATAAAAAAAAATACAATTAATACATAATTCTAATGATTTGCATTGTTTTAAGTATTTTAATATCAAAAAATTAACCAATTATATTAATAATTTTAATTCAAAAACGACTATTTCATTATAATAAAAACAAAATTATTTAAATACTTACGGACAAACCGTTCTACAAGATCTATTCTTTTAATATTACTATCCTCATACATCTGTTCATTCTCTTGCGGATTAAATCTTCCCATGAATGTTAACGATGAATAGTTTTGGATCGATAATTCAATTAGAATTAATCTCCTTATACATTTCTCTCAGTGTAATGAAAAACCAAGTCTGTAGCGCCGTAGCGTTAAGGTAGTTCACTTGGCCCAGTGGTGCTCAATTCGAGGTTAAATTAGAAAATTAATTTTTTTACATATTATGCAGTGTTATCAAGTGTGAAAACTCTAGAATTTTTAGTTTTGTATATAAAAATATTTATAGAAAGTGTTTAGAGCATCAAATATCCTTAAAACTTAGAAAAGTGAGAAACACTGCGCGCATATATCGATATACTGATAGCATAGAATTGAAACTTTCGTTTGCTGTAACTTTTCAAAAAGCACCGCTTGCCGTATCAACTTTTTATTTTTTATTTCCTAGATTTGTATTATGATTTTACATCATGACCTAGTTTTTCACAAGATGTAAGATTTATTTTCTTCGTAATTAAACAAAATGTACACTAAATTTAGACTTAGCCTATGCTTCCCCTGTTAAAATATACAACTTCAAGACCCAATATCTTAAAAAATCATACCGCTTGGGAAGTAAAAAATTTTACCACGTTATAGAGGGCATTTAATAGGATATATTTATAAAATTGCAGCAATCTATAAGAATATTAATTTTTTGAGTGAACTACCTTTAGTTTAATGAATTGTTCTACCTAAAAAAAATTTCGATCGGACTTTTCGTTTTTTCAAAATCTTGGAAATACGAACAGATGTTTATGCGTACTTCGTCGTACTCATGCGATTGCAGCGCCAACCTTGAAATCTAATTTTACATAAAACTTTTTAAATAAAGCTTGCAAATGAAAAACCGAGTCTATAGCGCCGTAGTGTTAAGTTTAATGAATTGTTCTACCGAAAGAAAAATTCAATCGGACTTTCTGTTTTTTTAGAAATTTGAAAATACAAAATACTCCGTGGTGGATTTGCGAAGCTTTTGCGCCGACATCCTCTTAATTATTTGGCGTGTCGTTATTAAATATACTGTGACGGCGCGCAAAACCCTAGGCGATGTTTTTATGAGCACAAAATATATTAACCCCGGGTCATTCGAACGAGCATTGAAATACTCTATACAATCGCGAAATGGTTTGAAGGTAGTGAATAAACTCGAGCAGTGTTTGTAGTTAAACCAGTTTCAAGGATGTATATTGTCTCAAAGAACCTAAATACAAGAATCTACTAATTATCTGACTCTAAAGCTAAGCTGATAATTCTACGGACTCGCGACTCTGACTGTCCTCCGGAGCGGCGGTGATGCTGCTGCTGGCGTTGAGGGTGTGACCTTGAATGAAGGGATGTAGTATTGACAAATCAGAGCGACTCCGTGCGGACTTACAGAACTACGAGCTCGAATCAGCGTCGGTCCACTGGGCCTACATGGTGGTAGAAAATTCGTAAAGCGGGCGAGCACATGATGACGCTCTTTGCGCACACGTGTTGACGACCCTAACTCTCAGTCCTCAGTTTTTATGAATCATAAAAACTGAGAGTCGATACTGGCACAATGGCATCTTTCTTTCCACTACTTTTAAAATTTATGTTCTATTTTCCTAACAGTTGAGTGACCAAGAATACAGAAAAGCTTTTGTACTTTCTCTAAATGACTTTATAAGTTGTACATAAAATATACTCGATATTATTTATAAGAATTTGAATTACGCGCTTATATTCAATCACGTGATCACGTGCTTACGGCTTACGTCACAATACTGTTAAATATTAGATGTACACTCGATGGTAGTTTATTTTTGTGGAACGTTTTTGAAATGCTCCAATAAGATTGCCAGATTTATAAATTCTAACCAATAAAAAGCACGACTTTGGAAACGTTTCATAAGAATTAATTACCTTCGAGTATAAATGAGTATATTCAATATAGCCAACATTCTATAAAAGTAGTTATAGCTACTAGTACACAGGACCGGCTTTAAAATTATAGAATGAAATGGAAATAAATTTTAAATTTAAAAAAATGTTTTTAAACTCTTTGTAATTATTTGATGACAGTATTAATTATATTAACAAAATCTAACAAAAAAATTATATTAATTAAACTTTTTTTTTATTTACATTTATAAAATAATGTAAATTGTGAGATTATAACAATCATAACATTTATATTCTGTACTTATATGTAATACATAATACAATATTTACTTTTATATTAAATGATAATAAAATCTTCAATCCCTAACGAAAAAGAAAAATGAAAACAATTGAAAAAAAAAAACGTTATGAACTGCAGATGATAGCAGAAAAATGTCGGAATTGAGACACAGATAACAGTAATTTTTTGTTGTCTTCAGTTTTATTTAGTTTGCTAGATACTTCAGTTGGATTTCTTTTTTTTAGCTGTAAAATTTTACAATGAATACAACAGACATTAACTATTAATAAGTAAAGACAACAGTGTTTTCATAATTCAAAGCAGTTTTCTTTATTTTATAATTGCTGTCTTCTACGTTCACTAGTTTGTTCCCAATCAAAACAGCTATCTTCGGATTTTTCACAACTTTCTTAAAAATACGCCTTTAATAACATAAAAAATAAAATTTGCTTTTAAAAAAGTAAAAGGTTAGGCGAGTTTGATATATTCCGCAACGAAATAACAGATAAAAAAAAACTGAGATCAACCAACCAAAGTCAAGTTTATTATATTTAATTATAATGAAGCAACAACATTTTGTTTGGTCAATAAAGGGCTTACTTAACTTAAAGTTAAATTATATACTGATTAATCGGGAAGAATTCTCAAGATACTTACTACGTAACTTGCCATAATCGTTTCATTGTACTTATGGTATTTTTATGACGTTATAATAAAATACGAAAAGAGAAAATTTTAGTTGTTCACCAATAAACAAAATGCGGTCATAGCAAGTTACGTAGTAAGTATCTTGAGAGTTTTGAAGTGAATACTTCTATAGGCTCGCCAGGGGCCTTATTGTCTAAGCGTGTCGTGTGAGACAGTCAAACCAGCGACACAGACCAGTGTGTCGTCCTGTCACGACACATGATGATAAAACAGATACCAATGCGCATGCGCAACGCGATGTTTTTAGCATTGATAGTACGTTTTTGGGCGGATTTACATAAACCTCGACGAGTTTAAGGAAATGTGACAATTGAGAAAACAATAATCGTCTCATATCCCCTATCTCACAGAATTTTTATTAGAGATTTTGTGTTGGCTCGTAGACACACGCACTACGACTATGACTATAGCGCACTCGTATCTCGTGACATGAATGGCGACTCATACATTTAATTTAAATTCGAAGGTGACATGCTATTCCCCATATGTGAATTAATCAATTTAATTTATTTAATTAATTTAATTTAATATTAATCGAAATGCTTAACTAATTTTTTATGATAAAAAAAATCTACTACATTCCACAATATACGATGCCAGAACACAAGTTTTATTTATAAAAAGAATAAAATAAATTGTTACAATCTACATAAAATGCTGTGTAATAATATGGTTTCTTTCTGCAATTCCTGCTGCATATTCTGCTGCTTCTCCTCTTCCTCTCCTATTAACATCATCACGAAGCTCTGCAGGCTGAAAATTATGATCATTTTCATCTAAAATGCTGAAAAAAATGAATGAATAAATATTTGAACATGCCAATCACTTATTTGTTTTTTATAAAAAAATATTGTAATGATATTTATACATACCCTTGTCTTCTTCGAAAATTGTGCAAAACAGCACAAGCATGAATAATATTTACTACTGCTTCTGGAGAATAATGCAATTTTCTACTTCGATTAATAACTAACCACACATTGGTAAGTATTCCAATAGTACGCTCCACAATGCATCGAGTCCTTACATGCTCTAATGTATATACATGAGCTGGAGATCCTTCTGCTGCATTGAGATCCGATGTTAATAATACCCGAGAGGGAGTGTAGCCACTATCTCCTAGAACAGAATTTAATTTACAATCGAATTAAAAATAATCAGTCAACAGTATATAAATGAGAATGGATTACCTATTATATAGTAACGATTAGGAAAATTTTCATCTGCTCGTAGATCTTCCATGTATTCTTTAGCTTCTGAAAATTGCCAGACGAACCGGTCGTTATTACTTCCAGGACATACTCGAATATTGAGGATGTTATAGTCGGAGTCTACAATCTAAAATAGAATATTATATTAAAATAGGATATTATGTTAATAATTTTTGTAGATGTATGACAAAGTATATGTTATACATACTATTTGTACATTCATGGAAGTTCCTACACGATAGTTAAAAAATGCTTCTTCGTTTATTGTTGGCCTATAAAACGTCACCATAAAACCATCAACAGCCCCAATAATACCAGGAATCCTAGTAGTCCTTTGAATGCTGTAAAAAAATATTGAAAATAAATATTCAAATGTATTTAATTTTTTCAGAAATGCAAGAGAGATCTGTTACCGGTTTGAATTATGTTATCTTTGCCCTTCTGTTCCAGGAAAGCTCATAAAGTCATCTGCTAAATGATTAATAGTATCAATGACTCGAGCAATGCATTGACTAACTGTACTCTGGCTTACAGGATGTACAAAATCTTGTGCGAAACCTTTTTGTAGACCTCCTTCGGCCAAAAATCTTAAAGTAATTAATACTGAAAGATGTGTAGGGATTGCAGTACTCCTCTCTCTGATTAGTCTGTTCTCAACCAACCCAATCAGTCGCATCACTACATGTGGAGGCATTCTAAAAAATATTTAATTAATATAGTTCATGTAAAAAATAGCTTTGTATTTTAATGAGTAAATAGAAACATATTTTACCTGTAATATCTTCTAAAGAATTCGGCAGGTAAAGTAAAAGGATTTGATACATCTCGAAGTTGTTGTCTTTCTAGTCGAAGCTGATGAAATCTGTTCAGCCTTTGAACTCGTTCTTCTTGTTCTGCATTGAATATATCCAGAAGAAATGCATCTATTTCAGCCATTGAAAAATATGAAAGGTACGTTAGTACCTATTTGTACACAAAGACTTTAACTTGGCTTTCCCTATTGAATTGAATTTTTTAATTAATACTCGGGTTTCTAAAGTGCAAAATTTTACAATCAAAGCAACTGAACATGAAAGAAGTTAAGAAGATTTTGAAAAGGTAGGTAGGCTATATCAAATCTAGAAATATCCTACAGTGTAAACAAACAATGAACTGCGTAGTAACTAATAATTACTGCATACTAACTTTGTTGAAGCGTCAGCTACAGCTTCTGTAAGTGTGAAGATAGGGCCCAGCACAGTGGGCCCTATCTTCACCCTACTTCCAGCCACTCAAGCATCCATTTCCTCACTGAAAATTCTATTCATTCCACGATCCAAACAAACTCTTTTTCACTATATTCTGGAGCACTCGCAGATCCAGTTTCAAAATTGCTCTTTTCGGCGTATCCACCTGAGACCTTTACAAGACAGCTTCCGCTGACAGAAAATCTTTCTGAAAGACAGCCCACCCAGTTCCAGAGGTCACAAGCACTTCACATCCTTTACTCCCAGTCTCAGGTCACTCAATACCAGCGAGAAATCCAGTAAGTACGTTTCCTCCGCGTTTGAGTACTCTAACCTCGATAAGGACCATAAGCGTAGCCCACTTATCGAGTTGCACTAATTGCACAATATTTCCATTAGATAATTGACTCTTGAGTTCGGTGTCTGATGTTTTTACACACTCAACACAAAGATTGGATAGCCTACACGGAGTCGGAGCCCTCCTACTCCGTGATAACCTACTTATCGTGTTGCACTGTTCGATCAGCTGCGCCAGCTATGTGAAAACAAGCCCTACCGCGCATGCGCTCCCTTTCGTAGAGGACGCTCGGCCCGTATATGCTGTGTGCTGCGTGTGCATTGTAGCCTACTATAGCTCGTGACGAAGGGGTAAGAGGAGGGGTGGGGTATGTACAGCAGACGAAGGAGGAGAAGCCTAGATGCGTACCTATACAGAAGCCATCTTGGCCATCTGCTCTAACTGCTCCGAAATAAGTCTCCGAAATCGCTCCGAAATTCGTTTTTAAAATCGTGCTGTGTACTTAATAGGTTTCTTAGTGAACTCGGGCTCCGTACTGTAGTCGTTGGATATTCAGAACGAAATAACAAGTTGTTCACAATGTTCTCTGTCTGTGATCGCGTGATTTTTGCGTAGTTTGTGAAACTTGTACGAGTACAAGAATTTTCTGCAGCGTAGAACAATGGCACCACGTCCAGGAAGGTAAATTGATTTCTATCAATAGGGAAATATGTAGCTATATAAAAATTGAAGCACGTATCGAGATCAGCTAGAAGTTTTGTAAAAACTATTTTGATCTCATTGCATTTTTACATAGATGTGTGCAGCTTGTTAAATTAACAATCTTTTTTACAGATATTATTTACAACTTTCTTATAATATCTAATAAAATTTGTCTATTGCAGAACACGTGTATGGAATCGAATGTCCAATATACAAATGGAGACCTTGATCAACTATATGGAACAGCACACGTTGTTTGCAAGGGGACAAATTCCTAAGCTTGGATCTCAAGGTCAGGTTAAGTACAGAAAGATGTGGATGGAATTATGTACAACATTGAATGGAATGGGACCTTGCATAACTGACGTCAAGGGATGGCAGGAGGTTTGTATTAAAATTTTGTATTTACTACACGCATACTTTTTTATTACAATGTTAATGTATTAATCATTTTTTAATTCAATTATAGAAATGGACTCGAATGCGACTATCAGCCAAATCTCAAAAGACGCAATTCAATAGAGCATGGAATAAGACTGGCCATGATGAGCAAACTATTGTCTTAAGTTCAAACAATGAAAGGATTTCAGGCATTTTTGGTAAATATGGAAGTGGTGTTAATATTGGACGAGAGCTAGGGTTCTCTAAGTGTACGTGGGTACGGAAGACATCTCAAGAAGCACCTACATGTAAGTAATCTGGTACAGTTTTAATAGAAACCTATTGATTCCTAGTATATCAGTATGTACTCCAATGATACTGATTTCTTAAATTTCAGGTCCACGTACATGTGATGATGAGCTTGATTGGCTTGAAGACTTTCATTCAGTTTGCTTTCGAGTTTCTCCAATTTTCAAGAAATTCCAAAGCACATGGAATATTTCATGAAGATTTTTGATGAAAATCGTTGTTCATCTATTTTTCTTGCAATGCAAAGGTAACTATAATTCAAATTATTTAAATTACGTCATAATATAAAAAAAAAGTAAAACTATGATTATCAATATGTAATGGTGTAGATTTTGGTGTGAAAAAATTTTAAACTCTTCAATTCTTAATTTATAAATTCGTACTTACTTATTTCCTTGCTTCTATAGTTTAACGCGTTTAATTATTTATTACTATTATTATATATAAATTTCTGAGTTCCTTGTCTCGTTGTTGTATGGCTTGAAAAATAATTTTTTTGAAATGTTGCACATTTTGACCGTAAAGCGCTGCACTCGACGGAAATCGAATTTCACGGTTTTCTAATTAATTTTTAACAATTAATATTCCTAATAATTAATGAAAAATAAACATGTGTTCAATTGTTATTATTAAAAAAACGACTAATTACGCGGTTTCCACAAGATATTCTGATTAATCCCATAATTGCAACATAAAACACCGGAAGTCTCCTAATTCCCGCGCGAACAAATGTTATACATTGTTTGTCATTAAGGAGATAGCGTCAGTCTTGCTTTCCTCTTCCGTGAGTAAGTAAGCGCATTGCTGTCACAATTACAGGACATCATGGAATTCAATCCATCTGAATCAAAGTAATCTTATACGAATATTACTTAAGTTTACTTATATTTATTACTTTATATTATTAATTACTTATATTTATACTTATTTCTTAACCCGCCATTTTTACTTTACGCCAACCTCGTTTAATGAAAATCGCTTGATTTCTTTCAGGAAAAAGGGAAAGGGGAAGCAACCCATCCAAAAACCCAGCCTCTCAAAAATGCTAGCTCTCGTAGACGTGATCGAGCGGCACCTGGAGATCGTCTTGGATCATCCTGGCGATGATACGAACCACGCTACCTGGGAGGTTGTGGCACTTTTTGCTAATAAAGCAGACGAAGACGGCGTTCAAAAAAATGGAAAGTCATGGAGAAAGGTTATTATAAAAACCATGTTATTATTATAATAAATATAATCATGTATGTGCTCATTGATTATTACGTTATTTATAATTTTTTTTTTTCCAGACTTGGTGCGATCTCATACTGTCAGCAAAGCAGAATGTTTATTTGGTTGAACAGAATATACGGCAAAATCCATTGCCAGATCACCACATGAAGGCGATACAAATTGTGACAAGAGCAGAGCAAGTAAAATCTTTCTCAGCGAGACGCACTCAAGTACAGCAAAATAATGCTGTTGTCAGTCGAAGACTTTCTTCTTCTTCAGCGCTCAAGAGAGCAAGGATGGAAGGCAATCCTGCAGGATTTGGAGACGAAGATGGGCCATCAACCAGCAGTGGATACAGAAGTGCTACAAGTTACGTCAATCGACATTTGCCAACTGCAGCTTTGCCAACTGCAGCTCAACCGTCATCACCTTGGAGTACAAATAACGCTGGAACCACAACTGCTACCACAACTTCCAGCTCTAACATATGTTCTAATTCAACTGCAGGCACAACAGCTGGTAAATATAAATTATTTAAATTATTTATGATAAGTCTTACTGTATAATCTAATCTAAAATATGCTTTTGCAGCAGCTGAAAAAAGTAGTGCTTTTATCAAAGCTTTTGACTCAAAAATAAAGGAGTTGGTTGATGTATTAGCAGCACAGTTTATATCCTGTTTCGAGCAGCAGCATGTGCTTTTGCAAAATTGCTTTGCGAAGCAGAATGAACTGCTCTTGAAAATGATTTGGTTAATGATGCAGCACAAGATGATGAAGATGAAGTGCCACTTCCGGATAACCCACAACCTTCGTCTCCTAGAAATGCTCCTGTAGTCGAAGAGGAAACTGAAGAAACTGAATATACGGCAAGTGGCACAGTTGAATCTTTTTTAGAAGATCATGTTGATGATGATGGTTTCATCTATGAAACTTTAGATAATGATTTTTATTAAGTAAATTTATTAAAATAATACTATGTAACAAGATAAAGTAATTATTTGTATTAATAATGTAATATTGATTTGTTTTCTTTTTGCAGATTCAAGAGAAATGCCCGATATGCCTGGATGTATTGACCAGACCAGCCATCATACCAAGATGTGCCCATGTGTTCTGCTATGAATGCATTTACGAGTGGGTCGATAAGGAGCTTGAGTGCCCATTGTGCAGAATAATAATTAATACTTTTGATATTGCTGAGTTGCCATAGCCTCACTTTAATAGTTTTATTGTAACCTACATTTTCGCATTTTTGTATTACGTTTTCTAATAATACTTTATAATTACATTTATAAAACTACCTATTTTTGTACTTTTTGTAAGTTTTGTAAAAAAAAATCAATAAAGAGTGAATTGACTTGACTTAAAGAATAAATTTCATTTAACATTGTAATCTCCTGAAATATGCAGTAATAACTGCCGGCATCACGAAGTGCAAAATTTATTTAGCCCACTTAAATCAAAATCAAAAACATGCGCCCCGCGTTAGCGCATGCGTACCACCTTCAATCGCATATACGCTGCCAGTGTGTCGCTCATCAAGCGTGTCACTGCGCTGCGACTCACTGCTAGCGAGACACCCGACCGACACGCTTACACAATAAGGCCCCAGGTACACATTTTACTGTGTAGTGAATCGGCGAGCGGCGACCGTCACGGCGGCGCGACAAACCAATCGTCACAAAAGCAGCGGCAGCTCTTCCCCCCCACCACACACTCTTCGCCGCGCATGTTAGTAGCTCGCACAGCTCAGCTCTTCCCTTACACATTAGCCGCACTTATTTACACACGCTGCAAGCAGCTATCGGATTCTCTCGGATTTTGGACGCGCTAATATAGCGGTACATTTTCATGGTACTTCAATTTTTGTTTGCGTCAACTAGATGACGTGACTTTCTTAATATGCGCAAAACGTTTGCACGTAAACATTATTGACTTATTGCGGTAAACATTATCACTGAATGAAACGCCCTGGCGTAAACCTCGATTTACCGCACGCTCGAGCAAATATGCACTTTCTAAATCTCGGATTACGCACGTTGTGTCATAAAATATCGTACGATACTATTATTCTTATTATATTTTCTTTATTCGTATTATATTTTACCTATCCTAAATTTACTAGTTGATCAATGATTACTTCACCTAAGATTTTTTAACTTACTGTCAAAGTTTTGATTAAGTTAGAAAAATAGGAAAATGGCGGCGATTTACGCATTAAAATCACTAAATCAAAAAATTATACAAATTTATAAAAAAAGTCACAATTAAATGTATCCTTGTAGATTGGTACTTTGCACTCAACGAAGACATTTGAATTTGCGTCGAAGACTAATTCATTTCAGTTTTGCCACGAAGAAATTCAATATATATAAAAACGAACGAACGAATAAATTCAATATATATATATATATATATATATATATATATATATATATATATATATATATATATATATATTGAATTTATATTGAACTCTTGCGTCAAAGACTATAAAGTACTTTTGCAGTCGCGTTGCAAAGACTAGTACATTTCTCACTTTGTATACGTTTGATTCTCTGGCAACAAAACTATTCAAAATTTTCCAAAATTCCACACTATCTTTTTAAGTATTCACTTCTATCGTCCCCGAGACAGCCACATTTTTCTAATTGATCAGTATATATCTTAACTTAACTTAAGTTAAGTAAACCCTTTATTAACCAAAAAAAAAAAATGTAGTTGCTTCATTATGATTAAATACATATAATAAACTAGACTTTGGTTGATTGATCTCAGTTCTTTTTTATTTGTTATTCCTTTAATCTGGACCAATTTTAAAATAATCTTTATTCATCTATATACAGGGTGTTTCATTTTAATCCGACCACGACAAAAAACCATGGAAAAACTAATTTTAACAAAAAATGACCTTAACAAAAGTTGAAGGGGGTAAAGGGGGCCATCGAATGACACAAACACCTATGACCTTGAACTCGATTTTCAAGGTCATTTGAGGGTAATTGTGATTTTTTTAAATAGGAACCTCTATTTTAGACCTTGGAATCGGATAGAGCGGAAAAAATTACGTCGCAAAGGATATTTTAAGTTTGCTTTGGTGACCTTGAGAAGGTCAATTCAAGGTCAAATAACAAAAAATCTGCTAAACAGCTGTTTGTCTGGTTTTATTTTACTGATGTCGAAAGATAACCTTGACAAAAGTTGAAGGGAGCAAAAGGGACCATCTAAGGACACCAACATCTTTGACCTTGAATTCGATTTTCAAGGTCATTTGAAGGTCATTGCATTTATTTAACGGGAACCCCTATTTTTGACCTCGGAATACGGAGCAGCGGAAAAAATTACGTCGGAAATGACATTTCAAGTTTGCCTTAGTGACCTTGAGAAGGTCAATTCAAGGTCAAATAAGAAGTATCAGCCTACGATTGTTTTTCTTTCAATTTTTTCGTAGAATTATCATTTTGTTATTGTAATAAACATTAAGAGAATAATTGACTTAAAATGTGATTATGCTTTGCTGACTTTAAAGCTATTTTGTAAGGTCAAAAGTGCAAAAATGCAATATCAAATGTTATGTGAAGTCCATATTTATATCCTAACTTTAGCGTTACCCAGGAACAACGACGTGGACGTAATAGGATTGTGTTCCCTTTGGGGTGCTTGATTAGAGTGAGTCCCCTTGCCTCTCACTTTTCGGGGTGCTTGATTAGAGTAAGTCCCCTTGCCTCTCACTTTTGCTCAAAATTCAACGCAGGTGCTCAAAGACACCACCATTTTGTTGGATACACAATTCAATTCGCTGCTGAAAATGTTCTACTGTTCTGAGTAATACAGCTCTTGGGATGTTTTCACAAGCGGTTTGAATTCTGTGGATCATATCTTCTCTTGTTGTAGTTTCATGTTCATAAACAACATCTTTCAAATACCCCCACAAATAGAAATCGGGTGATGTCATATCTGGAGATCTCGGTGGCCATCGAACACCCAAATCTCCATGTCCAGTGCGTCCGATCCACCTGTCACTGTAATTTTGATTAAGATATTGTCTAACTATTCGAGCATAGTGCGCAGGAGCTCCATCTAATTGAATCCACATTCATGCTCTTGTGTATAAATCTACTTCTTCAAGAAGTACTGGAAGACGTTCTCTCAGGAACTGTAAAAAATTATGGCCATTTACATTTTCATCGAAAAAGTATGGGCCTACAAGCTATCCGTTAACAATTCCACACCAAACATCAAGACTCCAACGATTTTGGTTAGGTAGGTATTATATATATATATATATATATATACATATATATAAAGGTGAGAAAATTTTACAAAAAAAAGTATATCCATATCTATAGTGCAAAAGCTTCCCATAGGAGCTATGAATTAATTAATTTGTGCTGCAAACCCAAGTAATTTGAAAATCTGAAAAAATTCAGGTGCATTGGAAACTGTTTTTGGAACATATTTACCGTAGGTTTAAGAAGAAAAAATGTTTGATCTTTGATTTGACAGAGAAACACACACATACAACATATATATATATATATATATATATATATATATATATATATATATATATATATATATATATATATATATATATATATATATACGTGGATGAATAAAGATTATTCTAAGATTGGTCCAGATTAAAGGGATGCGGCGAATAATGACGCCAGATAAACTCTACATAAAAATAACCCTACCACCCTAACAAAATAATTTTACACAGAAAATAACATCACGGAAAAATTCTACACAGATATTTACTGCACGAAAATTCCCTACACACATTTTTGGTAATTTTACTACACCGCAAAACTCAACATAATCATATAACCTATTGTTGTTAACACTGTGTAAGCTTATCCAAATAATTATTTGTGTAGATATGATCTTTTTTTCAAAGATATCTTTCTGAAAATATAAAATAACGAATGCTTTATGTATTCATGCATATTATAAGATGTAATCTGCAGATTTTGTCCAGATGAAAGGAATGCTGCAAATAATTTTTTATACAGATATACTCTTTTTTTTAAGCAATCTGCTTGTGAATATGAAATGACGAATGCTGTATGATTTTATGCATATCACAAAATGTAATCTGCATATTTTGTCCAGATAAGAGGAATGCTGCAAATAATTTTTTGTGCAGATATACTCTTTTTTTTAAGCTATCTGTTTGTGAATATGAAATGACTCATGCTGAATGCATTTATACAAAGTGTGAAATGCTCAAAAATTTCGCATTTCTACTTTCAGTATAAAATAATATCAAAACTCATATTAGAACAGATTCCCACTAAGTTACAGCGTAAGTGAAGGAGCATCCGACGACAATAGCATAAATAAAGAGGCCGAATAGCCTAGAGTCAGAGAAGATGACTCACTTAAACTCAATAGAATGCACTACGAATACATTATACAGAAACGCGAGATGACAAGAGACGACGAAATCGAGAGAGACTTTATCGAAACTAACGACAACCAAATTGAATAATGAACAACAAAACTATTAATAAGAGCGCAAATCCCCAAATCACAGCATCATAAACCAAACACTACAAGCTACAAGAAACGCACACACAAACATCTACAAGAGGCACACTAACACACGCACACGGAAAGGCGTAACGCCCTGCACCAGCCACGAGCCAGAAGTCTTCCAAAGCCCGCCTAGCAAACGAAGACGAGAGGTGGCCTAATTACAGAAAACCAAACGGCCATATATACGCACTCAAATAAAAGCGACATGAGCCAAGAACTGGACTTGAAACTGCAGAGGCTTGTCAACACGGGGATCCGTTATATCTAGGGTGTAAGGAGGGACGAGCACATCTTTCCTTACAGGCGTAAGTTGCAATGGCTTACCACCGCCAGGCGTAGGAAATACTTCATGGCCTGTTTTCTAAGAAAAATTTTAACACTTCAGTGCCTACCTACGTATCAGCCTATTTTGATTTTGACGTCGTGCTCAGGTCTGTGTGGGGTGAGGTGACCCCCCTGGGTATCCCGTCCTTCAAGGCGGAGACGCTAAAGAATTCATTTTTCATCAGTGTTTCCTACCTCTGGAACAACCTTCTAATATATATATATATATATATAGTGTGTTTCGAATACTATATATATGTGTATATATATATATATATATATATATATATATGGGACGTTTCCCATGATGACAAAATGATCGTCTGGTCAAGGGCTTTTGAAAAAGTTCTGGCCTTTTCAAAAATCCAATGTGGCGCATAAAATATGGAGCCTGAAACCCACGTTTTCATAGCACATTCAACAAAAACAATAGTAAAAATGTTCTAGTTTGTGAAATATCCTACCAAAAAGCATGTACAGCTCATGATAGGACATATTATTGACAATGCTGACATTATACCTCCACTTTAAAGTATCGATATGGGAGTTTAAGCGGCCGCTGAATCTTATTTTAACCTCGAAATTTCAAAATTCAATATGGCCAATATAAACTGGCGGATATTTGTCATAACCCACCCGCAGGCTCTCTCGCGAAAAGCCCCTGCCACATAAGGAGGCCGGGTCCAGCGCTGTACCTCGCCCCTCTTCCAACAGCCTAATGCTGCAAGTATACGGCTCGTGTCCAATGATAACTTGTGCAAAGACTTCAGCAAATAAAACTGTTTTGTGGCAAAGGAATTTATTGCTTTCAAGTGATTTATTTCATCCCTATTTTTTACCTACACCCCCAACCCCTTCCCACGTTTAGCAACCCATAGAAAGGAATATTTTCTTCAAGGAATGCTTTCTTCATCGGCGACTTTTTCTTCAACAGTCTTTTTCAGGATAGTTGGTGAGCAAGTCCACCAGCGGCTTTAATCATAGGCGACTTTTTCTCCAACAGTCCTTTTTAGGATAGTTAATAGGTACATTAATAGATACATTAGCGACTTCTTCTTCAACATCCTTTTTAAGGCAGTTGTTGAGTAAGTCTTACTTTATCGGCAACTCCTTGTTCAACTGTACTAGCCGTAATTTTGTTATTTCTAACATTTTTTTTTGTTTTGGTTGTGCTTTCTCATATACTACAACAATGTCTTCTCCTGCGAAAAAATATCGTATCGATAGATGCGTTAATCCATTTGATATTAATACAGGACACAGCAAATCTCTTAGGAAGATCTCCAAAGAATTTCAAGATTTCTATCCTGATTATCCAACATCTTCACTGATTTGTGATACATGTAGAAAATCCTTTTACAAACTATATGATTTGTCATCTCCAAACGTCAGTATGAGTGTTGATTTTGAATCAGAGACTGACTCACCTTCGGTTTCAAACACGGATGCATCTATGCAAGATGATCTTACAGATATTTTAACTGGACTTAAAAACAAATTCCAATCCCTGCCGGAGAATGATCCATTATGTGTCAGTATTCTTACTATTTTGCCCTAACACTGGGCAATACGTAAAATTATGAACCAATTTGGTGTGTCTCACAGAATGGCTCGTAAAGCAAAACAGTTAAGAGAATCAGATGGAGTTTTGGCTTCTCCTGTTGCAAAACGTGGAAAAACATTACCTGCAGAAACTACTCAGAAAGTTGAAGATTTTTACGAAAATGATCTTAACAGCAGAATTATGCCAAATAAAAAAGATACCGTCAGTATTTATTTATATGGTGAAAAAATAAAAGTGCAGAAAAGATTATTAATTACTGATTAAGAACCTTCATAATCAATTTAAAGAACAGTTTCCTGAACATCCGATTGGGCTTACCAAGTTTGCGGAACTGAGACCAAAAAATGTAGAAAAAATCTCAAACAATATTCTGAAGAATTATAAAGATTGTTTGAATTTCGTTCTATGTGAGGATCCCAAACCAAGTTGTTATTTGAATGAATGCAAATTTTGTCCGGACATTCAAAAATTTTCTAATTACGTTGGGAACATTATGGATGAGCACAATATTGATCAAGTCATCTTCAGCACGTGGCAATCAATCGATAGATACACTTTGATAAAACAATGCCTAACATCGCAAGAATTTATTGAAACTTTATGTTCTAGCCTAGAAAAGTTGATACCTCATCACTTCATCGCTAAGGAACAATCAAAGTTTATTTCTGGGAAGAAAAATAATCTTTTAGATGAATAGGTTCTTGCTCAATTGGATTTTGCTAAGAACTATGCTTTTACAGCCCAAGATACTGCACAGGCATTTCATTTTAATAATTATCAAAGTACGATTTTTCCTGCTGTTGTTTATTATAAATCTGAAGGCAAGCTAAAGCATTTCAGTACAGTATCTATGTCCGACTGTACTACTCATGATGCCACTGCAGTATACATAATGCAGCAAAAGCTTATACCTGAAATTCGCAAGGTTTGTCCCACAGTAAAAAAGGTAATATATGCTACTGATGGTGCTAAACAGCATTTTAAAAATCGTTATCAAATGAGTAGTTTAATGAGTCATAAGAGAGATTTTGGCGTTGATGCTGAAGGCTCTGTTTTGCAACAGCACACGGAAAAGGTAGTTGCGATGGAGTTGGAGCGATAGTAAAGAGAGAAGCTACAAGAGCGAGCTTACAAGCTGCAAAAAATAAAGCAATTCTAGATGTTAAAGCTCTTTATTCATGGGCTAATGGGCGATCATTCAATATAAAATTTTTCTTATACACCAAAAAATATCACGAACAAACTCGTCAATTTCTAACAAAGAGATTTAAAAACTGTCCACCTGTCACAAACATACAAATGGGGCATGGATTTATCCCAGAAAATAATGAAACGTTGAAAGTCATGCATTACTCAAATGCCCATGAACCTAGGAACAGAGTAATTTATGATATCGGCGAAAGCCATTTATCACCAGTAAAAACTCCACGAACGAGGAGCCAGAATTGATAAGAGTGCACAAAATGTCATTAAAGATTGCGACGTTGCAAACGTCGCAGCCGCGTCGATACGAGGAATCTCGTTCGATGCGGCCAAGCTCTGAGTGCGCGGTAGAAACAAGCGAGTTGGATTGTTGTTGTCGGTGCCAGCCTGACCTCGAGTTCGAGGAACGGGCCGGCTAACCGTCCACGTTAGCGCGAGAGTGAGCATCGTTGGCGCGAGAGTGAGCCTCGACGGCGCTATCCGCGCGGACTGCCAGCCAATCAGGCGCGAGGAAGATGCGCGGGCCCGACAAGAGTGAGAGCGAGAACGAGCGGGAAATCGGGGAGTTCTCTCACGACTGTCGACGGGGTACGTCGACGTGCGAGAGAGATACGTAGCCTCCTCTGTTAAGAGGAGAATTGGGAGAGTCTCCCGAGGTTGTGCGAGTGTGCGAGAGTGTGAGAGAATCACAGGTGCAGCGCGTTGGCACGAGCAAGTGCCGACGCCCGGACGAGCCAGCAACCATCCGCATGAGAGGAAGGAAGCTAGCCAGTCCGCCATCATTGTCCGGAGGACCAGAGCAACCAGCAGCCTTGGCGTGGGAGAGCCGAGGAAGCTAGCCGTCACCAGGTCCACGAGAGTCAGGGAGGCGCCGGCGGGAGCACCGACGGACATTCACCAGGGAGAGAGCGAGTATTAGAGAAAGTATTAGAGAGAGAGAGAGAGAGAGAGAGAGAGAGAGAGAAAGAGATAGAGAGAGAGAGAGAAAGAGAGAGAGAGAGAGAAAGAGAGAGAGAGAGAGAGAGAGAGAGAGAGAGAGAGAGAGCAGTGCGAGGAGACGCGTGTGCGTGAGATAGAGACAGCGCGAAAGAAAACCCTATAGCTGCGCGGCTGCAGCAGGTCGGGCTTGCCACAAGCGGGAGGCATAGCCCGCGCGCGCGCGAGGGAGAGAGAGAGAGATCACACTGGCCGTGCGGCGACCGGCGAGAGCCGAGTCGAGCGCGTACGTGTGCGAGCGAGGCCGCGAGCGCGTACCACGTGACGCTACAGGCTACGGCTTGGGGGCTAACGTGCAGACGCGAGAGAGAGAGAGAGAGAGATTAGATTAGATTAGATTGGATTAGATTTATTTGACGTACAATATGTTGTACGATAAATTGTATACAGCAGCAATAGTAGTACAGCAAAAGTGTGTATTGTGAAAGTATGATAATGTGAAGATGGGTCAAGCGAGAGTGTGTGAGTGTGTGCGTTTGCGTGAGTGTGTACAGGCGTGTGTGTGTGTGCGTTTGAGTGAATGTGTACAAGCGAATTCAAGTGTTTGTGTTTTCAAGCTCAAGAAAGTGCTCTTTAGCTAGTCTCTTGAAACCTGAGACAGATGTAGTGTTACGAATGTGAGATGGCAGGTTGTTCCATAGGTATGAGGCGCTGATATGAAACGAGTTCCTCAGCGTCTCCGTCGCGAATGTCGGAATATCCAGAAGTATCACCTCCCCCCTAACAGGCCGAAGTGTCACGCGGAAGTCAAAGTATGCCAGTACGTATGATGGTACGGCTGTGTTAAACATTTTTCTTAGGAAACAAACAGTGAAATACTTCCTGCGTCCGGCAGTGGTTAGCCACTGCAACTCCCGCCTGTATGGGGAAATGTGCTCATCTCTTCTTACACCATAGATGTACCGAATTCCTGTATTCACGAGCCTCTGAAGTTTTAGGTCGAGTTCCTGCGTCAGGTCACAGTATACGAGGGAACAGTAGTCTATAAGAGGAAACAGGACGGCCTGCACTAAGTGCTTGCGCAACCTGAGATTGGTGCTTTTCCTGAAGAAGTAAAGCCTGTACATTAGTTTGTGAGCACGCTTACACACTTGTGTAATATGCTCCCTCCACGTAAGCTTAGAGTCGAGCACCAATCCCAGATTACGCACGGAAGATTCAAAGCTGACCTGGGCACCCCCTATGTTAATGAAAGTGTTAGCTGTTGAGGGTAATGCGTTTATGTAGTAGGGAGAGCCCAGGACAATTGCTTTAGTTTTAGCAACATTAAGTTTTAGCTTATTCTGTTCAGCCCAACCAGTAATCCTCTCAGCATTGGCACTCATCTTGTTTGATAAAGAATTGAGCTCTTCGAGGTGGCATTGACTGTAAATTTGCAAGTCATCCGCGTAGATGAGATGGAAAACATCGGTATCAAGGCAGAAACCGATGTCATTGATGTACAATGCAAACAGCAGTGGACCCAGAACGGAGCCCTGCGGAACGCCGATGTTGAGACGCCGAGGAGAAGAACGTTCGTTATTGTCACCAACGACGGCCTGCTCTCTACCAGAGAGGTAGGAGGCAAACCAGCGGATGACTTGCTTTGAGAAGCCGAAGGTGGATAGCTTTCTCAGGAGCCTGACGTGACACACAGTGTCAAACGCCTTGCTAAAGTCAAAGAGAAGAGGTAGTGTTACTTTATTTTTGTTTATCCCAGCTCTGGCATCATCAGTTAGCTTAATTAGGCCAGACTGAGTGCTGTGACCAGTGCGGAAGCCTGTTTGAAGGTTATCTAGTAATAGCCTTGATTCAAGGTATTCTGAGACTTGCCTATGCACTAGCCACTCCAGAGCCTTGGAGAGAAAGCAGAGAAGTGAAATCGGACGGTAATCAGTCAGGGCTGTTGGTGAGCTGACTTTGTTGAGTGCGCGCACAAGTGACATTTTCCAGGCAGATGGGAAGCAGGGTTCGCTAAGGGACAGGTTGAAAATATGACTTAGTAAGGGAGCAAGAACCGGCAAAGCTTTTGAGATGACAACCTGTGGGATGCCGTCGCTCCCCCTGGCCTGAGTGTCAAAGTGCGATACCGCAGCCAACACGTCCGATTCCGTTATAGGTTTGAATTCGAAATGTTCCGGGAGGTCAAGACTTTCCAGGGTAACAAGATAATCCTCAACAGCAGGAGCCAGCGTGAGTATGTATTTGGTACGTAGCGTGGAATCTGTACGTCGAGAGTGGCCGTGATAAGGTCGTGTCCGTTGATGAAAGGTGCGTCTGTCTTCCAGTATGACTGCAGGCGATCCTGCTCGTCGATTAGGCACAGATCAAGCCAGGTGTCAGAACCCTGTTTATGGTGTGTGGCACCATAGGGAACGGACGAAAGGGAGTTCTCATCAATGAAGGCCCTGATGAAATTGGCATCTTCAGATGAGGATAGTTGGTCAGAGTTAAAGTCCCCCATTATAACCTTCGTGGAGTAGTTGTGCATGTGAGTTGTTAGTTCGTTAATAAAGTTAGAGCCTTGGAAAAAAGGAGCATGAGGTGGACGATACACAACCCCCACGAAGATGGGACAAACTCCCTTGGCCGATATCTCACAAAAGAGGTATTCAGGCTTGCCTGGCTTGCCGGACCATTCACCGTCGGATGTTGAAATAACACTAACCGTCAGAGATTTGTGTATATAGAGGGCCACACATCCACCGTTTCTGTTTCTGTCTCGTCTGTAGAGCAGGTAATCATCCAGCGAAGGGATGGATGTCACCTTCTCGCTTAGCCAGGTCTCAGTAACAGCTATTACGTGGAATAAAAAGAGCCTGATCATCTCAATGTGACCCGTGAGAGAGTTCGCATTAAAATGAAAGACCCTTAGACCTCAGACAGAGATACCTCAGAACCCGATGAAGACACGGCGGATGAGCTTGATGGCGGACGTGGTGGGATGAAATGTATGTGTGGCAGCTTCATTGTGGAGTGATGTTTACGGCGAGCGGGATCCGAGCTAAAAAATTATCCAGCTTGGCGTCGGTTGTACTGACGGTGGCACGCTCGTTGTCATCGTTGCAGCGGACGAACAGTCTCCCGTCCCTGACGAACGTTCGGCAGCCCTGCCTCCTCTTGGCTTCCAGCCTAGCCCGTGAACGCAGCTTGTGGACGTCGGTGGGGAGTAGCTCATTGATGTTTATGAGCCCTTGGTGGTCAGGGCTCAGAGCTTTGGCCTCCTCCATCACGGTTGCGTCCAGCTCGTTGGTGTGGAGCTTGCGTTTACGAGCTTTGGCAACGACGATTGCTCGTGCTAGTGCACTCGACGAGAGGGTGACGGCCAGTGGTGGCAATCTGCCGTCACTCCTGGCGGTGTTCCGGGGTGCATCGAGCCTACCCATGACCCTGACGGATGCAATATCTCTCCGCAGGACCGTAGGGTCAAGTGCGTTTATGACTGCAAACGCGAGAAGATGCAGCGAGGTCTCACGGGTGTAGTGCAAGCCCGTGATAACAACAACACTATTTGAGGTCTGCTCCTGCCGTCGTTTGACCTCAGCCAGCTCACTGCGGAGGCTGCTAATTTCCGCAGCGCTGCTGCTGTTGTTGCTGTTGTTGTTGTTGTCCTGCTGCAATGCTGGGCTCCTCGATGAGAGATCTTGGACTTGCGCCTGCAACTCGGTGATGGTGGACTCAGCATTAAGTATGCGAGTCTTGAGTGCAGGCAGCTCATCGAGGGCCTTTAGGCGCTTCTCCAGCGGGCTAAGACGTTGCTCAATTCTCGAGATCCTCTCCGACACGATGTTTTGTGTCTGGATGGCTTCCGCACGAGCATTGCGGATGTCATCGAGAGCTTCACGAATGTCCTTCAATGTAGCTTCGATGGTTGGTGGTGAGCGAGTTGGTGAAGTACTTCGTGAAGTGCTGGCTGATGGTGGTGCCGATCTCGTCTTCTTCATCCCCGGTTGTTTTGGGGTGGTCTTAGCCGCTGTTGTCGCAGTCACCCCCGCCGCCGATGTTGACCTGGGCCCCGCTTTGGCACCCCTGGCGTCCGCACAGGGAGGACAGGCTATAAACTGCCTATCGTTTACCACGACTGTCTTGATGTTGATGGTGTTCAGACATTTGACGTGGTAATGGAGCTTGCAAAAAGCACACCTTTTCGGCTCCTTGTGCTGAATAGGCTGCTTACAGCTGCCGCATTGCCGAAAAGGCACTTCCCCGCTCTTTTCGCCGTTTTCACTCATTTTCGTCGATAACTTACTGGCAGTCGGTAGAGCAGAAATTCGTGATGTGATTTTGAGTTATCGACAGAGTGGTAAAGTCGTTGTTAAAACTCTTACGGCTAGATGGAGCGTTAGTGTAAAGAGCGAGAAAGCACCGACCTCAAACAATGTGCAGACGCCTTCGAAGTTCTCCCTCGATGCGGTAGATGTCTCCTCGATGTTGATTAGGAGCGGAGAGAGACGCCGTGCGAGCGGGAAACCAAGCCAAGCCGAGCCGAGTAGATTTTGAGGTTAGAAGCCGTGCAGAAAGTTTGTGCAGAAAATATGTTGAAAATAAATTGCAACCTTCAGCGATTTATATGTCGTCGTAAAGGTTGCAAAAAAGAGCGTGCAACAATCTACAACAAAAGAGGGCCCGAAGGCAAGAAGCGGCAGAAAAGCAGTGCGAAAGTAGGAGCAGAATGAAAAGCTGTCAAAGCGACTCACCAGAGAGAGAGAGAGAGAGAGAGAGTCAGCTGCGACGCTGTGCCTCCCAACACAGTTGCGCAATACCTAGAGCCTCGCATGCACTAGGATTTTTCTAAACGTAGGATTTGACCGCGATCATCACGTTTGGGAGAACGCTAGAGAGAGGGGAAAATGATCACACACAATGGTTAAGTTTTATTGCACATGTATTTCGCCCAGCCCTTCCCTACAATACGGTGGCTGTAGTACCTCCCGCGCACAGTTTAGCCACGCAGGGCTTACACTGGGACGCTTAAACACGAGCCACGCTCGTGCAGCAGACGGCTGGCCACAGGCCCAGGTCCAGTCCGCTGACGGCTGACTCTCTCTCTCTCTCTCTCTCGCGCGCGCGCGCGCGCGGGCTATGCCTCCCGCTTGTGGCAAGCCCGACCTGCTGCAGCCGCGCAGCTATAGGGTTTTCTCTTGCGCTGTCTCTATCTCACGCACACGCGTCTCCTCGCACTGTTCTCTCTATCCCTCTCTCTATCTCTAATACTTTCTTACTCGCTCTCTCCCTGGTGGATGTCCGTCGGTGCTCCCGCCGGCGCCTCCCTGACTCTCGTGGACCTGGTGACGGCTAGCTTCCTCGGCTCTCCCACGCCAAGGCTGCTGGTTGCTCTGGTCCTCCGGACAATGATGGCGGACTGGCTAGCTTCCTTCCTCTCGTGCGGATGGTTGCTGGTTCGTCCGGGCGTCGGCACTTGCTCGTGCCAACGCGCTGCACCTATGACTCTCTCACACTCTCGCACAACCTCGGGAGACTCTTCCAATTCTCCTCGTAACAGAGGAGGCCACGTATCTCTCTCGCACGTCGACGTACTCCGTCGACAGTCGTGAGAGAACTCCCCGATTTCCCGCTCGTTCTCGCGCTCGTCGGGCCCGCGCATCTTCCTCGCGCCTGATTGGCTAGCAGTCCGCGCGGATAGCGAGTCGCACATCGGCGCCCACTGATTGGCTCGCGACATGCGGAGGACCAATCAGCGCGCGCGCCGTCGAGGCTCACTCTCGCACCAACGATGCTCACTCTCGCGCTAACGTGGACGGTTAGCCGGCCCGTTCCTCGAACTCGAGGTCAGGCTGGCACCGACAACAACAATCCAACTCGCTTGTTTCTTCCGCGCACTCAGAGCTTGGCCGCATCGAACGAGATTCCTCGTATCGACGCGGCTGCGACGTTTGCAACGTCGCACAGCCGTCAGCGGACTGTACCTGGGCCTGTGGCCCGCCGTCTGCTGCATGAGCGTGGCTCGTGTTTGAGCGTCCCAGCGTAAGCCCTGCGTGGCTAAACTGTGCGCGGGAGGCACTACAGCCACCGTGTTGTAGAGAAGGGCTGGGCGAAATACATGTGCAATAAAACTTAACCATTGTGTGTGATCATTTTCCCCTCTCCCTAGCGTTCTCCCAAACGTGATGATCGCGGTCAAATCCTACGTTTAGAAAAATCCTAGTGCATGCGAGGCTCTAGGTGTTGCGCACCTGTGTTGGGAGGCACAGCGTCGCAAGATTGATTCATTTGGCTAAATTATATATTTTTTTCATCCACGCAGGCATATACATATACACAGAACAATAGAAAAATGTAAGTGCAAAAACCTCAGACTGATAATTCTAAATCTAATAGACCGGAAAAATATAAGATTCATGTGCACAAATGCTGATTCCGATCATACATTTATAACCATTTACCTCACAAACCCCCATATCGATACTTAAACTGATCTAAAATCATTTGTTGCGGTAAAATTGGTTTGGTGGAGGTATAATGTCCGCCATTTTGATTCCGCCATTTTTTATTTTGGAATTCCGTCAGCATTGTCAATAATATGTCCTATCATGAGCTGTACATGCTTTTTAGTGGGATACTTCACAAATTAGAACATTTTTACTATTGTTTTTGTTGAATGTGCTATGAAAACGTGGGTTTCAGGCTCCATATTTTATGCGCCACATTGGATTTTTGAAAAGGCCAGATCTTTTTCAAAAGCTCTTGACCAGACGATCATTTTGAGACCTCAAACGTCTTGTTAGGTTAACCCAAATTTTGGGTGCACTGATGGTCCGGTTGACGTGAAACGTCCCTTATATATATATATATATATATATATATATATATATATATATATATATATATATATATATCACTTAAAACAAGCAGCGAAAACATATTTCTTTTAATTGGAAAACACGCAATCATGACGCAGACATACACACTCATTCATCTCATTTCACTTCATTCCATCTCACACTTTATCACACTAGCACACTTATACAACAATTTATTCTATTCTGCTTTCTCTTAAATCAATATGTACAATATAATGTACAAAATTAAAGAACATATTAATGTAAAATCTAAAATCTCTCTTATTGCCGGCCGAATTCACGTCGTGCATCGCGCCTGTGACAAGGAATCTGGGGATGCTGGGGTAATACAAAAAAAGTGGCTGTCTCGGGGACAGCCGATAGAACTGAATACTGAATTAAGTGTGTTGTAGACTTCGTTTTTTTATATAGGTGAAATAGTAAAAATATGTTTATCGTTATTCATACATTATTTTATTTCTTACAAACTTTATTTATCTATGGTAGAATCACAGGTATCTTCATTTTTTAATTCAATAAAAGAAACAATTGGTTTGTGGTAACTAAAGTATGATATAAATGTTTTAGAATCGATTTTATACAAAAATCTTGAAAATACTGCATCTAATGTTGTGCCATACTCAGTAGTTGATTGTTGCGCATCATTATTCATGTCTAATTGAAATTTATCTTTGAGGAATGTAATTAATGGTTGTTCACATTCGCCAGCAAAGCTAACATTAAAATCTCCTGCTAAAATCAGTGGCATTTCATGGTCATTTGTACCAAGCTCCCGTGATCCTACTTGAGTGTATACAAGTAGTGAACTATGGATAAATTGAATTATGTATGTAATGCTTTGATTGGGTGAAATGTAAATCGCAGCCATGATACATATTTGACCGTCTTCTAAAACGCAGTGAGCAGAACATATTTCAGCTATTTCTGTTTACGTACAACTGACGCTTAGACGCGGGATAGCATTATTTCAGTTTATGCTAGGTAGAGAAAGCCGAGCGCGTGGGGACGCTAGATAGCATTGTCCAGAGTATAGCGTGTAGTAGAGAAGTATAGTGTGTATAGAACGCCGAGAGCGCCGAAAGCCAATGGAAAGATGCGGTAAGGAGCACGCGGTGGAGGAGAGAGAGAGAGAGAGAGAGAGAGAGAGAGAGAGAGAGAGAGAGAGAGAGAGAAGGAGAGCGCGGTGAATGGAGAGATGCGCGCAGTGCGTACGCCTTGCGCGGCGAAGAGAGCGCGGTGGAGGGGAGAGTGAGAGAGAGAGAGAGAGTTGCCTCTGCTTCCCCTCCTGCCGTTCGGTAACTGCGTGACGGTCAGTTTTTTCTCGATTCACTCCCCGGTAAAAATGTGTACCTAGCGAGCCTATAGAAGTATTCACTTCAAAAAACACGCTATCAGGGTGTCGACCATGACTGGGCTTTATTTAGCCTTATGCTGCCGGACATTAGGGCATTTGTTACTGCGCGACACGTTCGGGTGTCCGCAGACATAGCAGGATTTCTGAGACGTCTTCTCGGTCGTCCCAGATGGTGACGCGCGCACAGCGCTCGTCACGCGTGGACGCCGCTCTGCTTCCGTCGCGCTGGCTCGCCCTGACGCCTAGAAACGGAGTGCGCGGGCTCTTGCTTCGGCGAGGGCCGGCTCAGCTCGAGCGACCTCTCGCTCGGCTTCTGCGCGCTGGCGCCGCTCTTCGGCCAGTTGGCGCTCGCGGTCCTTGCGCTTGCGACGCTCCGCGATCTTGCGTCGCGCGTCTTCGGCAGCGTTAAACGCCGCTCTCTGTTCCTCTAGCAGGCGCGCCCATTTTCAGTTACACCGGCTGAAAGCATCGCCGTGTTTGCGCACTGACTATGTATACAGCCGGTACGCCTTGCCCTCCAGCCAGGCGCTGTCTAGGGCCGCTTCTAGAGCCTCCGCCAACAAAGTGCGGTGTTGGCGCTACGCCGCTTCGACTGCCTCTTCTCTCAAAGGCTCCTCCATTGCCTTCGAGCCAGCCGGTGGCGCTTGCATCTTCGCGGAGTCGACTTCGCGGTGGACGGGCTCACGCTCCAAGAGAGCCAAAATGGGTCGTCCAATCCTGGACGACGCTGGTTGCGGCGTACGCGGGCGACCCAGACCCATCGCGGTCGTTACGCCCTCCCCTGCAACCAGCGCAGGTGGTTCGGGGCGGCGCACCACCAATTCCCCCTTTTCTTCTTCTGGGGCGGAGTACGCCTCCACCTCGTTATCAGGAGGAAAAGCGATCCAGGCATCCCCTCCCTCACTTACCTCACGAATAACTACGTGAAGGCCGCTTGCAGCTCCTCGGGATTCACCTTAGCGGACAAATTTTTCTAACTTAGTTTCGCAGCCCTTTGTGCGCGTGTTTTTTGCGGTGACGTCGACGTGTTAGTAGTCGTAGTTGCATGCCCACGGTTGCGCGAAGCCTTTGGACGACTAGGCCTTCTCTTCTCGGTGTCGACCTCAGCTCTAGGGGTCTCTGGCGTAGGTCTCGCACGCCTAACTGTGTATACCTTCTTCCTTAGACGGCCTCTCTTCTTGGTTGCAGGGTTAGTTACGACCAAGCGCGTCTTTTTCGATCGCTTCGGACGTTCGGCGACTTCGCTCGTTTCGGACGCAATATCGCTCTGTTCGCAGACAGAGTCTCGCTCGCTTCGTGACAGTGCTGCGCTAGCATCCGCATCTACGCTCACATCCCTCGGTAGCTGAGCCTCGCCATCTATTTCGCTCTTTTGCGTATGTCGCTGCCGAATAAAAAGGCTTAAGCTACGCAGCTGGTGCAAGATCGACTTGACCTTCCATCTCATCGACAAGTCGATATGTATTGGTGCTGCGTATCTTCACTACTTGGTACGGCCCAATATATGGTGGCGCTAGCTTCGCGGAGCATTGCTCCGCTCCAAAAGACAACACGTAATTTCGCCTTATCACTAAGTCTCCGACTTTGTATGACGCCGGTCTACGCTTGGTGTCAGTAGCGCTTCTGGCGATCTTGCACGTTCTGCGTTCTCTGCGACGCTTGCTCGCGCAGCTGGGACAAATCCCACATGCAATCATGCCATGCATCGATCGCGCGTCGCTACAACTCTTCTTCTGCGGCGGCGTCCTGCTCGTGCCTCGCTGCAGAAGGTTTCCTCGGCTGAGTCCCATACATCAAGATTGCAATACTCACGCCCGTCGAGAAATTTGGTACGGTATTATACCCGAATGCGATGTCGCTCAATCACTTATCTCATGTATTACGGTACTCCTCGATCAGTGCGCGCACGATTTTGTTAATGGTGCGGTTCACTCTCTTCACTGGGTTCGCCTGAAAGTAATAAGGTGGCGACAACTCGTGTCTCACGCCTTGTTCTCTGAGGTATTGATCAATGGCCTTATTTTTGAATTTTGTGCCATTGTCCGACAGGAATACCTCTGGCGCACTATACCGCAAGGAGATCTGCGCTCTGAGGTGCAGCAGGATTATTTTTGCGTTTGCCCGCCTTATCGGAATACACTCCATCCAGCGGGTGAACGAATCACTTAAAAAAGTACCGCGCCGATACCGTTGTCACTGATGTCCGTCTACAACACGAACTGCGATTTGAAATCTGGGCGATGTGGAATCGGTGCAGACGCTATCAGTGCTTTCACTTGTTAGAAAGCGTCTTTCTGTTTCGTTGCCCACTCGGTTTTACTGCCCTTCTTCGTCAGGCGATGGAGCGGTTCAGCGACGGTCACGAATTCTTGCAAGAATTTGCGATACCACGACGCCATTCCTAAGAATCGTCTTAGCTGTTTCAGGTTTTTGGCGCTGGATACGCCACAATAGGCGCTATATTTTTGGCATCTGGCCCAAAACCATCGTGATTAACTAAGACGCTGAGGTGTTTTACTTCTTCTCGGCAAAACACGCTCTTATTCCGGTTGATCGTTAGTCCAGCTGCGTTCACTTACTTGAGCACCTTCTCTAAGTACTCGAGATGCTCTTTGAACGTCTCTGTCACGATGATGATATCATCGAGATACGAGTAAGTGTATGGCTGGAGTTCTGGGCTGATCACTCCGTCGATCAATCGCTGGAAGGTCGCTCCAGCGTAGGCTGTAAAGGCCGTCAGAGGTCTCGCCTCTGGTTTCAACATTATTTGATGGTACGCACTGTTAAGGTCCAACGTTGATATGTACTTCGCTTTTTGCAGTTTACAAAGGATATCCATGTTAGGTAATGGATATGCGTCAGCCTTCGACAGCGCATTACCTTTCCGGAAGTCGACGCAGAAATGATATTGCCCATTCGCTTTGCGCACCATCACTACCGGGCTTGACCAAGCACTATCAGAGGATTCGATGATGCCTGCAGCAAGCAACTCTCGTACTTGTAGATACATCTCCTCCTCTAACTTTGGTAAAACGGGATAATATTTCTGTTTTATCAGCCTGGCCGATCGAACGTCTATTCCGTGCTCGATCAACTGCATCCGTCCGATCTTGCGTTTGGATTTGGGCAGAGTGCTATCTAGCATTCTGCGAATATGCGCGTGCTCGTCGTCACTGACATATGCGAGTCCAACCGCGGCGATATTTACCGCCCCTGCTGTAGCTATCGTAGCCACTTGAAGTTGGACAATCTTCCACTCCTTCTTCAGATACGGGACATTTTCGTTTGGATCATCACTGCGCCAAACAGGCGTCTGAAATTCGTCCTAACTAAACATTCGTTGGTCGCTTCGGCATGATTGCCACCGTCACGTCGTGTTGTATACCCGCAACGTCGAATGTCAAGTCCACGTATCCGACGATCATGGACGTCTATTTGCACATTGTGCTCGACAGCCATCGATCTGGAGTCCTAATGACTTCATCACTGTCATAGCGGCGCCTGGGTCGTAGAGAGCCCTTACTTTGAACACTTCGATGCCCACTTGTACGTAGTAGCATGACTCGTCTGCATTCGGCGATATCGTCGGCTGGCGAGATTCGCTGGACAACAGTGCGACCATGCGATCAAAATCGCCTGAGATTTCACGCGAGATATCGGCCACGCCCTCCGTCACGTGCCTCTCCTCTCGGTGAGACTCCTCGCGCGACTGTTTAAGAGGAGTAGTAACCTTGCCTACTCCCTTTTTTTACTGTTTTCCTTACCCGAAGTACATTCTCGGGTAAGGAGGCCTTTCCCGTGGCATTTGAAGCACTCCACTGGCTTCTTCTACTCTTTTTGCTCCGATTGACTGGAACCCTCGACTTCTAGCTTTTGCGCTTCAGACTAGGAGAATTGCCTCTCTCTCTTTCCTAGGTCTGGAGCTGAGGGGCTGACTTCTTGCTGCTTCCCCCAGCGTTGGCTTGTTACGCCGGTTGCGCCATCGCCGCAAGCTTCAAATCGAACAGCTTGCCTATTGCATCGACCACTAAGGGCAGTGCGTCGGTTTGCTTCGCAAATCCTACACCTGCTACCGGCGTTTTCCCACCAGTCTTTGGCGTTTCGCCCTTAAAGGCGCATTCAGGGTCGATTGCTACATCGGGCTTTAGAGGTGCTCGATATGAGGTTTTGCAGGCTAGAACAGCCTCAACTTCGACTGCTGCCTCGAGTAATTGCTCCATGGTTGAGAAGTCTTTCTGCTGGAGTCCGCGTTTGAGATTGGGCAACATGTTATGGTATATCCGATTCAGTTGCTAGCTAGCATTTGGTCGGATATCCATCCTCCGCATTATGCCTTGCAGGTTGTTTACGTACACCCGCACCTGTTTGCCAGGCCCCTGCGTTCTCAAAATTACTTTACTAGGTAGATTCTGCTGGTAGCCTTGCGTCTGCTTATACCATCGTTTGATGCACTGTGAGATTTTGTATGGACTTTCTATCATAGGTCATCGTTCTTGAGAAAGTTGATAAATTCTTCAATATCAATTTATATGCATAATAAAAGCTCTAAAAGTTGAAATTTTACACAATATATTTGAAATATAACTTTTTAATGCATTTGCAAGTGTATGGATTAAATAAACTAATGTTTAAAGGAGTTCCTAAAAATTTTGCTTTTATCGGTGATTTGGTCCAAATTTCAACTATTTTATTAAGAGACCTACAAAAATAAACAAAAATACTGGCTAATTTTGCATCAAAGCAAGATAAAAAAAGGTATCTATAATATTTTCTGTAAACCTAATAGTTTTTCAATTAAAAATCTGACAAATTTTAATTTTTTTAAGTTTGCATGATTTTTAGGAACTCCTTTAAACATTAGTTTACTTAATCCATACACTTGCAAATGCATTAAAAAGTTATATTTCAAATATATTGGATATAATTTCAACTTTGTGGAGGTTATACTATGCATATAAATTAATACTTGAGAATTTATGAACTTTCACGAGGAAGACACAAGATTTCAACTAAACCATATATTCCAATTTCCTTCGAGTAAAAACATCCATCTATAACTGACATGAGTAAGAGTAGATAGACTATAGGCATACCAGAACATAGGCATACTAAAACACCCCCTCTCCTCTCAGAGTGTTTTGGTACCCGATGAAAGAGGAGGGATCCCCTCTCCCTCCAAGATACTAAAACACCCTCTCTCCTCTCAGGGAAAGATTGCAGCCCTCCCAAAAGAGAGGGAAGCGCCTACATTTGCTTGGAAAAGCTCCTCCTTCTCTGATTTTCGAGAAACGTGTGAAAAGCGAAGGTGGTGGAAAGTGTGTAAATGCATTCTTATAAGATAGCAGTCAAAGCTAATAAATTTATCGGAGAAAAATAAATCCTGCTTTCTCACAGTTTAAACTGAAAGATAATAACAAGAATAATAAGCACATCTGCTCGCTCTTGTGAAGTGATGAACCCTCAAAATCTGTTTCCACGTTAGATTGTCACGAGCAGAGATAATTTTCACACACACTTGAAATTACTGTCGATTCTTAAAGAGATAATCTTATGCTCAATAGATCTCACAGGGGTATCTGTGCGGCAAACGCGCAGGTATACACATTTCCTCGACCGCTTGCTTACATACGGAGATAATCTTATTCATAGCACAATAGATCTTTTACGGGTATCTGTCGGACTTCTTGCCCGACACGCGCGCAGGTATACATATTTCCGCATGCTTACCTGCACGTACGTATACATATCTGACCCGTCCCCTTCTCGCTCAGGCATACATATATTCCCGACCGCTTGCTAGCCTATGCGCAAGTATGCACATCTGGCTGATTGCTTGCAGATTAGTAGATAAATTATCCGCCAAGTTAATATGTGCATGTGTGCGTTTCAAGAACTAGGATTTTGAATTTTCACACAGATAAGTCGGATACGTGCTGAAGACTCTCGCATGAAAATTTAAGATATGGACAGTCAACAATTATCGCTCTCTCTCTCTCTCTCTCTCTCTCTCTCTCTCTCTCTCTCTCTCTCTCTCTCTCTCTCTACAAGAAAGCGTAGGTGTGTACTCGAGTGATTGAGGGATGGTCAAATTTGGCTGAGAGGGAGGAGATTTTGAAAATTCCGGTGGGAAGTGTCTAAGGGAGGTTCTATGAGAAGAAAGTGGACATTTTTCGCAAATCGAAGGACTTTTGGCAATTGAAGTGGAAAGGGAAGCTTCGCTGTCCACCGTATTTAAGGACCTGGTACATGCTTCGTCAGTCAGTTCACTCTTCGTTTTCAAGTTCATTCTTCAATTCAAAGTGTGAGAAGATGGAAGGAATCAACGACAGCATGAAGGCAGCTTTTGAGAAGGTCAACGGCTACAGAACAATTGTCCATCTCTTTAATGTGGCGTGGCAATTGATGTCCTGGACATCGAATGGAATTAATGATGATTCCATTTTGAGAAAGTGTAAGTGTTATTTTTTTACATTAGTTTAGATTTGATTTGTAACATTTTTTTAAATTTAATTATTTTTGTTATATTCTTCAGCTCTACCAGCCAAGTTAACTGCTGCGATGAAGCAGCTGAATGAGGGTGCGGTCACCTCATGAGAGTCGCAACAACAGCAGCAAATTCCGTCGATTGGTGTGATGCAGCAGATGTTTAAAAGTATATCACCCTTATCAGAGATGCACCATCAGCAGCAGCTTTCACAGGAGCAAAACTCACAGCAACAAGCAGCAGTCGCAGCAGAAGTCGCATCCGCAGCCAAAGCCGCAGCAAAAGCCATATCCGCAACCAAAGCCGCAGCCATAGCCAAAGCCAAAGCCAAAGACAGAACCACAACCGCAGTCAAAGCCACAACCGCAGCCAAAGCTGCAGCCATAGCCAAAGCCAAAGCCAAAGCCAAAGCCAGAACCACAGCAGAAGCCAAAGCCGCAGCCAAAGCCAAAGCCAAAGCCAAAGCCAAAGCCAAAGCCAAAGCCAAAGCCAAAGCCAGAACCACAGCAGAAGCCAAAGCCGCAACCGCAGCCAGAACCTCAGCAGAAGCGAATCAGCAGTCGCAGCCAAAGCCGCAGCAGAAGCCAAAGCAGCAGAAGCCGCAACCACAGCCAAAGCCGCAGCAGAAGCCAAAGCAGCAGAAGCCGCAACCACAGCCAAAGCCGCAGCAGAAGCCAAAGCAGCAGTCGCAGCCAAAGCCACAGCAGAAGCCAAAGCAGCAGAAGCCAATGCAGCAGAAGCCGCATCCGCAGCCAAAGCCGCAGCCACAGCACCAGCTACGAAGCCACTCAGGGACCCTCGCTCTCTGCCGGCAGCCAAAAGTGATCGCCCTTCTACGTTTGCGAAAACCGAACGTTCGTCCTCATCAAGCGATCGCAATCGCTCGTCTTCGAAAAGCGATCGCAATCACTCGTCATCAAAAAGCGATCGCCATCACTCGTCATCAAAAAGCGATCGCCATCACTCGTCATAAAAAAAGCGATCGCAATCGGTCATCTTCGAGAAACGACCGCCATGGCTCATCTTCGAGAAACGACCGCACTTCTGTAAGAAGCGATCGCTCTTATGTACCAAGCGATCACCACACAAGTACGGCAAGCACGAGGGCTGATTGCCAAGCGTCGAATACATCTGTTAGCGCTGTTGAGCATTTACAGCCTCCTCTACGATCCGTAATAGCATCCAAGGGGATTAGGCTATCACAATCTTCAAGGGCGAGATCAAGCTCGCGTTCAGGCTCAAGCTCGAGTACAGGCTCAAGCTCGAGTTCAGGCTCAAGCTCGAGATCAGGCTCAAGCTCGAGTTCAGGCTCAAGCTCGAGTTCTGGCTCGAGCACCAGCTCGGGATCCAGGTCGGGATCCGGCTCTGACAAAAGCGGAAGTTCAAGAAAGAGGAAATCTAATGGTTAATTATAAAAAAAAATTTTTATTTTTTCAAAAAATAATAATACATATTTTTTCTTTAAATGCAGATGAAGCAATCAATGGTATATGCGGTAAAAGGATGACAACCACATCATCTCAAGAGAGCGAAAAATCAGGTAAGATAATTTTTTTTTTCATTCATTTCATTTCATTTTTTATGATAATATATACATTAATTTTTGTTTTTTTTTGTTTGTTATTGCAGCAGAAAAGAAGGAACGGAGAAAACATTCGTTGTCTTTAAAAAAGACTGATCTACCACCACCATCTCCGCGACAGCAGCCATCACCACAGCCTCTCTATCATGCAGATCAGCTGATGCCACTTCAGCATCAAGCAGATCAACCGATGCCACTTCAGCATCAACAAGAACAGCAAATGCTACTACAGCAACGAGCACGACCGCGTATATTGCAAGACGAAATGCTCAACGATCCGCTTATCGTGTTCGATAAGAAAGCAAATATGCGAAAAATCTGATTGATATTTTTCAATAAATTTTTGTAATAAATTTTTGTAATAAATTTTTGATAAGATAAATGTAAAAAAATAAAAAATAAATAAACATAATTTCCCACTAATATTTTGTGTTTCCTGCTTATTTAAACATTATTCCTTTTAGAAATGTATATTATAACGCATGTTTACTGTCGTTGATCGCGCGTTACAACCAGGGACAGAAGGGTCCTGTTTATTATAATTAGAAACGTAGGACATGCAGAAGGCATGGCTCGGCCGACTCATGCGGGCACGGATTTACCTATGCCATCTGACACATTGTCACGTCTTGACAGCAGCGTGCGAGTAGGTGGCAACAACGTACGTTGCCGAATATATATAAGGTTGATAAGGGAATAAAACATAAAACATTCATTTATTAAAATCATTTTTTATTTAGTTAAGCTGATTTCCAGTATAAGCAAATACATTTTGAATTTTGATTATCCACTGTATCTAAACTAAATCGATCATCTAAATAATCGAGTAGCCAGGTTCGTATTGCAATAACGTTTCGAACAGCACACATAGGCACTCTTCTAATTCAGAGATCGTGATTAAAGCAGACGAACTGCTTATCATATATTATTTTTTCAAACGATGCCAAAATTTTCGACGTTTGTGATTGATCTGAAAAAATAAATAGAAGAATGTGTGAGGGATTTTTTTTAATGTGAAAGTTTAAATAAATTTATTATATTTGCAACTTACAAATCGGGAAATAAATTTTTTATCCATTCTGCTTTCTGCTTTCCTTTGACGAATAATTTTGTGACTCCTTGGGTACATATTTCTAAAATTTTATGAAGACGGTGATATGGAATATCTCCAGAATCCCATTCTATGCCGTGATGGCTCTTTTCAATCCAGTGAGTCATACATTTTTCTTCCTCTGTTAGTTCATCCCATGGTAATGGAGGTTTAAAGAGATGCGCAGTCGGTAAAGCAGTTTTACTCAAATTGAGAAAACTGATTTCCTTGAAAATAAAAGTATCGTCGGCAATTCTTTGAAAACCTTGAATGTCACAGAGATAAACTTTTTCTTCTTCTTGACATTGCAATATTGTATTTCTAAACAATACATTATATTCACTTGAACTTCTATCAATCACGCTAGTCATCTTGCTATTTAGTAAGAAATGATCTGAGCTAGACTCTTACTCTCTGTTTTTATAATACATAACTCCGCCTCTGGCTTATCTAGGATTTTAAAAGTCGATTTTGGATTGGATGAAAAGAAAGAAAATGCATCCCCTCTCAAGAAAATCTTCGTTCTTATCTTATCTATGAGTTCTTTGTCCACACCATTGGTCTTTCCCGAGAAAATCTTTCTCTTAATCTTATCTACTAGCTCTTCGACTCTACCATTCGTCCTATGCGAGAATACCTTCTTTCCCTATTTAAGAGCGGGAGCATCTACCTTGAACGATCACAGTTCGTCAGTTGCGTTTCCTTGATGTAAAGTGATAGTTTTGTGCAAGTTCACGAGTAATATTCTAGTCATATTTCAGTAAAAAGTAAAAATGAATTGGATGGATTTTTTTGAACGTCTTGTTGGCTTACTTCGTGACACCATACAAAGTAAAAATGATATGAGCGATGAAGATATTTATCATTGGCTGGACGTGTGTAATTCTACGATAAAGTAATTGAACGATAAAATTGATAAAGAGAATTTAACGCGAGGAGAAAAACAAAAGTGTCAAACTTGTTTAACACATTTGTCGTGCATACAAGTTGAATTCGAACAACACCTTCGGTGTGGAGGTAGTTTACAAGCGGAGGAAGAAACTGAAGCTGGGTAGAGTGGCGAGATGTGCAGTCAGCTTTTCAGAATAGAATTAGAAGTGGTGTGGTAGTGAATATAAAACATGTTGATATTCTAAGTTTTTTAAACGATGCACAAAATCTCTTTAATGATAAGGTAAAGAGCTGCTTAGATGAGTATAATGCAGTGAAAGTTAATTCTGACTTCATCGCCGAATTTTCTATGCAGAAAAGTGGAGAGGAAACAACGGACTGCAAGATATAAGTTTGGCGCGAATCAAGGTAAGCGGGCACTTGCGCCCGAAAAAGTATTTTTTGTAGGTACGGGCCTTTCATGAAGCGCGAGAGCGAAAAGCACATGGTACGCTAGTGCGCGCTAGCCCCGCCTACTTTCTCGCTTCGGAGCTCGGACTGCTCTCTTGCTCTCTCTCGCTCCTACGCTGCTGCCGGCGGCTCGGGTCTCTTCGGGGTTTCTCGTGTCGCGTCTGCGCCTAATTATACTCAGTAACAGCATTACGTTTATGTAAATGCGTTACTGAGTTTATCTTGTCGAGCGCGGTGTACGCTCGCATGCTGGCGTCACAAGGAATGTGACATCCGGTGACATCAACTCAAGTGCATCAGTAGTGATTATTTGGTAATTTCTCAGTGAAGTTTTTTTCACTGAGAAAGCAATTTTATTTTTTTTTTATATACTAACGTGCACCCAGGAATAAGGCGTTAAGCCCAAACTGGGGGAGACAAGCTACAGCTCGTCTCCTGCACAAAATTAATAAACTAACCTGCCTCCAAAAGGGTGTAAAAATATCGCTTCGTGCCGTCTGACTGGGCTGGCTACGTCAGACCCCAGTCAGTTATCCCAGGACGCACTTCGTCATTTGATATCCTTCATTTCAGATTTACTAACAACTCCGTAAATAATTGTATCGTCAATTTCATTATCTTTATCGTGGAATATAAATCTCTAGAACTCATAAAAGTTTACCTAAATCTATACGTTGAGCATACGTCTCCACGTGGCGTATCACGCAATAGATTTTATTCATTACTCTAGCAACATTTCTGAAATTAGTACTTAAATTTATTTTCGTTATATACAAATTCGTTCATATAAAAATTAAGTTCATTTTCAATTTAATTATGAAATATTTTGTCTGATCAATTTTCACATAATATCTATTTTCGTTTACGTTATAATTCAATGAATTTAAATTTAATAAAGAATACATAAAAATTCCTTTCCCTATTTCAAAACAAAATAAATAAATATATTGATTATTTTTTTACATCAAATTCTGTTTTGTGTCAAACTTATTTCGACCTCCTGTTCCGTTACTCCTGCGCCATGTGTCTTTATAAATAAACTAATAAATTATGAATACTATTTTGCGATAAATAAGCAAAATTAGAATCTTTTAGGACATTAAATATTTTACTAGTGAAAGTGCGACGATATATATTTGTCAACGAATTTAGAGGATTGGTTTAAAGACAATATCAAAGAGCCTATTCTTGCAGAGTTAGAAGAATTTTAAGAAAAGGACTCAGACTGGACTCTTAAAAGTATCATAAGTTTGTGTATAAACATGAAGAAATATTCTCCAATTAAAGGGTCTTCTTACATTCCTCTTCCAAAGTATATAGAACGCAAAAAAGCGTGCGTCAATGTTCGTAATTATGACAATCAATGTTTCAAGTATGCTATACTTTCAGCAATATATCCTAGTGCCAGTAACGCCCATCGAGTTGCTCAATATCGTGTGCATGAAGACAAGTTAAACTTTAGTGATATAGAATTTCCAGTAAAGCTAAAAAATATTGTAAAATTTGAAAAAACTTAATGATATTTCAGTAAATGTATACATGCTGAAGCAATATGGTGCAAAATTCGAAGTATCACCTTGTTATGGTACATCTGAGAAGAAGGATCAACATGTAAATTTGCTCTTGATTCAAGATTTTTACATAAACGAATATGAAGAAAATAATCGTGATGATGATGGAAGCTTACCTAAATACCACTATGTTTGGATTAAAAATATGTCCCGGCTTTTGTGTTCTCAATTATCTAAATCTCATATATAATCTCACCATTGTGAAAGGTGTTTACAAGTATTTTACAATGAAGAAAGATTGGAATCTCACGAAAATAACTGTAAAAATTTGAATAGTTGCCGGATAAATCTGCCTGACTCTAAGAATAACATTCTTAAATTTGAAGATTATAGTAAGAGTGAAAAAGTGACTTTTGTTATTTATGCAGATTTTGAATGTATGTTAAAGCATACTGGAAATGAAAATGCTTTTCAACTGCATGAAGCGTACAGCATAGGCTACTATATAAAATGTAGCTATGATGATGGATTATCTAGCTATAAACCATACAGACAAGAAAATAGAGATGAAAAGACAATAATGGTTTGTTCAAGAGCTGAAATCAATCGGGGAGCAGATTGATCTACTCTACAAAATTCCTAAACCATTAAAACTTACAGACTTGGAAGAATTATCTTTTCGAAGGGCAACGATATGTCATATACATATGTCGAAAACCAATCCATGGTGATGAACTTGCAGTACGAGATCATTGTCATCTTACGGGACGGTATGTTGTCACTTTAATAACTTTGAAAAATTGAATTTACTAAATTTTTTAGCCTAATTTTTTTTCTTCAGTTTCAGAGGTGCAGCTCATAATTCATGTAATTTGAATTATAAGAATTCGAGATTTGTGCCAGTTATTTGTCATAACCTCAATTATGACACACACTTCATTTTGAATGAAATCGCTACGCTACTTCTACATTGATGAAAGGACGAGTTTCTCTGATACCTCATAATAAGGAAAAATATATTTCATTTACAAAGTACATTGATGAATTGGACATCAGTTTTAGATTTATAGATTCATGGCGTTTTTTACCATCATCATTGGAGAAACTTTCATCATATCTTGAGAACGTGCCGATAGCAGTAAATGAGTTTCGATCTGATGGCTTCACGGAAGAAAAAATCAATCTTCTTAGACGCAAAGGCATATTTCCATATGATTTTGTTGATGAATTAGATAAACTAATGACTACAAAACTGCCAGAAAAAAATGAATTTTACAACAAATTAACAGATTCACATATTACTGAGAAAGATTACAATCATGCTGTTCAAGTCTGGAATATGTTTAATATAAAAACTTTAGGTGAATATTCTGATCTATACTTGAAAACGGATGTTTTATTATTGGCTGATGTTTTTGAAAGTTTTCGGGAGACATCTCTTAGAGTATATGATTTATGCCCTGCACATTTTTACACGACTCCTGGACTAACATTTTCAGCAGCTCTTAAAATGACAAAGGTGGAATTGGAGCTTCTTACAGATATTGACATGCTGATGTTTATTGAAGCAGGGATTCGAGGTGGAATAAGTCAATGTTGTAATCGGTATGCCAAGGCAAACAATCCATATATGGGACCTTCATATGATAAGGAGCAGAAAACAAAGACTCTCTTATATTTTGATATAAATAATCTTTATGGATGGGCAATGGTACAACCTTTGCCAGTTGGAAAATTTAACTGGATAGAATATGAGACAAATACATGTTTTTTCAATACACCACCAGATTCTGACATAGGCTATTTTGCTGAAGTTGACTTAGAGTATCCTGAAGAAGTACACGATGATCATCGAGATCTCCCTTTTTGCGCAGAGCATCGTACACCACCTGGCTCTAAACAGAAGAAACTTCTAACTACTTTGAATGATAAGACAAGGTATGTAATTCATTATCGAGCACTGAAACAGGCGTTAGATAATGGACTTCGACTGAAAAAGGTGCATAGAATTTTGAGTTTTGAGCAGAAGGCCTGGCTCAAACCATATGTCGAACTAAATACACAGAAAAGAAAGCAGTCCAAGAATGAATTTGAAAAACTGTTTTATAAATTATTAATTAATGCTGTCTATGGAAAGTGTATCGAGAGAGAGCGATCTCGCGTTAATGTCCGTTTAGTGAATAAATTTACAGGTCGATATGGAGCAGAAGCACGTATAGTTCAACCAAATTTTCATAGTTGTGCAATCTTTGATGAAAATTTAGTTGCTATTCAGCTAAAGAAGACAAGTATAACAATCAAGAAACCAATTTATGTTGGTCTCTGTATTCTCGATTTGTCAAAAACATTAGTATATGATTTTCATTATTCACATATGAAACAACGAGTAGGAGAAAAATGTAAACTTCTTTATATAGATACAGATAGTTAAATATACGAAGTTGCGGACATTAATATGTATCAAATAATGAAAGAAGATATACACAAGTTTGATACTTCTGATTATGATGAGAATAATCAGTTTGAAATTCCGCGTGTTAATAAAAAAGTTCCTGGATTAATGAAAGACGAATGCTCTGGCAAGATTATGACAGAGTTCGTAGGTTTAAGAAGCAAAATGTATAGTATTTTGATTGATGGAGCTGAGACAGTGAAAAAAGCCAAAGGGATTAAATCCAATGTAGTAAAGAAATCAATCACATTCGAAGATTACCGAAAATGTCTTCAAGATCTTGTTATTATAAAACGTGAGCAATGCAATATTCGTTCAAAATTACACATAGTCCATACTGAAAAACAAGAAAAAATTGCTCTAAGTCCTCACGATGATAAAAGATACTTCTTACCTCATAGTACAGATACTTTGCCCTGGGGTCATTACAGAATTATGGAAGAACAGATGGCGCAAGCTGCAATGCATGTAGAGGGGGAAGCGGAGGAGAGGGGATACAATGCAGCTAATGGTAATGAAGCAGAAGAAAAAAGAGAGGGAGAAAGTGGGAGGGGGGATGAAGGTGAATAAATCAGGATTGAATACGATGTGCCTGAGGAGTTCATGCACGAATGGGATCCATCATTAGATAAGATAAGATTAGAATCAGAAGAGAGAAGGGATATCTTACTAGAGGCAATGGAAAGGGCAGGAATTGTGGTGGGAAATGGGCTATATGAACGCACGGACGACAACGAGGAGCACATTCGAGAAATCGAAGCGAACAGCGAACCTTCTACAAAGAGACCAAGGCTCACCTAACTTCATAATAAGTAAGTTATATTTCATAGTTCTCCCTCATTACTTGTCTTTAATACAATTTTCTCTAACATAAATTTTTATTTCTGCTTTTTTCAGAATGGATCTATCTGGACTCAAGAAGATTGCTGAGCGAGACTTCTTGCCAAAGAAAAGAGCAACAGACATGGAAAAAGATCATCAGTATATGGTGACAGCACTGAAAGAGGTCAAGACAAGGTTCGGTACGAAGATTGTTGCTGAACTTGATGACAGCTTTCAAGTTTTCTTGCCAGAGAAGATTTCATAGGCTATTCTGAAAGATGAAGCGTTTTTCAATTCACTCTGCAACAGTGCAAATAAACTTTGTTTATTTTTAAAATATCTGGGTGGATTTTCTTTTAAGTTCGATTCTAGTACTCAATAAGAATGAATAAATCACAAATTGATTTTACAAAGATATATTTTTTATTAACTTGCACATAATAATAGTACATGAATAAATTTAATATGATAAACATAATACTTCTGCTTTTTTTATTTACTTCAATCTGATCCTTTTATCCATAAAAAAAACATAAATTTTTAATATAGTTACATTAAAGAATCTCATTTTTATTTATCCAACTATTATGCTCGTCACTAAATCCTAGCCATTTAACATATACGCGTTTACCACTTTATCTTAATACTTTTTCTACTAGATAAATTTCAGGATACATAGTTTTATGAATTTCTGTTTCATAAAAGCCACCTGAGACGGTTTTATTGTTATAATCTTTGAGGTGGTATGTTGTCGGATTAGTTTTGACAACTCGCGTTATTGTAAAAATTTCAGTTGACCAGTTTGGTGTGTAACCTTTTTCAAAAACAATTTTATCCTACTTATTCGTACTTTATCTCCTACTTTAAATTTCGGTTTTTTCACTGGCGACTTTTCATTTGGAAAACGTCTCTTGACTTCTCGCTCATTTGCCAATGTAACATTTTCAGGCTCGATTCCTGTTGTCCGATGTTTTCTCAAATTGTATGCTTTGAGCAAGTTAGGTAGAATATCCAACCATTTATAGCTTCCTTGTTTGCTGAATTCTGTCCACATTGCATTTTTTAATGTTATATTGAATCGTTCGCATATACTTGCATAAAGATTACTATGCGAAGAGTATAAGTGTATATTGTGCTTCTTCATAAGTTTTTGAAAAATTGAATTGTAAAATTCTTTTCCTTGGTCAGTTTGTAGATTCTTCGGCACTCGTCCTTCTTTCAGTATTGACTTCATAGCTGTAGTAATATCATTACCACTCTTTGACTTGACTGGCACGGCCCATGCATACTTTGAAAATATATCTATGACAGTGAGTAAGTAATGAAAACCTTTGTTTTCTTTAGAATATGGTATCATTTCTACAAGATCAGCTTGCCAAGTCTTGTCTATTCCACGTATGTCATATTTTCTTCTCTTGTATCTCCGACGTGCTGGCTTGTGCAGCTCTTCAGCTACTCTATGACGTTCCATCTTCCTTTACAGTAGATGAAAATCCATCTGGAAATTCGTCTATACGAACTTTTAATTGTTTATTCACTTTTTCAATGATATAATCAGCACCAGAGTAATTGCGAAGAGTTGTACTATAAAGATAACGCAATTTTGCATTCACTTCCAATTCATGTTTTTTAACTTGCTGCTTATATTCTTCTATAACTTCACCAATTCCAGCAATTTTAGTAGATATATAATTTATTTCAGTTTGTAGAATAACTTTCAGTGAATGCAATGTGATTGCATCGTTTGGATGATTGGGCGGTCCTAGGTTGCAAAGTCGCTTGTTTTCTAAATCAAAATCACCGTCCGGTGTAAAATTGAAACCAATGCCTGGAGGACCACGACTCACTTGCGAGCCCTCAAGTTTTCTTCCAAACACATCGAGACTCATGGTAGTACTGATGCAAAGAAGAAAGTTGCGTATCAATATATATGCCCAGCTTCACGTAATTCCTCAATAATCGACTGGATTTCATTGACGTGATTATTATTTCCAGCTGATCGTTCGGCAATCAATAATCGAAGTCTCTCAGTAAGCTCGTTTGGATCATCCCAGTAGACGAGATCAATGGAAGAATTTTTCTTAGCTATTTTATATTTAGGTATGAGTCCTCCTCCGCTGCTACTGTTCTTTGTACGTGGAGTCCTGCGGAACATTGGTGCTAAAATATTCTTATATTTATTACTTCTCGACATTCGTATAGATTCATCTTTGCTGAATTTTTTCCGATGAGCATTTGTTGCTTCCAGAATCTTGCGATAATTAGCACCATCTGATGAGCTCAGAAGAAGATCATCCGGATATTTTTTAAATAGCAATTCCATCAGTCCACTCATTTTAGGATAACTTTCATTTCTGACTTTGACATATTTATCATCAAATTCAATTTCTGAATCACCAATCATATACACTTCATCAACCTTTCGCACTCCGTATATATTATCAATCGTTCTACGGCTTTTATCTAGCAATCATAAAAAGTCTTCAGCTGATTCATTTTTTCCACTCGCGGATCTAAATGTAGAATTGGTTATTGTGTCATAAACATCATCATCATCATCGTCATCAACATCATCATCATCATCATCATCATAATCATAAACAGTATAATCCAATAAACTTGATTTATTGTTCTTATTTTGATCGTTGAGCAAACTTGATCGATCGATTTTCATTCGTTTTTTCATTTTCTTACTGCCGCTGTTTTTATCCAAAATATGATTAAATGGTTGCTGCAGTGGTCTTTCACTTTTCATCTCAACAAGTTTCTCAATTGGTGAGATGACTGGTTTTAGAGTATCACCGATGACTTTTTCAAAATCATCTTTCTCCTGTTTTAATAAAGTGTATTTTTTTTTTAATAGCCTCACGAGCTCGCAAGAGCTCACTAAGAACATTCTTCTCTTTCTTGAAGTCTGACATGCTGACGTGGTGATGTCTACAACTGAACTGCAAGTTTGAGACTCATAATTCCTTTTTTATTGCAAAACAGTCAAATCCTTTTCTGTATCTACCCTCATTCATCGATCTATCTTTGTCAATGACAATGAATCCATATCTATCATTCTTCCAACATTCAGAACAAAGATTTCGAAATTCATTAAAAGTTAAATCGGTGTTCACATGATCTTCATAGATATGTTCAAGATTTACATCATCTTGTCGATAAATTACTAACAAATTGACATTATCTATAATCAAATGTTTTCCTATATGAGCATAAGATTGACATAGATAGAAACTATCTACACTTTTATGTCTCCCCATACAGAAGAATGCTCTGACGTTATCCTGCTTCTCACATGCCACATCATCAAAAATCATAATTGAATTTGGAAGGGCTTCATCCGGAGATACTACAGATTCATGCTCACTGAACGGAAGATATGATACTCCTTCAATCGGATCCAGGACATTTTTGAGAAATTGATACTTTGGCTGATTCAAGGATTGAGAGTATACATACAAATTTTCAAACCTAAGACCATTGGGATGTGTTATTAAAGCCAATAAACTATTTGTTTTGCCACAGTTCGATGGCCCACAGAATACTGCTCGTATACTATCTGGTAGTAATTCCCCATGACGCTTTTTTCTTTTCTCTTTTCCAAAATCGAAATTTGTCACGGGGAGTTTGACGTTCTGCTCGGTAAAATCCATGTTAACTCAACAGAGTCAGATATAACATTGAGCTCTTGAAATATAAACGCCCTTTTTATACCATGAACGTCAGTTGTGAATCAACGCTCGAAGAGAGATGATCATACATAAATCTCAGAAACAGCGAAAGGCTATGGATTGCTTGATAAAGTTATCAATAACTTACCTGTTGAAATGCATCTTCCTGGATATCAATACTGCGGTCCCGGAACCAAATTGTAAAAGCGAATGAAAAGAGGATATCCTGGCATTCATCCGCTTGATCAGGCGTGTAAAAAACATGACATTGTTTACTCCGATAAAAACGGAGATCGTAAAGCTGCTGACAACAAGCTTGCTGAGGAAGCTATGCAATGTGTCAGAGCCAAGGATGATAGTCTTGGTGAAAAAGCTTTTGCTTTTGCTGTTAGCAATGCTATGAAATTAAAAGGAAAAACTGGAATGGGATTGAAATTTAATAAGTTAGTGACTGTAGCTAAAAAATCAACGACTGCAAGTAAACATTCTCGCAAGTTTATTCAATCAGCCTTGAAGGGTGCACGTCAAGCTGTTAAAAGTGTAGGTGGAAAGAAAAAAGTTATCATTCCACGTGTTCTGCCGCTTCCATCAAAAATTGGTGGAGTTCTTCCTTTTCTCAATCCATTGTTCGCAAGACTAAGTGCCACCGGTGCTCTAGCAGTAGGTGCTGCTAAAATAGCTAAAGCAGTTAATGATGCTAAAGCTGCGCAGAAAAATCATGAAGAAAGTAAGAGGCATAATAAGACCATGGAAGCTATTGCTTTAGGCAAAGGTCTTCATCTTAAGCCCTATAAAACTGGAATGGGATTATTTATGAAACCTCATATCGGCAGTGGTCATCAAGTCAGTAGAAAAAAAAAACTTCGATTTAACTTTGCCAAATCATGCACTGACTGACTATGATCTAAAAAATATGCTCGTATGATGAAAATCTCAGATTTCCGAGGTGACTTCATGAGAAATAATCTACCTCCCGGCGGTCCATGGCATAACGAGTCAGCAGTGGTAAACTTCGACGACTTTCAAAATAGAGGCACTCACTGGGTTTGCTATCGCAAACATGGTCCTGAAGTGATTTATTTTGATAGTTTTGGCGATCTTAAACCTCCTAAAGATCTCATGTTGTATTTTAACGTGAAAGAAGTGAAATACAACTATAAAAGATATCAAAATTTTGACTCATTTATATGAGGCCATCTTTGTCTTTTTTTCTTAGCTGGGAGACTCTAAAAGAGGTGCTCACTGACGAATGGAATCATTATCTTCCGATCAGTCATGGAAGATAGCTTCACTCTGAGTCTCTCAGGAAATTCATCTGTCTTAGAAGCGCAATATTTTCCTTCGATTGAACTACCGAAGCATACAAATTTTGTCTTGGATTTAGTTGAACTTTTATCATTTTACTCTATTCCCAATGTTGACTAGTCAAATAATAAACTGCATTTAAACGGAGATATTATTATTAATATTCCTACTGGCAGTTATGAGATTGATGCTATTAATCAATTTTTACAAACAACTTTGAAATCCAAAGGAATCGAATTCTCTTTGAAAGCTAACAACAATACTCATAGAAGTGAAATTCTCTGCAGTCATCCGATAGATCTCACACCTCACGATTCCATAGGCAGTCTCCTTGGCTTTGCTCCTCGCACTCTCGAAGAGAACATTCAACACAGCTCTGATTTACCAGTGAAAATATTGAGAATCAATGCACTCAGAGTTGAGTGCAATATTACTGGAGATGCTTATATCAATAATAAGAAAGTTCATACAATCCATGAGTTCTTTCCCAGAGTGCCTCCGGGATATAAAATCATAGAAGTTCCGTCACACGTCATATATCTACCGGTCAGTGTCAAGTGCATAGATCATCTACAAATTCAAATTGTCGATCAGGATGGAAATTTGGTGAATTTTCGAGGAGAGGAAATTACTATTAGACTTCACATCAAATCTGTATAATGGGCATCGTTTACAATTCTGGATCATATATAAATCAGTCATCATGGCAACCAGTCATCAGTCGACCGAAGAAACTCAAACCGTTAACACGCAAGAGCATTCAGTTTCTGAAAAGTCTAGGACTAAAAGTTCGTGGAAAAAATTCACGTGTATAATTCTTTGCTGCTTCCAGAAAAATGGACGAAATTCTAAGCATTCGATCAGGTGTCGAGACCTTTGTTCCGCCATCCCTCTCGTCACACAATTCATTCGTATCTGAGACGCCTTCGCTACGAACGAACAGGCGGTAGCGCATTCAGGAGAGCAGAGGCAAGGACTACAAAAGGTAGGTATCGACACAATATTCAGTATAAGCTAGCTACATACTCTCTCTCTCCCTCCCTCTCTCTCTCTCTCTCTCTCTCTCTCTCTCTACGAAACGTATACTACAGTAGAGATACTAACGTCCTATTTGCATACTAAGATTTAACGAAACAGAATATTCCGAACCCACATTCGTTCTCTCTTAAGTTTATGAATGCAATTATCGCTTTGTTAAGCCGTCGCGACGTAGAGTCACGTCCCAATTATTATATGAAAAATTACATATATGTCGAATATCAAAAAGGAATAACTCGACCCTAATAGAAATAATTAGAATATAGAGAGATCGGTAATAAATTAACATAAGCAACAAACAATAACATTTCTAATAAAGCAGTTTCCCGTACAGGCGTTTCGCGTTCCGATCGCGGAAGTGTCTAAATACCGAGACATTCAACTCTCTTTTGAGGTTTGAATTGATTTCCGTAATAATACTATACTAATAAATATAATAACCATTAAATGATTCGTCTGTTGACAGTCATCATACGACTTAGGACGTAACAATAAGAAAAATTAGGACAAAACTTGATGATTTAGTTTATTATTATTATTGTAATATGAGTCGGGCTTATTTAGACCACTGGACGCATGGGTAATCCCTTGGTGTCCCTTAAGATTAGTCACTATTTGAAGTGCCAATCACCTTCCAGAATGAGAAAATTCCGGGGGCGTGCTTGGCTTGAACCCTTTCTATTTCTAAGAGAGGGGCTGTCAACGCTGTCAACTCTGCTTGTAGTACGGTGGCGTGACGAGCGGCAAGATTGTTCCTCTGTCGGTCTGTCGTTGGTACACCCCTGCTCCTGCAGCCTCCTTCCTTTTAAATCCATCTGCATACCACATCTATCATCCCATTCTCCCCTGAATGAGTTGCTTACTCTGTATTTCTTGTCAAACAGGAAGGCTTAGTTCATGGCGTCCGGGTTCATCCGCAGAGTCCCCTTTTCGTCCAATTCTTTCGGGAGCTGTGGTAGCTCCTGCATATTGCCTTCCCACGACTTTAAGTGTCGTGCTGCTCTTGCTCGCTTCTAAATTGCGATTTCCCAACATATGGTTAATCCATGCTACTATTGTAGAGAGGATCACGAGCCTGTTCATGGCCCTTTTGATTACCTCTCGCGATATGTGGTTGAATGCCCCTTCGATATTTAATAGTGCGCCTATGGTATATCCTTCGGCCTCCAGCTGTTTATTGATCGTAGATACTGCCCTAAAGAGTGCTGTCTCCGTAGATCTACCGCTCTGTAAGCGTGTTGCTCTTTGTAGCCCCTTGTCACCCAAAACCTTCTCTCGAATGTATCTATTGACCATTCGTTCAATGGTCTTAAGTACAAAGGAGGTTAGGCTGATTGGCCGGAAGTCTTTCGCGGATGTGTATCCATATCTCCCTGGTTTTGAAATGAATACCACCTTGGTTTCCTGCCACCCCGTGGGGACCAAGCCAAGCGTGATGCTTGTTCTCGCCATTCGTATCAGTGGGCCAATGATAACGTCCTCCGCTTTTTAGAGCAGGGCCGGAAAAATACTATCAGGGCCCGGTGACTTAAATGGCTCGAAAGATCTTATAGCCCACATCACTCTCTCAGGCGTGACGATCCGTCCGGCCAGCAGTTGATTTTCGCTCAACTCGGCGTACGTCGGTCTACAGCCCTGACCAAATCCCCCGCCTAACAGATCGCCCGTCCACACCTTCACGAAGCAGGACAGCCCCAGGATTTCTCGCCAGGATCTTATTCATCTTGGCTGTCTCTTTGCTCTTTGGGATGTTTTCGCAGAAGTTTATTCAGCTGCTACTCTTGTCTTCTCTCACGCTTTTCTGGTATATATCTCTCTGTGTTCTATAGTGAATCCAGAGCGATCGTGTACCGTGTTTTCTGGCTCTTTCCAGGGCCCTTTGTGCTTTCACCTTTAGTTGCTCCAGCCTTTGATTCCACCATTTGACTTCACCTTTGGATCTCACCTGTTTGGGTTTGCGATTTCCCTCATACGCTTGGGTGATGCCCCTAGCGAATTTGTCAGCTGCTTCTTCCAGGGATTTGCTATCACGGATGTCGAGTGGTATATCGCGCATAGCTTCTTCCACGTCCTTCTTATATCCTTCTCGGTTCGTTTCCCTGGAGTTCCTTACTCATTTGGGTTGTTCCTCGCCAGGGTTGCTGACCAAGTATGTGATCAGAGAGTGGTCCGATAACGATGGTTCGTCACTTACTCGCCACTCACTGATCAGATGCGCTATCTTGGTGGACGACAGAGTTAGGTCTATCACCTCCTCCCTGATTACGTTACTGAACGTAGGCGTGTCACCTATATTGATTATCTCCAGGTCTGTCACCGCGAGGTAGTCAAGCAGTTTGACATTCCTGGCATTCGTTTCCGTATTTCCTCAGGGATGGTCAGCGCCAGAAGCTGTCTGTCTCGCGCGCTGGCCTCCCATTTCTCCCCGACATCTCTACCGGGCCAGGAAACCTAGAGACGACCTTGATCCTTTGTTGAAGTAGCTCTGCCTTCTCCCCCATTCTGAGCCTAGCGCCCCAGGGTAAGTCCAGAGTGGTAAGCTTGTTGGCCAACCACTCCTTCGCCTCTAGATTGCTGGCTACGAGGATTAACGCTCCCTCCTTACAGAAGGAGGCGTCAAATTTCGGCCATGTTTTCGGCGGCTGGAGGTCCAACTCCTTCCTGACCGCACCCCGGAACTCTTGGAACAGCTTCAGGGTAATCGGACTATCGCGGTAGTCCTCCAGCACTAACACGATGGAGAGCGGGTTCGCTCTTTGGGCGTCCGTGAGAACGCCCCCTTCAGCTTGCGCCCTTGCCTCCCTAGACCCGCCGTTGGGGTTTGCTCGTCCCTTGTCGCCTCTTCTGGCCCGTAACCAGAGTGTCAGAGGTCGTGGGCTCAGTGGATAAAGCAGCCACGCGAGCGTGCTTGTGGGCCTTCTTCCTCCTTAAAGCGCCGCAGTCTTTCTTTCTCTGCTTTTTAGCAGGTTCCAGGGCAGGTAGGGTCACAACCCCTTTGACCGCAATGTCCGAAGGTGCGTCCAGTACCCCTCCCTGGGTCTGCGGAGGTGGTATCAACGGCTTCTGGGGCAGCATGCCCTTTGCAGGGTCACCGACCACCTGAGAACCTGTTGGTTCCTCTTTCTCCTTACTACTACTACTATTAGTGTTTCGTACAGAATTCATTTTAATCCTACGAGTAGCTAGGCAAATAAACGGTCCCCCGTCGGAGAGCCCCGCATGCAACGGTAAGGCTAGATACTTGGAGATTTCGCCCGGTTTCTCCGAGGCATCGTTTGTGACCGGCTAGTACCCCAGCGGTCAACTAGTTTCTTTAGCATGATGGCTCACACCTTGGTATTAGGGGTTAAATAAAGTACCAGTTGCGCCTCCTTCCGAATGTAATAGGGGGCTGCCCTTTAGCCTCCGGTCAGTCTACAGGTCGCCCTCGAGGTCCGACCCCGGTCAGGGGAGTCGCCTGACAGCAGTGCCCTTTTTTACGGGGATCCTGCCGGGGAGGCTACTCTTGAGCCCGCATTAGCCCAATTTCGCCACCACGCCAGGACACACCTCAGTTATGCGTCGGGGAGAAGGTTGGCCAATTGGTCTCGGTACCCCTCACCACACCCCACCGACCCGAGTTCGGGGCGTCGCGCTCTCGACACTGGAGTCGAGACGACCGCGACGACTCGCCGAACGAGCCCCCACTTTAGGCCCTAAAAAGCAGGCACTCGACAAGGCCACCCCGCTAACTAATTTTACATTTAAAACAAATTTATTTTATTTGAAAATTTGTTTTGGATGGATCGCGCGATTCGTCTCGCGATTAATCGTGCGACAAATCACGCAACTAATCGCTCTTTTTAGTGGAGATTATAGCTAAGACTTAAGACAAATAAAAAATAGATACGTACGGCGTCTTTGACAATCTCTGTTGGAGTACAAGTTTTGGTCATAAGTTCATTACTATCCATACTCGCTGTTCGTTTACTAATACGATTATTTCGTCGGTGCTGAGCAGTATCCACCACAAGAATACCGTTTCCTTCCATTTTTCTGTTATCTTCAGTGAATACAAGTTCCACATAATGTTGGTCATCTCGCTTAAATTCCTCAAGGATTCGTGATTCCACATCATTTGAGCGTGTACTTATAGGTGAATTTATATCGCTACAAAGATTTTCTGCTCGACTTCGTCGCCTTTCTCGCTCATGTTCACGCATTGCTTTAGTAAAATCATGATTGTAATACTCAAGACTAGATTTTTCGCGACTACCTTTGCGACTGTTAGGATAGGACTTGCGGCCAGGGGTTGAAGTGCTGCAATTTTCCTCCGTAGATATCTTAAATTTTAGGGTTTTCTCACTAATTTCAACCTCAGTAGCAGTTTCAGGATCACTACTTTCATGATCTGCTGACTGTTCAAATATCGTATTATCGATAGCACCTGCATCATCATCCTCAATCGAGCGTGACCGTGAGTGCAGTGTAGTCGTAGAGCGCTTTGATCGCATGCTATGTGAAGATACTGACTTTACAATAGAACCTATCTCAGACTCAATTCCCGATGAGCTCATAAAGCTGATATTTGATTGATGCTGATGTAAATTTTGTTGAAGATGATGCTGTCCACTATTATGAGGATCATTCAAATCACTAGGTATACGATCATCTAAGTCAATCATACTTTTACGCTGATGACGCTCGTCCTTAGCAGCTTCATTTAACCGCTTATAGTAGTCCAAGGCATAGCGTACTGGTTCTATAATCAGCTCCTGCAACTCATATTATTATTTATGAATCTTTGTGAAATATAGACGAATTTTGTTTTACGACATGTTAATCAAATAAGCATTCTATAAAACGCATTATATATATACTATAGGGTGGTGGTTACCCCCTTGCTCGCTTCGCTTGCCAATCCTTAATTTTAAATTAAATAGTAATTTATGAGTTAAAAATATTTCTAATGCAGTTCTAATTTTAATAGTATCCGTTATTTGAAAATCTTTCATGTTTAAAATTATTTGTAGAAAAAATGTGTTTTTCTCTATCTGATGATATTCCTCGGTGGCGATCAAATTATTGATTTGGCTGTATCGGTCTTCCCGACACTGCGCGACACTTCTTGTCTGACCGTTGCCCGAGACGCACGTATCGGTGTCACAGTCTGACGAGCTTTCTTGTGCATCGCGAATTTGAGGTTCGAAATCATGAGTGTTGAGGGAGAGCGCATTCGCGTGTGTAAGACGAGGACTCGAGAAAAAGTGAGGGTGTGTGGGAGTGTGAAGAAGAGCGAAGGCGAGGAAGAAGAAGACGACCATCCCGTATCCAATCCAGGCCAAGGCGACGAGGACCGTGAGGAGTTCGACCCATCGACGAATCGGCCTCGAAGCCGACAGCCATGTATAAGCTGAAGCCGAGCAATAAAGAGTTTGCAATAGAATCGAACGTATTGTGATTTCCCTCTCATTACACAACGCCGTAACCCGAACAGCGGAATCCCCGCGGATCTCACTCCGAGATCCCCCTTAAATAAATAATAGTGTCGAGGCTTCGGGACGGGGCTGCGTCACAAGTTCTCACCCCTAGATTGGCCACGTCACAATTTATCTGATAAAAAAATAAGAAAATGCGATATCATTATTTGGGATGAAGCAACCATGACCCCCAAAAATGCTTTGGAAATCGTTGACAATACTTTATGGGACATTTGTAACTTAATAGCATATCTTTTACTGGAAAATTAATTATTCTAGATGAAGACTTTCGAAAACCACTCCCTGTAATCAAGTATGGTACTAAAGTCGAAATTATTATTAAAACAATTAAAGCCTATTTCATATGGGAGAAATTCAAGGTGCCAAAATTAAAGATAAATATGAGATCGGAAAATATTAATTTTCCATCTTCGCTTTGAAATACTAGGGGAAAGCAGGCGAGCTCCGCGCGCCCGTAATTTGTTATATTTGAATTCTATATCATTATTAGATTTTATATGGATTTCAATATTATAATTTTATATTATTTAACATATTTATTATCAATCGATTAGAAAATTATTACCGATAACCAATTGAAATTAATAAACATGAAATTAAATTTTATGAACTAATAATTTATCAATAATTATATAATATATCTAACATCAATAATGTATGGATAGTATTTCTATAGATAGTGGAGTAAGTAGATAGTGGGGTGTCTGGCAGCATGCCCAATGTGTGAAAATATTTTATTTTTTTTAATTTTCTATCTTTTTCTTCTCCTCTCTCTCTCTCTCTCTCTCTCTCTCTCTCTCTCTCTCTCTCACTATTATCAGAGATATGATCGGCGTTTTGAAGATATTTATATTTTTTTTACTATCTACATCTACATTATATTAAAATTTTATATTTTGGTCAATTTTGTAGAAACCCTCCAAAACTCGTAAAAAGAAAAAAATTAGATCTATTTTACGGTAGAAATGTTCTTTGAACTGAAATCATTCAAGTTACCGAAAAAAAATATCAAATGTATCAAATTTCGATTAGTTTCTAGCAGTGAAAGAACTTAAAAAATGTCCGTCCGTTCGTCCGAATTTTTTTGACATTTATTCCACAAAATTTTATGAATAAAAAAACTGTTTAATGGTATAGACAGGTACATACGATAAAAATATATATTCCTACTAAAAAACATTTTCAAGATTTGGTCCAGGTAAATTGGAAGCTGTTAAAATAATTAAAAAAAAATTATATTTCGTCTGTTTTGTAAAAACCCTCTAAAACTCGTAAAAACAAATTAAATCTATTTTACGGTAGAAATGTTCTTTGAACGTAAATCATTTAGGTTGCAGAAAAAAAGTCAAATGTATCAAATTTCAATTAGTTTTTAGCAATAAAAGTACTTGGAAAATGTCCGTCTATCCGTCCGTCCGAATTTTTTTTACATTTATTCCACAAATCTTGATGTATTTTATGAATAAAAAAATTTAATGGTATAGAAAGGTACATATGAAAAAATGTACATTCCTACAAAAAACATTTTCAAGATATGGTCCAGGTAGATTAGAAGGTGTTAAAACAATTAAAAAAAAATTATATTTCGTCTATTTTGTAAAAACCCTTTAAAACTCGTAAAAACAAACAAATTAAATCTATTTTACGGTAGAAATGTTCTTTTAACGTAAATCATTTAGGTTACAGAAAAAAAGTCAAATGTATCAAATTTCAATTAGTTTTTAGCAATAAAAGTACTTGGAAAATGTCCGTCTATCCGTCCGTCCGGATTTTTTTTACATTTATTCCACAAAACGATGTATTTTATGAATGAAAAAACTGTTTAATGGTATAGACAGGTACATATGATAAAAATATATATTCCTACTAAAAAACATTTTCAAGATTTGGTCCAGGTAGATTGGAAGCTGTTAAAACAATTAAAAAAAATAGACGCTATTAATTAATTTTTTTTTATATTTTATATATATATACATGAATAAATAAAGATTATTTTAAAATTGGTCCAGATGAAAGGGATGCTGCGATTAAATATTTGTGCAGATATAATTTTTTCCAAAGTTATTTGTTTGTGAATATGAAATGACGATTTATGTATTCATGCATATCACAAAATGTTATCTGCAGATTCGATTTACATAAAAGGGATGCTACAAATAATTACTCGTGCAGATATTAACGTTTTTTTTAAGTTTTGTGTTCGTGACATATAATTTTAGAGATTGATGGTTGCATCTCTTCTTCTACGCCCCCTGATAGGAGATAAGATAGGAAAGGATGAACAGACAGGGTACAGAGAATAAATATAATACTGAGTGCCGATTGTGACTAGATAATATTAAACTATGTACAAGATGACTAGGTCTTATCGCACTGGCAGCCAGGCCGTGACTGATTCACGAAAGTGACTGAGCTTCTAAGCTTCCCTCGCGCTCGCCACGTCCTGGTGCTTCGCTTGGCGGCGCGTCGGGCCACGTGTCGTGGTAGGAGGGGACCGCCACATAATGACAAATGCTGTAAGTATTCATTCATATCACAAGATAAAATTCGCAGTTTTGGTCGAGATCAAAGGGATGCTGCAAATAGTTATTTGTGCAGGTATAACCTTTTTTTAATTCTATATGTTTGTGAATATGAAATGACGCACATGCATATGACAAGATGAAATCTGCAATTTCGGTCGAGATAAATGGAGACGATAAATGGATATTCGAGGGCAGTGTCTCGGTGTACAGGGTGGCTGATGACGAGGTCTCGGTGGTGCACTTCGTGGTTTTTTGTGACTAGGTGTAAAAATAATTGAAGGGCGGTGTCTAGATGTAGAATGTGACCAATGACAAGGTCAAGGTGGTGCGCTCTGTGGTATTTGTATCTAGGTAAATGAATCATGCGGCAACGGCGTCTAGGTGTACAGGGTGGCCGATGACAAAGTCTTGGTGGTGCGCTCCGAGGTTTTTTATTTCTGGTACATACATCATACGTGGACGGTGTCTTGGTGTACAGGGTGGCCGATGACGAGGTCTAGGTAGTTCGCACTTAGTTTTGGTGTCTAGGTGTAGAAATCATTCGAGGGTTGTGTATCATAACAATCGGTGATTTCATGCTAGTAATAAAAATGTTACAATAAAACCATGGTCAAAAGTTGCTAAGGATGCTTATATTTTATTTTTAGGAGAAATATGAAATACCTAAAAAAATTTTCTAAAAAGGACTAAAATCTCAAAAAATTAACTTTTAAAAAAGTAAAAGGTTATGCGAGTTTAATATATTCCGCAACGAAATAACAGATAAAAAAGAACTGAGATCAATCAACCAAAGTCCAGTTTATTATATATAATCACTAGGCAGGGGAACCCTCCTGCTCGCTTCGCTTGCCAATCTCCAATTTTAAAATAGGGAGTTATTTATAAGTTAAAAATATTTCTACTGCAGTTCTAATTTTAATTGTATTCGATATTCGAAAATCTGATATGTTTAAACTTGCAGTGGTTACCTATAACATAATGCATAGCAAACGTTTTAATAACATATAACAACAAATTTATGGTGGCTTTGTATTCACGTCGCGTCAAAAATTTGGTTACGTTTGAGTTAAATTCGAAGTTTTACTCGCGATTTTTTAATACTATATACACAAATAGTATAAATTATTGTGCGGGATACTAAATCCAGACTGCAATCATTTGAAAGAGAGAAGGAGATTTGACACAGTTGGTATTTATATTAATAAGCCATTTTTCTCACGGTCAGTTGCATTTTGCCCTTTCTAGATGTGAACATGAAAATCAATTGTTTATTCAAAATGAAACCGATGATACTCAACCAAAATGAGATAAATTTGATACTTTTATTTATTTATTTATTTATTATTACCAGAAGAAATTTACAAGGTATGTATTTCATACCTGGAAACCTGCAGAGGTAAATAAAATTACCTGTTCGCAGTATGGTTACAAAGGAAAAGAAAAATATAAACAAAACTTAAAATTAAAACTTAAAACTAAGATATATACATTTGGCATTAGCTTCTAATAACAAATTTGTGTATTGCATACAGAAACAATTTTTTTCTTTTATTATTTTTCTAACAGTTGTATCGTATCCAGTCTTTTATGATTTTCTTTTGAGGGTATTTATTTATATTTAATACTTTTAGTCGATTAGGAAGCTTATTATATACATTAATTGCTTTCATATAGCTGTTCTTATTGTTGATTCTCTTATTTGTTTTTGGTATAATAATACTTCTATTCCTAGTAACACTATCTGATGCTAAGAATTTTTCTTTGAGATCATAGTAGTGTAGTTTAAGAGCTTCGAATCAAACAGTTGTCCTATATTTAATGGATTGTCTTGTAACAAAAAGTTATTTTTATTGATGATTTTTAAAATTTTGTTTTGTAATTTTTGAACTTGGTCTCGGCTATTCCTATATGCACCGCCCCAAGCAATGATGCCATAAGTTATAATACTATGAAAAAATGCGTAGTAAATCATTCTGAGAGTCTCTATGGGCATTGATTTAGAGATTTTATAAAAAATATAGACTAGGTATTTAGTTTTTCCAACTATATATTGCATGTGGTTATCCCACTTTAGATTACTATCAAAGACAACTCCTAAATATTTAAAGTTCTCCACCCTAGTTATACTTTTATCAAGAATTTTAACATTTATCTGAGCTGGTACGCTTCCAATATTACTTCCAAAAGTCATGCACACTGTTTTTCCTACATTTAAGGACAACTTGTTTACTGCCAGCCACTCGGCAATTACACTTAAGAAATTGTTCATGTTTACTTGAGCTTCTATCCAGTCTTTACCTGTAGCTATAATAGCAGTATCATCTGCATAAGAAATTATGGACTCGGGGGGAATCTCCTTTAAGACATCATGAATATACAGAATAAATAGTAGCGGTCCTAATATCGTTCCTTGCGGGACTCCTGTATTAACTAAAGTTCTATCACTTTCATTACCGTCTATTTTGACTACTTGATATCTATCATTTAGATAGCTGGAAAGGAGATCCAACGCTTGACCCCTGATTCCAATACGATATAATTTGGCCAGTAGTATACTGTGGTCAACAGTATCAAAAGCCTTTGCCAGTTCAAGAAAGGTTATTATCGTAGGCTTACTCTTATCGATATTATTATATAATACATTAGTTAGGTAGTTCAGAGCATCCTTCGTACCAATCCCTCTCATAAAACCAAATTGTTGCTTAGAAATTATATTACTCTTTTCTACAAAATCATTTATTCTATTATACATAATTCGCTCAAGAATTTTTGCAACATTAGATATAAAAGAGATAGGTTGATAATTCGTGATCTTATGTTTTTCGCCTGATTTATAAATCGGCACTACTTCAGCACTCTTTAGAGCCTCAGGCCATACCGCTTTTTCAATACACTTATTGAAAATATGGGTCAGAGGACCTGCTATATGATTACATAGCAATTTTAAAGTCTTGGCATTTATCTTATCAAATCCCCCATTTTTCAGTTTTAGCGTATTGATTATACTTATTATTTCAGCCATACTGGTTGGCTTTAAGAAAATCGACATAGGATTCATGTCAGCCTAAGTTCTGCGTTGACAGGTTTCACGATATTTGCACTTAATTTTCTCCCAATTTCGCAGAAGAAAGTATTCACGTTTAGAGCTATTTCGACTTTGTCTGTAATTTTCCTATCATTAACCTTTATATAATTTATGGCATCATTAGATTTTTTAACTTTACCGATTTTTGTATTTATTATTTCCTATAGTTTTTTTGGGTTATTGTAATTATTCTGCACTAGATTCAATTCATATTTCATTTTGGCATCGGTAATTACCTTATCCAAGATTTTAGAGTAGGTTTTATACTGTATTTTAAGCTGTTTATTCTGCACATCTAGTTGCCACAAATTATACAAAAATTCTTTGGTTTCACATGATCTTATTATTGCGTCGGTAATCCAGTTTTTTCTACCATTTTGTCTATGAGCCTTTTTTGTTGTTTTTGACAATTCTACGCATTGCTTGATTTCATTTAACAATTTTTCTATAGCCAAGTTTGGAACAGGTATCGAACTAATTTCATCCCAGTTTCTTGAATTAGCGTTATTTATTATTTTTTTGTAGTTTAAGAAAACATACGGTTCTTTAGTTACTGTCTTTAGCTTATTTAGAGCTATGATAATCGGGTAATGATCCGTTAGATCATGCTTAAGCTTGTATGTGGCTGTGTTAATGTTGTGAGATTTAATGAAAATGTTGTCGATACATGATCCTTTAGCTCTACCGATAGCTGGCTTTGTAATACCAACAAAACCCTGAATAAATCCCTTATCAAGGAAGTTACATAGAAAATCTTGGCTATAATGATCTCAGTCTAGCAGGTCAATATTAAAATCACCTATGACTAAGTGATTCTTTACATTTTTTTTTATAAATTAAGTACTTATTAAGATCTAGTATAAATTCTGTTTTCGGTATCCCATGTGACCTATACATGGCTGATATTTCAAGACCGCTTTTATCATTTAAGGTTATTCTAGTATTTATTATTTTAATTCTCCCTGCTTCAATGACTTTGGTATTTTGGACTAGATTGCTATTGATAAAAATAAAGACTCCATCATTCCTGTTTATCCTACTTTCGTTATAATAAGTTTTATATTCATAATCTGAACCATTCAGTTGATAGAAATTATAATTAACTTGCTCAAAAGCTTCTGAACATATCACAATCGCTGGTTTGATAGCTAAACTTTCTATTAAAATTTTCAGCTTATCAAAATTTGCATTCATACTACGAATGTTTACATGCATGATAAAGTCCTTCTTATTGTTTATAGCTTTGTTAAAGTTTTCAATATTACCGCATGTCCGTTCTTTTTGCATGGATTCATTTTGAAACCTATCCAAATAATCAAAAATATCAATTTTTACCTATTTCTTGATCTTGTTTTTATCACTCTTGTTGGCTGGTGACAATGCAGAGAATTGCGGTTTTAGATGGTTCAGTGGAATTTGTGGATCACGTCTTGTGATTGGTCTTCTGTTGTGTTCAGTTTCTGGCTTTGTTTTGTTGCGTGGAGTGTCATTTTCCTGTTGTTCACTATCTACGACATTATTAGCCTCTGTGGATACTTTCCGCCTGTTTGCCAATTCTATGCTGTGATAGATCGATTCAGTTTCAGGTAGAGTAGGTTTTATCGGGTAATCAATAGAGTCAATATATCTGTCAATTTTCTTTTTCAAGATGCTGCACAAGTTAGAGTCATAAGTATGATGTTTTGTGTCTAACTTTGACTTGTATTTTGTGTTATTATAATGACAGTTAATGCACTTAGCATAATCTTTATCACAATTACACGTATTATGCTTCCCGGAACATTTCAAACACAGAAACTCATTTTGGCATTTCCTGGCACTGTGTCCAAATCTACCGCACTTGAAACATGGGCAAACGTTAACCAAATCATAGGCTTTGCATTGCTGATATCCAACAAAAACTTTGTTATTATTTTCTCTTATATGCTTGTAGATGTCACCTGGGACTTCCATTATGACCGTACTCAAGCTATTATAATTATTCTTATACATGTGTAGGACTTGTCCTCCCTTTTCAAAATAACTGAAGTTCCTTTCGTTTATGTCCTTTTCAATATCCTTGATGTCCATATTTGCGTGATTATCTATACCTACTATCTTAATTTTCGGGTTGTTGAGTTCATTTTTCATGACATCACATTTGTCCTCTAGTTTTTCCTTTAGTACTGTCTCTGTCAATACCGCACTATTTTCATTAAGACAGCTTATAATGACTTCTTCATTTTTATTTACGTAGATGTTCTTTGTTTGGATGTTTTTTTCAGCTGTTAGACATTCAATAACTGACTTCATAACATCTATATTACTGTTGTTGTTTTTTCTTACGGATATTTTTTTATGGATTGGTCTAGAGTACTTCATGGCATCTGAGTATATAAGGACATTGTTGTTTGTTTTACTTCTGGTGTTTTGTAATTTTTCTTTTAGGAGGTCATTTTTCTCAGTTAATTCACTAACTAATCTCCTTAACAGCATGATTTCCGTTTTCAGCAGTTCAAGATCACTTTCATCTATGGAATCAGTTTCTTGCAAGTCTTGAGTCTTGTTACTAGTTTCTGCCAGAAGGTCATTCCTCACATCTTCTGATTTTTTTAGTTTAATCTGTGCAATTAAAAGTGATGCCGACTCACTCAGGACATCCTCATCAATTTTTGAGGTTATGTTCCGATCACTGTGTTCAGAGCATACTATAAGGTTATTACCAATGAATTTAAAGTTTTCATTCTTGTTCTTAAGGCAGCTAAGGTGATATGCCTCATCACAGATCACGCACACTGCTGTTGTTGCAGGTTTTTGTTTGCAACATGCAAAATTACTGCGACACTTGTCAGGAGGCTTGTTTCGGCCCGGCGCCATTTTGGCATGTGAGGACGTATGTGTTTTTCAGCTTGTAATGCTTATCAAAATTTTCGAGAGAAAAGAAATAAACCTTCCTTCCTTTTTCAATTTTCAAAACTCCCGCTCTAGCAGATTCTTGAGACACGCACCAAAATTACCATGGCCGATCAGTCATAGGTAACAACGTTTTTCCAGAGTCGATGGTGTTGCACTCTGGTGGCGAAAATTGGTACTAGACGCGCAGCGACGGTGACAACTGATCTCGCGCTCTTTAGAGAGAGATAGAGCTATATGTTTCTAACCTCAAAACATTTCTGAAGAAGACCTCGGTTCGGTGGAATTTGGAGCTGATGATCACAGAAACGTGATTTTCCTTTTTTCCTTTTTAGCGATGTTGAACACTGATGTTATGTCCTCCTGATGTAACAGCCATAAGTATCTTCGCCGTCAGCAGTCGTTCAGTGGTTGAGATGAGGTTATGTTATCGCCAGCTTGCGAAAAAAAATCCTCCAGGCTCGTAAAACACACGAAAAACCGTGGTTTTTTTTAGTGCTAGCGTGCGAGCCGGTTAGAGGATCCTTCTCGCGACGAATAATCACTCAATCGAGTGAGAAAACACATTAAAAAGATGTTAAACAGGCAGAGCGACTTGTTGATAATGTTAGACATACCATAGACAATATGAATACTAAAAAACATTTATTTTAAATTTATTTAGGCGTACCCCGACCTATAGAGGTCTACACGGCCGTAAAAACATTTTACTCTAATAATAAGTCTAATAAACATTGAAGAAAAACACATAATAAATGTCAAAATATAAATGTAAAGAGACTTATATAAATTTATATAAGTTACGTAGTAAGTATCTTGGGAATTCTTCTTAATTGATCTAAGTATAAGATATAAGTAAGCCCTTTATTGAAAAAAAATGTTGTTGCTTCATAATAAACTTGACTTTAGTTGATTGATTTCAGTTCTTTTTTATCTGTTATTTTGTTACGGAATATATCAAACTCGCCTAACCTTTTACTTTTTTGGCTATGTATAATTGACCATGTGTGAAAACGTCCCCACGCAAATCAATTGCTATATTTGAAAATTATTTATAGAGAAAATATGTTTTCCTCTATCTGATGATATCCCTCGGTGGTGATCAAAATATTGATTTGGCTATGTCGGTCTTCCCGAGGCAGGTGGTCTGGTGAAAAGGAGAACAAAATTATAACATTTTATCTTCTTTTCTTAACGTTTCGGCGAGCAATGCCGCCCTCATCAGGAAACTGACGTGAAAAGTTGTATTTATTAAAAAATACGTCATATATATATATATATATATACATGCCACGGCAACGATCTTCGACGGACCTGGTGCTCAGGGACAACGGTATAAATACGTCTGTTTTGTGGAAAATTGTAACATTCTGAGTTAAAAATCGTTACTCGGGGTTTTTGGGATCGCTGAATACGAATATCGTGACAGAAACGACCTCCGATGTACCTGGTGCTCAGGGTAAACGGTGTAGACGTCTTCTCCTAGAGTTTTGTGAAAAAATGTGACATTATGCGTCTAAACTTGTTACTCGGGACTTTTTGGGTAGCTGCACATGAATATAGCAAAGGCAACGACCTCCATGATGCCTGTAGCCCATGGTTAACAGTATGACGTCGTCTCCGAGAGTTTTACGGGAATTCGTAACATACTGAGCCTAACTCGTTACTCGGGGATTTTTACGGTACCTAAACACAAATATAGCAACGGCAACGGTCTCCGAGCGACCTGTTGCCCAGGGTGGACATTATCAACGTAGTCTCCTAGAATTTTGTGGAAAATTGTGACATTATAAGTTGAAACTTGTTACTCAGAGGTTATTGGGGTCGCTGAATCCGAATATCGTGACAGCAATGACCTTCGCAATACGTGGTGCTCAGGGTAGACGGTATGAACGTCTTCTCCTAGAGTTTTGTGAAAAATTATGACATGCTGAGTTAAAAATCGTTACTCGGGGTGTTTGGGATCGCTTATGAACACGAATATCTCAACAGCAACGACCTCCGAGGTTCCTGGTGCTCAGTGTGGATGGTATAAACGTCGTTTGCAAGAGTTTTCTGATAGATTGTGACATTATGGTTCGAAAATCGTTACTCGGGGGTTTTTACGGTACCTAAACACAAATATAGCAACGGCAACGGCCTCCGAGCTACCTGTTGCCCAGGGTGGACATTATCAACTTAGTCTCCTAGAATTTTGTGAAAAATTGTGACATTATAAGTTGAAACTTGTTACTCAGAGGTTATTGGGGTCGCTGAATCCGAATATCGCGACAGCAATGACCTTCGCAGTACCTGGTGCTCAGTGTGGATGGTATAAAATGTCTTTTGTAAGAGTTTTCTGGAAGATTGTGATATTATGGGTCTAAGCTTGTTACTCGGGACTTTTTGGGTAGCTAAACATGAATATAGCCACGGCAACGATCTTCGACGGACCTGGTGCACACGGTCGACGGTATAAATACGTCTTCCCCTAGAGTTTTGTGGAAAATTGTCACATGCTCAGTTAAAAATCGTTACTCGGGGTTTTTTGTCGATTTATATCGATTTTTATCGTATTTTATCACGTTTTATCAAGTTCTAATGCAAAAAGTGGAATTAAGATTCACTATTCAAGTCGATAAGTGATCTAATAGACTTCTATCAATTTTTTCCAACAGGGTAACTCATTACTCGGGGGTTTTTACGGTACCTAAACACAAATATAGCAACAGCAATGGCCTCCGAGCTACCTGTTGCCCAGGGTGGACATTATCAACGTAGTCTCTTAGAGTTTTGTGGCAAATTGTGACGTTATGATTCGAAAATCGTTACTCGGGGGTTTTTGGGATCGCTGAGCACGACTATCGCGACAGGAACGAACTTCGAGGTTCCTCTGGTCCTCAGGATGGACGGTATGAACGTCTTTTTCAAGAGTTTTGTAGAAAATTGTGACATTATGAATCTAAACTCGTTCCTCGGGAGTTTTTGAGGTTGCTGAACACGACTTACGCGATGGCAACCGTCTCAGAGGTACATTTGCCGTTAATGGATACTTTGAATAACCCGCGCGTCGGCCATGCCACTTCCCATGTATTTCTTATGGGAGGTGTTATGGCCGCTAGTTCGAATATTCAAAGTATCCATTAACGGCCAGTGTACCTGTTGCATTGGGTGGACAGTATGAACGTCGTCTCTGAGAGTTTTACGGGAAATCTTAACATAGGTAAAAAAATAACAAAATTGTGGTAGAAACTTCAAAATTCTTTATTAGCTTTCAATTTATAAACTTTCATAATAATTCAAATGTAATTTTCAAGTCAACTATTTTATATATAAGATTCTTTACAACAACGTAACTGGCTACTATTACATTTTTCAAGTAGTTTGTTTTATATTTTTCTATAGAAAGTATAAATAAACTAAATATATATACTGTTATATAGATTTTTTCCTTGAAAAAAAAAATGTTCAACTTTGCTGAGATCAAAATCTATAATAACAAAAAAATTATTTTAACGTTCTACTTTAAATTGTTAGTGAAGTTAAGATCAGATTATAAAAATATATAGCTGGTTATCCAGTTGGATTTTTTATATAGATAATCCATATGGATTATCCACCTGGATATCCAGCAATGTATTTTCAATTGGGTAACCTCAAAAATGTCAACATAATACTCAATTATGTTCTATCATGTACTTTGAATACGATTCAAAATTAATTTGAATAATAATGAAAAACAAAAGAGATTTATCTATATAGATGATCTATGATCATGATATGTTATGATCTACATTTTATGCAGGCCATTTTTTAACTTGTCTTAATATTATTTTCATTTAAGTTAAAATAACTCAAAATACTTTTTTTTTTATTAGAACACATTTTTTTTTATACAAGATACTAAACAATATCTTATCCTAATGCTACGAATAAACTAGTCACTTTGGTTATAATATTTAGAAATATTGTTTTCAGACCTGAACTAATTTCTTTATAAATCAACTAACAAAACGATGTTTTATACTACGACTATTAAGTGTAATTAAACTTTTAAATATTTGAGGTGACAGACATACCTTAAATTGTTAGACAATGAAAAATTGAATTTTATTTTTACATTTATGTGAAAATATGATAAATTAGATTTAAAAAAAACTGACATGCCATTCAAGTGATACCATCCGGTTGATGCATCGGAAAATGGGTGTATTAAAGTATTTTAGAACTAATTTTTTCATATTGAACTTTATCGAGAAATATTTTACATGAGGTCTCACTTAGGATCTCACCTGAGAACTTATGCAAAATCTCATGTAAAATATTTTAATAAAATTTAAATTAATAAAATGACCTCTAAAGTATTTTGATATACCTATTTTCCGATATATCATCCGGATGGTAGCATCAATAAGGCATGTCAATTTACAAATAAGCAGATTTATTATGGTTTTTTAATCTATGGCTGATTTTTGGAGATCCTGAGATTTCATTGGAGTGCAGTGGAGATATAACAAATCGTGATATGAACTCTGACAAAATGTAAAAAATATAAACAATTTAAGGTATATATGTCCCCTTGAACACTTTGGATCTTTTATTACTACTTTTTTGTAGATTTTCACTTAATTGCCATTCTGACCCAATTTTGAATATTACTTATGGTAATATTCCTTTTCGAAGGTGACTTAGCTAAAAATTTTCCACATGTTTCATTGGATGGTACCTTTTCTGAAGATATATATTTTTCAAATCTTGAATATATATATAAGTAGGTACAACATTTCTACTTGGGACGCTATCGGATTTTCCTGGATTCTTTTTCTTCTCATTGTGGATCCACTGCCTTATCTGGAGTTTAGTTCTTCTTCTTATTTCAGCATTTGTGGAGGTTCGTAGGAATTCGTTAATTTTGTCTGCACTTGGTGCTTTAACATTTGAATTCGGAGCATCAGGGAATGCTTCTAAAACAGCTTCTGCTTGAGCTTTATTCCAGTTTAGCCTTGGGCGGCGACCAACTGTTAAGAAAACAAAGTTTATTTGATATAACAATAATATTTATAACCTCTTAAAAAATTGGAAAGCAAATAAATTTGACAAGTTTCATTTTGAGACAAGAAAAAAGATATGTAAGAAATTTTAGTGAGTAGTCCGGTCATTTAAACATATGTGTGTAGGGTTAGGTTACCAATTTAATTATACTTATACAATTTAAATAACTAATGATTAATTGTGCATGTATTAAATTGAAGTGGATTTTTATTAAATATAACTTTTATCATAATAATACGTACATTTGTTCTGGCTAAAAACTGCTGATCATTTCTACCAGGCCATTTTCTTACACTATTCTTTTGATAAGAAATTGTAATTTTGTATTTTAACATATAGATAAAATTTTTCTATGACTTGAATAAATTTTTTAATTTCTTGAAGAGAGATTATTTGAAACATTGATAGAATAAGACTTTCTGTACTCGTAAAGATTGTCAAATTTATGTGCTTTATTTTTGTATTTCTAAGAGCATAAAAAACATTTGTTATCAAAATAATGCATTGAGCATTAGGTAAAATGATTACGAGTCTGCATGGAATAATTGAATAACATTATGATGTACCATGCTTGATTAGGTTATTTCTCTGTACCATGAAAAAATAATTTTACAGATTTCAAATCCAGACTTTAAGTTTAAGTTTAGCAAACATATGTATAAATATATATGCTTCACTTTTTTAACAGCTTTTATATAATACAGGTTACTTTTTTAATTTTTCCATAATCTTAGTACATAAATAAATAGAATTTAAATTTTCAAGTTAAAATTGCATAGAAGATAGAAGTTAAAATATAATTTAAACTTTAAAATTAGCAATAGTTTAGATGTTAATTTAAGTTTTCTATATAATTTAAGTGTATAAATCAGAAATTTAGAAGATTTGATTGTGCATACTGAGATCAACAAATTTATTGTAATATCCTTTTTAATGTACAAAGGACTGTTGAAAAAGTCTGAATGAGCGTCTTTATGTTCATAATTTACGTGAATTGTATGTAGATTACCTGTATGGATAGTTGTAAAGAATAAACCTTGAATAGTATTTAAGATACATAAGGATAAGGTATATTTTCACAAATTACAATACATATCATTAAAATATTTATTATGTTTATAATTTATTGATGCATTTATTTATTTGTATTTCATTTATTAATTGTATGGTATATTTTTTTTCACACCATGCATTACGTGAGTACTTAAGCCCCAGCTAGTGAACGCTAAAATACACACTTTACGTGGGGTGTGGAAAAACTAGTATATGCACCACGGGATAAAAAAGAGCCACCCCATAGCACAAGTTTGGCGAGTTACAAGTGTTATGGAGTCTCCTTCTTTTTTACTCCCTAGGTGCCTAATGAACTAAAACATTCAAATATATATGTAGAATATTGATATGATTATAAATTTATTTATAGCATTTATATAATTTTTATTTTCTTAGTATCAATATATAGATAAGGATATACCCTTATTTGTGAGAACATTTCCATCAAAATATGTTCACAGTTTCAAGGCATTTTTCCATGGTACAGAGAGACGCATTTCCATGTTTGTTTAAATTGGGTAAAGTGAGTATTCTGATCCTCTCTTAGAGAGTAAATGTAAGTCTAGATAAGTTTTGTATGATCCAGTCGTCATTAAAGTCTAAGAGCGAAGAATGAACGCTGTAGTTTTTGTATTTATAGGTTATGATGAGAAATATAATTGAGCTAAGTAGACAAATTGACACAAAACAATAACATTTAAAAAAAAATTATTTTTGTGGATTGAAAAGTGTATAATGTAATTATATAGTTTAAAAGGGAAAAATCAAATTTCAATTTCTTAAATAGAAAGTGTTGAAATTCTTTAAAAATAGTAATAAATTTGTAGTTGTGAAGTAAACTTTTTTAATGAACGCGTAGTTGATTTTGTCTTTACAAAATATAAAAGCACGAATTTTATTCTCATATAAAAATAGATTATCAAATTTAGACAATTTGGCGTCAATGTTTCTACTTTAAGTTTCAAGGTTTGTAATTTAAGTGAAATAATTAAATGGTGAATTTTCTTAAAAATTTATATAAATATATACATATTTAAATTTTTTTTACCATTGTAGTTATTGTTTTGTGTATTCCCATCATTTTCTTTTTCATTTTCATCTTGGTTTTCAGTTACTGATCCCAACTGTTCTGGTTCTTTCAAACTAGTTTCGCTATCCTCTTCTTCTAATTGAAATCTAGGTGGAGTGGTTTTTGAACTTTGAGCCTTTTGCATCATCTCGGCAACAGCAAAGTCTCGTTGAAGAACTGACTGCCGATAATTTTGAATATGTATTCTTGGTGTATGTCCCATATATCCAGCCAGTTTTTCCACTTCTTGTTCATTTATACCTTTTTCCATGCATTTTGTGGCTACTTGTTTTCTAAATAACGTACCTCTTAACCTATTAGGCTCTTTTGCTCCACAAATAACAGAAAACTTGCTCATCAGAGTACAAGCTGAGACAAAGGTGTAATCAGCATTTACGTCATGAATGTTTGAGAAAATATAAGGATTATTTTTGTCGATTCCAGCTAGGCTTCTATGGTTGCGTAGACATTCCAAATACTTATGTACTTGTTGATCAAAAACAATCGGAACAGGCTTAGTACGCTTACCACGGACTTCAATTCTGCACTTATTTCCTTCAATTTGTAATGATCTATAATCTATTAAACTTATCTATTTCTCCAGTCAGTCTGCAATTTGACACATGCAAATGAGATACAATGCAGTTCCGAAGTCTTGTGTAATTGTCATCTGTATATTCCGTCCTCAAAAGATTATAAGCTTTCTTCATTTCCTCTAGTAAAAAGATTTTTAATATGTCAATATCATCATCTGAAGGTAGTGCTACTATTTTGTTTCGTTTATTCATAGCTTGTGTTTCAGCTATGGTATTGCCAATGCTGCTATGCCATAATCTTACTACCTTTTTCGTAAACGCTGTAACTTTTTTTCTTCCTTCTTCTTCTTTTAAGCCTAACATGACATCGTATATAGATGCTACACTTTTAATAAGGTTAAACATATCATTAGCCGTGGAAGGTGCAGTCAATGCTCTTGTATCAGGATTCATTTTTCCCATAATTCTTACATCTTCGATAAAATCATCATAGTAGTCCTCATTAAAAATATCTTTGAATTCATCTATATTTTCGTTTAAGATTGTCATCTCTTTTAACAGACGACCCATTCTTCTTAAATTCACTCGAATTCTGTTATGGTGATGTCTGAAAGTTTCTGTTTTTGAAGCTTCAGCGTTAAGCCACCAAAAAACTGTCTTATCATATCTAATTTCAGCAAGAATGTCACGCTCTCTCTGATTTTTGAAATTATTGTGATTGAATCTTCGGAAGCTATTTCATGGTATTCATCTAAAGTTGCTCTGGAATTTGCTTTAACCGTATGCTTGTCCTTAAAGGACACTCCTGTGCATTTCCGTACATGCTTGTTCAGTGATGAGTATGATAATACTTTTTTACACTTGAAGCAACAGCTGTAGTTTGCAACTGTATTGCGACGATCTACTTGTGGTCTCCTTGTCACTATATAGTTTGAAACATCTTCCACTTCTAAATTATTTATGTAAGTAGCGTTGACTCTCAATTTTTCCAAAATTCTCAATCTTTTTAATTCATTAGTACTTCTTTTTTGACCTTTTTTGACTTTAGTCTTGGGAATTTTATTTAATTTTATAACATCCTTCTCTTGTTCGTGAGCTTTTTCATAATGATCGGCTATCTTTGAAAAGTACATTTTTTTATGGGGATTTTTTGTTTCTTGACGTTCTTGGTAACAATAAAAACATACTGACTTTTTAACATCTTCCGTGCTGTTTTTTAATACTTCATTTTTTTTATTCTTTACAACTGCTCCCACAGAGTTCAAATTTACTGATAGATTTAGGCTATTATCGCCACCAGTTAAGTTTACATCATCATCTGCATTTTTTGATTTGTCAGATGTTTTTTTTAGCAATTTTCACTTTTTTCTTTGGCATCTCAATAGAATCTATATTATCAAAAGAAGAATTGGAGCCGTTAATTGAAGGCTGAGGTGATGATTTTTTATTCTTTGTTTTTTCATGTGATTTATCATCAATAGACAAATTTGGTTCATCGTCTGAAAATTGAGATACAGATTCGTCTCTTTTTCTTTTTGTACTAGTTGCAAAATTAGAATGTGTGGGATCAGTCTGTCTTTTATCATTAATAGGCATATCGTCACTAAGAGAACTTAGATCATCTGAAAGCGGACTGCTAGATACATCTGAGGGCTTGTATTCAGAACCAGAAGTGACTTCTTCTGACTCTGTCACAGATATATCTAAGAGGGTATCTGAAATGTCAAAATCAAATACAAAATTCGAACAAATTCATGATAGCTGAAAAAAAAAACATTTAAATGATATATTACCCAAGCATGCTTTATTATACTTTGACTTTGCTTGACGCTGCCCTGTGGCGCGTTTCATTTTTTAAGTTAGTCATAAACTTAACCAAAAAGTTTTACATTGCAATTATGCACAAAAACTGTATCTCATACAGTATAAATAAATGAATATGATTTAGTATATAAACCAATGTTAACTAATATGATTGAACGAGTGACTATTAATCAAATAATTTTTTTTTGTGCAAGTATGCAGTAAGCCAGTAACATGATGAAACAAAGAAAGGCACTTGAGCACAGCCGTGAAATACGAAGAAACAAGCACTTCTCTGTCGCTCCGTGTGTGTGTATGTGTGTGTGTGTATGTATGTGTGTGTATGCGTGTGTGTGTGTATGTGTGGTAGGGTCACACCTACTTCAGGGAAACAGCGGTAAGAGCGTAATTGGGAGTACCGGTACCAAGCAGCTATGTTCAGATCGAACGCGAGCTCGCGAGGGGCGCTTGAACGTCCAGTACCGAACAGACCCTTTTTTTATAGTTACTTTTTTGTTAGTCTTATTACTTCTATTCGCTGTGTACGCAAACGAAGGTGGCGCCATGAGAAATACATGTAAATGGGATGGGTCCACAAGTTCCACTAGCAGCCGCTACAAGAACGAAGAACCTTGGGAACCGTGCTATTTAATTACATGAATTTCACATGGCGCCACCTTCGTTTGTGTACACTGCGAATATCATTAACCATTCTAGACGTAACCAGACGTAACTTAAGGTATCCATATACACACATGTATAGTACAATAGTACGATAAATAAAAAAGTTTTACTTAGTCTGATAATTAATAAACAATGAAAAATAAGTATTTTTAAAAATGTCTGCAAAAAAAAGATCAAAGTATTTGAATTTTGATACATTATCATTAATCGACGATTTGGCAAAATTTCTAGTTGTTGACTCGTATTTAAATTTCGAAGTTATGAAAGTTGATGATTCGAACAAAAATTTCATTCGATCTGAAAGCAATTATTTATTTAAAATAATAAACGAATTTCTTGATCATAAAAACTATGAGAAAACTCTGAGTGCATTACAAAAATGTATTAAATTCTAAGAATTGCCAATTAATTTACAAAACGATTTTTTGTCAAACATTGAAAGACAAATATGCATGTATCTAAAGATAATAAATCCACAGAGCATTGTTGCTATGACAGAAACTTTGAGATACAAAACTAAAAACAAACAAGTTAAAATTTGTGCTAGAAGTAATTTGAAGAAAAATGAAAATGTAGAAGATTTACATGGCTTTTGTGCAACATTAAGTGTTGATGAGATAAGGCTAGAATCTCAGAAGAAAGATTTTTCTGTAATACGTAGTTCAAGATCAAAATCTACTTTCCTGATGTTAGGTGCAGTAGCTTTTATAAATCACGATTGTGATGCTAATTGTTATTACAGAACAAATGATAAAGGTGAAGTATTTGTTGCGACCAAAAGAAATTTACGACCAGGAGAAGAAATAACTTGCTTCTATGACAAAGATTACTTTGGTATTGAAAATTTGCATTGTCTGTGCTTATCTTGTGAAAGTGAATGTACTACAAATGTTATTGATAAAAAAAATATTATAATTAAGGATTTAAGAAATAAGCAGATAAACTTTGAATCCACGGAAGAAGTTTTCAAAGCAGAATTACCTAAGGTATGTAAATTTTAATATACTAGATGCATTTATTTATTTTTCAATATAGTCGAGTAAATTGCATGTACTTTTTACATTTTATGATTATAATATTTAGATTTATCCCTGTTTCCTATAATTCATTTTTTCATAATTTACAAAACTATTTTTCTGTTCACCTTTTTTGAGATTATTATAAAAAAATAGGTCTTACTTAATTCGATTTTTTTTCAATTCGCCTAGTTTTTCTTTGTAATTATGATTTCAAAAAAAAAATTTTCTATTTTTATTTATCGGAATTAAAGGAAATTAATGTGGGATTCTAACCACTGGAAAGGGAGAATAATTGAGGTTGAACACTGATATATTATAAATGAGATATATTGAAGAATACTATTGTTGAATAAAATACAAATGTCTGAATATTGTCTAACTCTCGCACTCTGCACACTATGGGACGGGCTGCGTCGTCACGCTGCCAGGTCTCCCATAAGACTGCCAGTCTGCGGGGGTCGCAGCCGCCCCTACGCTTTCGCTCCGCTTACTCCCACTCTCATGCTCTCTCTCTATCTCTCTCTAGCACACGGCTTGGGCCCGGTAGCCCAAGCGTAGATCCGCTCTGGCGCTGGCCGCTCAGGACCCCGTCGCATCTTGTGTGGCTTCCGCTCCTCGCAGGAAGCGCGCACGAGCGTGCTCACCCACGCCGCGTCCCGACGCCATGCTACCTTATGCTCCGCGTCTCTTTCGCATGTACCCGCATACTTACTCGCACACATTCTATACATGCAGATAAGCTTACTCGCACATACATACACGCAAATTACATACACACGCATACTCTAGATCCCACAGCTCGGCCACTCCTGACATGTCGCCTGCCCTCAGGCGACGGCTGTCACTCGGCCTCGCTGCTGGCATCTTCTAGGTCGTTGTTGGCTTTATCTTCTTCTGCTTGGCCGTCTTCGTCTTCAATGTCGCTGTTGGTTTCGACTTCTTCATCATGGTTATGCTCTTTATCCTGCTCCGATGGGTCATTTTCGTCGTCGTACTCCTCGAGGTCATCCTTGAAACCTCTCCACGGCTTCATGTTCTGTGCCTCGATCGACGTATTTGCTGGCCCATCGAAAACTGTCAGAGCCTCGACATCGTATCTGTCGTGCTTATTCACTTTTGTGACAATGTATGGTCCCAAAAATTTTACTCTTAATTTCAACCCTGGGCCAAGCTGTGACCTTCTGATTGACACGTTGTCGCCGTAATTATATTTTCTGGGTGGAATTCTTTTCTTGTTATACTGCTTCATGTTTTCTTGTTGGACCTTTCTTATGTGCTCCATCGCCGCTGCCCGTAGCGCTCCTCTTTCTCCTACGAATTCCTCTCTTTGCGCCTCTCCGGTTTTCTGGAGCAGCTGCGCGTCGACCGGAGTAAACAGTTTTGCTCCGAACATTAATTCATATGGCGTGGTCCCTACTGAGCGTTGGTACGAGCCGTTTACTGCCTGCTGAACTCGACTCACGTATTTGTACCACTTCAACGGCTCCTCTATTGCCAATTTTCTGAAGACTGATGACACTACGCCGTTTACTCTTTCTACCTGGCCATTGCCTCTGGGAACACCGGTTGTGATGAGCAGGTGTTGGATGTCTGCTTTCTTGCAGTGCTCTTCGAAAGCCCTGGACGTGAATGCTGTTCCTCTGTCACTGATTATTCTCCTAGGGTTTCCGAAGTGCTGCTGCAAGAAACTCACCTTCTTGATCACTTCTTCCGTTCCGGTCGACTTCGTTGGGAAAATCCAGGTGTATTTTGTATACGCATCGACAACTACTAGCAAATGTTTGTACCTTTTGCTCGTAGAGGGCAACGGTCCGATGTGATCTATGTGAATAGTGTGCATCAGCGTCGCCTCTTTGGGAATCGGATCTAATCTCCCCTCTTGCTTGCCTTGCTTTTGATTGGCAAGTATGCAAGCAATGCAGTTGTCGATAAACGCTCTGACTTTACCTTGAAGTCCTTCGACACTGTAGTTCTCCTTGATCGCTTCGACTGTCTTCCTCGTGCCGAAGTGACCAACCTCATGCGCTCTTCTAATAATTTCATTCTGAATGCCTCTCGGCACAACCAACCTGCGTTTGCCCTCGCTCTCGTCGAATACCAATCCGTTTTCGAGCATGTAGTTCTTGTACGGGCCTCGTTCCAACAACGTCCGGATCGCGTCCAATCGGCAATCGTACTGCTGCGCTCTCCGCAGCCTTTCAATCAGCGGGTCACGGATAGCCAGGATGCAGTCTCGCCTGCTTAGAGCATCCACATGCTGCATTTTGTTTCCTGGGCGGTGCTCTATTTTGTACCGGAACATCTCCAGGAACATATCCCATCTGGCGATCCGCGGCTTCAGTTCTTTGTTGTTCATTGCCAGCTCGAACGCTTTGCAGTCTGTAATTATTTTGAAAGAGATACCTTGCAAGTATATTTTAAACTTTTCCAGAGCTCTTACGACTGCTAGAGCCTTCAGCTCGTAGCTGTGATAGTTCCTCTCCACCGGTGTCGTCTTCCTGCTCATGTAGTAGACCGGGAGCATCTGTTTGTCCTCCTGGCATCTCTGGAGCAAGATAGCGCCGTAGCCGTCATTCGACGCGTCCGTGTGAAGCTCCGTCTCCTTATCCTTGTTAAACAAATGCAGCACGTCTGCTCCGACGAGCGCTCTTTTAAGCTTGATGAAGGCTTGTTCCTGTGGCTCTCCCCAGATGAACTTGGCGTCTTTCTTCGTCAAGTCACTGAGCGGCTTTGCAGTTGTTGCATAGCCCTCAATAAACTTTCTAAAGTATCCGCAGAGCCCTAGGAACCTCATTAGCTGCTTCGTCGTCTTCGGCTGCGGGAAATTCCTAACATCGTCCTCCTTTCTTTTCGAAGGTCTGATCGTTCCATTCTCGACAATGTATCCGAGGAATTCCACTCGTCTCTGTATCAGCTGACATTTCTTCCAGTTAAAATGGAGTCCATGCTTCGTCGCTACATTCAGCACCCGCTCCAGGCGCTGCAGTGCCTCTTCCTCTGTTGACGCTTTTATGAAGATATCGTCCATATATAGGACCATTACTCTTTCCCTTATCAGCTCGGCAAACACTGCGGCGACCATCTCGGTGAAGATTTCCGGCGAGTTACAGAATCCGAACGGCGCTACTAAAGGTATGTACTGCGCCCAAGGAGTAACGAACGCCAAGTACTCCTGGCTCTCTTCTGCAACATCGACGTGGAAAAATCCATCCTTGAGGTCCAGGCACGAGCTGAATCTGGATCCCTCTGTCCCGTCCAAAGCGTCTTCTATTAAAGGCATCGGGAAGTGTAGTCTGCACACTATCTTATTCAGCCTTTTATAGTCTATATAGATTCTGATTGTTCCATCCTTTTTCCTTACTGGCACTATGCGCTTGCGTACCACGAAGTGCCTTTCTTAATTATGCCACGCTCTTCCCAGTCGTCCAGCAGCTGGCGTATACATTCCTCTTCGCCTGGTGACAAACGCCTGGGACGGCTCACCACTGGCTTCGGATCCGTGACTTCGGTACTGGCTGTACTGGGCACTTAGCGGTTTTCTGCGTCACGTAGTCCAGTATCAGTTTCTTTACGCGACTTTTATAGTCTGCAGGCAGCGTGTCTATGAGGTCTTCTAGATGATCTTTAACTTCCGCCTGCACGTGTTGCACGTACTTCTCTCCGACCAGCGGTTCAAACACCGGCCCTGTCTTGGTCAGTCTCACTTCCGCTACATCTAGGACCGGGTCGCCGATGAGGACCGGCGACGGCAAGCTGCTCGTTGGCACGACGAGGTAACTTAGCTGATACTTCACGCCATCTATGGTTGTTGGCAGGGAAATGCTCCCGAGCGCAGTGATCGGTCCTCCGGACCCCTTTAGCTTGACTGTAGCGCTCTTCAACGGGAACTTCCCCTCTGCGTTGATCTCGTCATACGCGTCCCGCCGTAAGATGTGTCAACATTGTTTACTCAGAGGTTCATACACCATTCCATTACATTTTAAATAGCTTTCATTCATATGCATAAAGTTTATTTTAGCAATAAATTTACATCCCAGGTCTTCATACACTATTCAATTATCTTAGTCACTGGGATTTTCGTCGCAATATGTAATCTTCAAGTATTAAAAACGTTAATTTAACAGACATCCATCGTAAAATGCTCTTTAGAATGATTATTATTGTATGGGACAAGACTACATTAAGGTTCAAAAATAAACTGTGATATCATTGTTGATCAGATATTATGACTTTATTGAAATATCCTAGCGATCAGGTCCTGGTGTGACCTCTCACAAGTTATCGCCGAGAACTGACGCTCTACTCATTAAACGCCGCCGAAAACTCGGGCCCGCTAGAACAAAGACGCTATCCCGAGGACTACCGAAGGGACTCGAAGCAGTGCGCGCGCTCCACCATATCTATAGCTATACACACCCAGTCATGTGCCCGCGCGAACGTCTCTCGCCACTCGACTCTCTGGCCTGGCAGTCACAGATCGGCCCTTTAGCCTCTCCGCACTGAAAGGACCCTCAAAATCCGCGGAGTAAAGTCCCTACTGAGGTCGTGGCAGTCTAAGTATGATTATAAAATCACTCCTAACCGTATTGGCCTAAAGCCATGAAACGCCTTGTCGATTCGCGCATATGAGAGCCAAATGACGGAAAAACGTTCGCTAAAACTACTAAAAGGTAGAATATATTATTAATAAAGAATAAATACGCCGCACTTACTCTTATCCCTAGTAGTCCTCGGTTACGTCCGGAACAATTATTAAAAAGGATTAAACGATTAAGTACAGCTACGGAGCTTGTTAACCTTTTGACTTTGCCAGGGACAACATTGGTTACACAGGTCTTCATGTCGTTAAAGTTTTTTAATGAATACCAAAACTTTACAAATTTTTTCGGGTTACCGCTAAATGTTTCGATTTCACTCTTCAGCAATTTGCACGACCTTTACTTTTATCAACTAGTACTTTTTTTTTTACTCTTCAGCGCTTTCCATTTCTTTGCTTAAATCGTCGTTTAATGTTTTGCCCGCCTCTATCAATAATTAAAATTTTGCTTGTCTGCTTCCAGTACAGCTAGATTCGATTAAGCCACGTCTACATTGGGTCTATCTTTCACCAACTCCGCTATTAATGCACTATGAGTTTTGGTAAATGATGACCGATGTGTATTTCTCGCCTTCTTGAGTTTATCCATTTCGTTGTTTTTCACAAAATTAATTAGGCTGCCTCTCAGTCTTGTACGCACATTAATACAAGCCTTGTCATGCCCCTCCGCCCCCCTCCGCGCCCCTCCGCGCTTGTCCGCACCCCCTCCGCTGGCCCCTCCACTAGCCCCTCCACACCCCCTCCGCAAGCCCCTCCGCATCGCCTCCGTTGGCCCATCTTAAAGCAATTTTATTAATATTAGAATGATTATTATAAAACTTAGTCAAAAAGTTCAATTTTTTTAATATTGGAATAATGATGCGTTATAATCAAATTGAGAAGATAATAACGACAGATTTCCACACCACCTAAGAGGTACTGTCAGAAGCACATTATAATATGGATATACAATGTGTTTCAGGCGCGTTGATTTTTTTTTTATTTTTCTTAAATTAATATTTAAAAACTTCGCAAATTATTTTACGTAATTATATGACATGCTATAATTATATAAAATAAAGGCTACTATGAACAATAGTTTCATTTAGTAAATAAAATTATACTATTGATTTGGATATATATCAAGTTAGAAATTATCTATTGTTAACAGTTTGAATTTTTTATATAATAATTTAATAAAAAACCGTGGAATCATCGCCTAGAGCCATATAACCACGGGAGTCTTAGATACCAGTCCTCCTCCCCTAAGACTTCACCTAATACCATCCTCCATCCTGCAGAAACATATTTACTCAAAAAAAGTTTACAATCTTTATAATCATTTTAATATTTTTAATTTATGCATTTAATCTAAATAATATCTTGTTAAAAATAATGGATATTAATCAATTTGTTATCAAATCAGTTTTGTATTTAAATTAAATTTTTCGCCTTTGAATTACGTAAAATATGATATAATTAAGAAAAATTAACTTTTATTAATTTTTATCAGTTAATTAATTTTACGTATTCATATTGAAAAAAGAAATTTAAATACGTAGTTAATTTGATAATAAATCTTGATTTTTTTTTCTATATTTTTTAACAGGACGAAATCTCAATGGAAACTTTTTTTAAGTAAATATGTTAAATAATCATTTAATATTTATAAATTAATTAGACATCATTATATCATGTCCTATAATAATATGAAATTAATTCATTATTGTTATTAAATGATCATTTATGTTTCTGTTTTGTTCTGCATTGTGTATATTGATGATTCTTGTAAAATAATTTTAAAAAGAATTATGTATGCATACTAATTTGAATGTCTACAAAATGATTTTAAAATTCGAAATTGAAAAGCAGCAAGAAGTTAATATAAATACATGTCTTTTATTTGAAAAAAATCTAAAAACAAATTGAATAATAATTTATTCTATGATCGAAAACCCTCAGAATTGACTAAACAGTTTTGAATCAAATATTTAAAATTTCATTCCAAACAATATTTTGTATTGATTCACCTAACTCATTCTGAATACGTATATTATCAGGATTTCGACATCGAGATAATGCAACATATAATTGACCATGCAAAAACAATGGTCGTTTCAAAAAAATTCCTATTGAATCAAAACTTTGGCCTTGTGATTTATTTATCGTTATGGCAAACGCTAATATGATTGGGAATTGCTTTCTAAAAAGAGTAAATGGAAACGAAGATGAATTTTCGGTGTTTAGTGTTATTCTTGGTATAACAACTTTCTGTCCAATGTTTTTGCCTGTAATTATTTCTGCTTCAATGTTATACTCATATAATTTGGTAATCTTTAAACGAGTGCCATTACATAAACCATCTGTAATACTTAAATTTCTAATTAACATCACTATTGCATTTACTTTCAAATTAAGTTTATGTGGTGGAAGACCTTCTCTGATATTATTCAACATTTCAACTGGATAATTTAAATGAATATTTTCCTCTGTTTGATCTACTCCTTTATGTGTTGCATAATCTACACTATAATATGTCTTTGATTTGCCATGTAATAATTTTAGAACTTTGTTATTTAAAATTTTGATGACTTCATTATGAGGAGCTAAGATCACGCTACTAACGGAAGCACCTAAATTAATATTTTTATAAATTTCATTACAAACATCGGTAGTTTTCCATTTCGAGGAATTTCAAATGTATCGACTTTACCTTCTCCTATTTCTAACAAAATAGAGGAAAATTCTACATTATTCGAACGTATATTTTTATTGAGCTTCAAGATTTTAAAAAGAGGCCACAAAGTTGAATATTTAATTGTTTCTTCTACGATAGAGTTTCGGTATGCATGTTTAATTACTGGAAGAATTTGTCTGAAATCTCCTCCTATTACTATTAATTTTCCCGCAAAAGGAATATCGTTACGCTATACATCTTGTAAAGTACGATTAATAATTTCTAAAGCTTTTTTAGGTATCATTGAAGCTTCATCCCAAATTATTAAATCTGCCTCTCTTAAGCTTTTTTTGTCAGACTCTAATTTCAAAAAAGCACTTTCTATATTATTGAAATCTAAAGGCAATCTGAAGGTTCGATGACTTGTCAATCCCCTAGGTAACAAAATAGACGCGATACCAGTCCATGCCATTGATAAAACTTTTTTGTTTAATGACATGTAATAATAAATTAATGTTTTATATAAAAACGTTTTTCCCGAACCTCCAGGTCCATCAATGAAATAAATTTTGTGTTCATTGTCAACTAACTCTTCAAAAATTGCCTTTTGATCATCGGTCAATTGATCAAACATACATTTAAAGATATCGGCACTTTGTAAGACATTATCTATAGATGTTGCATCATCATTAATAATACTATTTGGTTCTGGTAAACTGAAATCTTTGCAAGATTTTTCTTCATTCTCTAATATAATTTGAATATGAGATAGAGCATTATTTGTCTTTATTTGTCTTAAAATCTTCTGTGAAATAATTTTTAAATTTGTTCCAAATTGTATTACCCTATATGTTTTCTGCTAAAATAAACCATGCAAAAAATTTACGTAATTGAAATGGTAACATGATGTGACAAGCTTCTTCAAAAATAATAAAAATATGTGAATCATCTTCTATTAAGCCCATTGCAAGTGCTGCGTCTTTATATGTTTGATACTCTATATCTTTATGATTTTTCAACTCTTCAAATGAAGTTGGACCTCTTGCTCGATTTAGTATTAATTTCAAAAAAAATCTCTCAGTATCTTTTGGTGATACGATATTAAGTCGAGCAATAGTATTGTATTGAGAAGAACGTGAACGTTTTATCCAATATTTTGATTTTTTATTAAATCTATAATATTCAGGCAGTTCAATATATTTAAGTGTTTTTGTAAAATCATCAATTTTATTTAATTTAAACCATGCTGTTAAAGTAGTTTCTTTATTGTTTAAGGCTTGCAATCCTTTATTTTCTTCGTAAACTATATGTTGTTGATCTTTTGTATGGATTCCTAAACGTTCTACAGCGGGTATTTCACCACAAAGAGGATATCCTTGTAGACGCCAAGCAGCTTCCATTGGGCTTAAATATCTACCATCTACATACTGAGTGAGTTCATCATATACTATGGGAGTTTCTTCGCTAGAATTATTTGGATTTTCAATTTTTTTCATCTTACATAATGCTCTATCTCCACCTTTGTGAATATAATCGAATATGTATTGAATACTTTGAATTGATGCACAATATTCGACATTAATATGACACTTATACTTTTTCAATAAAAAGTTATTATAAGGAACAACCATTGTGTTGTCAACTGAAATAATTTTTCTAAACTTTTTATTCGATAAGTATAGTTTTGTGAAATGTTATTTCTTCTTCGATATTCAGGATAACCATTTTCTTTAAAAATGGTGATATCGCGGAATGGTTTTAGAAATTTTTTTTTACAAATAGTCTTATTTTTGATGATGCAAGGAGATTTATCTGTATGTGGTCCATGTAATATATGTTTAATTACTAATTTTTGTAAACCTTTATCTGAATTATCAGGAATTTCAGCAGAAATGTATTTGTCAATAGATTGAGGTGCCATGAGCTTGTTTTTTGGATGTAGCGTAACTACAATATGAGCGTGTGGTAATCCTCTCTTTTGAAATTCTATTGTAAAGACATAAGCTATTACTTTTTATCATAAAGGTAACATTTTTAAATCATCTATTATAAAATATTTTGGTTATTAAGTAAAAAAATGCATTTCTATTTGAATACCAAATTGATTTATTTACATTAATTTCAGAATATATCAGACAATAAAAACGAGAGTTAAAATATGATTTCAAGATTAAATTCCAAAAGAAGTCTACTATCGAAATTGACTATCTACAGATGAACTGTCCTTTTTTAATTATTTACAATACTTTTATATAAATAAATATTTACATTTTTTATACTCAATTTATTATTTATCAATACAATATAATAAAAACCAAAATTTAGGGGTAGGCGAACGGAGCGAGCAGGGGGGTACCCCCCTAGTAAATATATATATACACACACACATATATATATATATATATATATATATATATATATATATATATATATATATATATATCTGTGTGCGTGTGTGTGTGTGCGTGGTTTCCCAGGAGTTATCCTCCCACGTTTGCGCCTATTACTATTATTTTTATATTTTTTCATGGTTTTATTATATGTTCGTTATTCGTAATTTCTCTCTCATATTTGTCCTAAAAAGTAAACCATTGTTAATTCAAGTAATTTTTATTTTTATTTAGTTAAGTAATACATACTTCTACTAAAAAAATATTTCAGATCCCAAAATTCGATCTTCTAATTCCATTTTGGGCTCAGATAAAATTTTTAAATGATCAAAACTGGTAACTTACTACTTAACAAACATTATACATCATATATCAATATCGAAAGTTGAAAATACTTAAAAAAATAAGTTTTATAACACATACTTTATAAAATTCTTAGTTCTTATTTCACAAAATATTTATATACTCATATAAAAGTGAATAATAAATGCTCAAAGTATTAAATATTTACGAATAAAATACAAGGATTTTATTTAGATTTATATGAGGTACTGTATTATATTGAATACATCTTATGATTTTGAAATTATACTTTAAAAAACAAATTTAATGAATACATATTTTAAATTTTGTGGATTAGGCCTATTGGGGAAATCACATCTCTGTTTACAAATAATGTTACAAAATTAATAAAAAAAAGTTATTTTTATAGCACAGTGTGGCTAAAATCCGCTGTTAAGTCACGCCTATCTGTGACTAAAGTAGTCCTTTTTTGCTCCGTGTTTATCACACTCGCTACGCTCGTGCGCTTACCTCGATGCAAATAAGGACTACTTTAGTCACGAATAGGCGAAACTTGCGGATTTTAGCAGTCTGTGCTATACAATTTTATACGATACTCTTGACTTAAATGGTTCATTTAAGTCACACGTATCGTAATGTACTATTTTTCCATGAAACTTACATGTAAGCTCATATAATTTTGAATAAAAAATGCTAAAAGTATTAAATATTTACGAATAAAATACATAGTTACCTTATTCAAATTTCTATGAGATACTTAATATAAATTCACAATTTTGAATCAAATAAATTCAGAAATAATATTACTGTAAACAGAGAAAAAAAACGCGCCTTTCTATTTACTTTGCATAGGTGGTGTGGAAAAAATAGATATAGGAACGTACTTAATTTATTACCTATTTTTTAATTATTCAAATAAATATCTTATAAATTAATGTTAAAAGTAATGGGGGTTGGTGAGCGGAGCAAGTAGGGGGGAACCCTCTAGTATATATATGACTTTCAGGGTATTTTTATTGAAAAGGTTGACATCTTTGGCTTCCTACCATTTTGGTAAAACGTAATTTAAAAATCTGAAAAAATTGAGGTGCATTGGAAACTGTTTCTGGAACATATTTACTGTGGGTTGAAGATGAAAAAAATGTTGTTAACTCGTCATAACCTCCCCAGCATACAATAATTATATTATTTACTGTAAACTAGTTACATGTTACAGGTGAGCAGCGGCAGAACAACGGGAGAGCGCATACCGCGACCGACGGTGAGTGGGGAGAGAGAGAGAGAGAGAGCGAGAGCTTCGCGCGCAAGATTTAGAATACGCGCGACAGATCCGTTTGGGCTAGCTAACTAGATACACGGCTTTTCGCTAGAACGCGTTACCTTTTGTGATTCCGATTGTGATTCGAGAGAAGCTTGCTCCGATCGTGTGCGTGACCTGTGTGTTACCTGCTCCGAGATCACGGCTACCTCGAGGCTTTCTGTACGACATCGCCTTGATTACGTTCAACTTGCGACTACGCCAGCTCGCCTGCAAAGGAGACGTCCTGGGTCTGAGCATTCCTGATAGCGAGCGAGATCTACAAACCGTATGTGTCAGCTCTCTACTTCTCTCTCTCTCTCTCTCTCTCTTTATTATTTGACACTAAGAACAAAGAAAACAAAGCGACGCGCACGAATTCAAGAAAGTTCATTAAAGTCAAAATCGAAGGTTTAGAAGCGAGGCGAAAACAGCTTCGGCGCGGGTGTTTGTTGACATTGCGGCGTGCGCTCGAGAGCGCACTTGTAAACACTTCGCATCGCCGAGGTGTGGGTATAGCTTGCGGCCCGACAAATATTCTTTCGACGCCGCAGAATTTCGGAGCGGATCTCGCCAGTGGTTAGCATACAGTGCGTATCAAGTAGATCACTCGTTAACTAGAATATTGGAAGCAGCCACGACAAGTAGCGGTAGAGCAGTATAGCTCCCGCGCGCCAAGATTGAAGGCGAGAGGCGACGCCCGCAACCTAGCCTACTGTGTGACGTCACACGCACAGTACCGGTCGACTCGCTCACGGCGCGAAGCCGTTCGGAAAACAGCTGATGTACTTGCGAGCGTGCAGTGTAGTCGCGATAGTATAGGCTATATAAGAAAACTTTCGTGGAGTATTGTAATTCAAATATTGTAAAGCTAAAGGATTGCGAATTCGCGTAAGCAATAACTTGGTGTTCCGAGATTGAAATTTTTTTTGTTTCTTATTATTATTATTATTTTTTTTTTGTAGACAGTGATAAATCGAGCGAGAATATTAACGCATAAATAATTCCGCTTAAAATTTACGTTTGCTTTTCTTTTCTCTCCGGTCGAATACGAGAATAATAGAGTTCCTTTTATTCTTATCGAGACATCAGGAAGCGAAGGAATATTCTCTGAAAACTCCAACAGAGGATAATAGAGTTAGGAGCTTTCAGTTCTGCGGATCGCTCGAATAAATAATTAAATTATCGTGCAGTTAATATTTAGAGAAATTGAGAATTTTTACTTATTATTTTCGTTCCTCTTTTGCTGTTCGATTTTTTTTGGTTTTGTTGAGCCCCTAAATTACTCGCTTACACTGTATAAAATCAAGTACAGACTTGGTGGTGATTGTAGACTGAGAGACCCATTATAAAATAAATAAAAACAATTAAATATTGTTTCTTTTTTTTGCAAACAAAAGGAGTGAGAATGTTTGTTTTCGTCAGACAATCAACTAGATTTTTCTCTTTTTTCTATTTTATTTGTTAGAAAATATACATTTCTTCGGATTTCGTTCAGCCTATCCTTATTTACTACTGCGCATAAGCGAATAGTAAAGGAGGAGAATGGCAAACTCCAGTGCTGGCCAACTCTATGTGGTACAACAAATAGCAGCATAGATATACGAAATGCCTGAAGAAAGCATAGTAGACGTTCTTACAAATTTAGAATTAAGAGTAGAAAGCGATCAATCTTGGAATGTAGATAGGTTAATTAGGTGACTGTGCGGCGATTACACTGCAGGAGATTTCGTAAAGTCCACCGGACCAGAAGACATAGCAACTTCAAGAAGAGTAGCAAAATTGCAAAAGGCACTGCCGACGAGTGGAGCGTTTTCGAGAATATCCTCTGTAACAAAAAGCCAAATCTTTGAGCGCCAACGCCCATATCACGAACGCAGTTCCGATATGGAACTTACAAATATGGCAGCAGGAGCACCGATGTACCATAGCTCACCCAGCCAGCAGCTAGAGAGTAATAATCCTCTCGGCAACAGGACTCAAGAGGATGGAAATCAAGCAGCAGCTTCGGACGTAAAAGACAGCGGCTGGGAATTGAGAGGCACGACAACGTCTACACCAGCAACTAACACAGTAGCAGCTATGTACATACTCAGCGACAATCGCAGCGGATTGGCAACAGCAGCCACCGGCACGAATACCATAACCACAACAGCGAACAGTGCGTTAGTGACAGCAGCAGCAACTCAAAGAACAGACCAAGTGACAAGTTATGTCAGGCAACAACATGCAAGCACACATGCAGAAAATACAGCAGGACATTGTGTGCAGCAACAACGGGCAGAGTATGCGGTAGGAAATGAGAGGCTCAAGAATAGAATCAAGAACCTGGAATATCTAGTACAAGAATTAGTTGAAGTCAGTAAAGAAAACACGGTCTCGATACTGCAAACAGCGAATACGCAACCGAGTAAACAGGTGCACTTTCAAGACACGTTTAATTTAAGGCACATCGAACCGAATGCGCATAGCGCTCGTAATTCGGGAATGAACCCAACAGCAAGTGCCTTTCCACCCGTAGCAAGCGCGAGCGTCAACTATACGCAAAACGCGGCTCGTCAACAACGACAACACCTGCAGGGGGAACCTAGGAAGGGGGGAGAATTACCTTGGGGTAATGAGAACCCATTTCTCAAAGCAGGACAGATTCCAGTCTACAGCCGTTTGGGACCGGGTACTCCTACCTGTTTTCGTGGAGCAGCTCACGCCAAGATATTGAGAAAATAGCCAGAGAATGGAATATCAAGTTGGACGGGCACAAGAGTAGCTGCATCGAAGAATTCATGCAACGTGTCAACGAATGTAGAACGTCATCTCATCTAGACGAGGAAGATTCACTGAATGCCTTGTTGCTTATACTGACAGGGCCAGCGTTAGTCTGGTGTAGACAGCTGCGACCCATATGGTTAACCTGGAATGATTTTTGCCAAGCAGCGAAAGAAGTTACGGGGTGGACCAAAATATACAAATGCAGCTATTAGTACAAATCTGCATTCAGGGAAAAAAGAGGAGGTCAGAGACTACATCTTTGCTGTACTGACCATCCTGAGTCGTCTAGACGTACAACCGCGAGAGGAAGTCCAGCTCAGCATCATTTACGATAACATACGAGAACAACAAGAGAGATCAGCCTAAAAGTACATCGTCGATTACCATTGAAGAGGTGCCGAATGAAAGAAAACAGCGACGAAAGCCTGCGAGTAATCACAACGCGAGTCAAGCAAGCCATGGTCCAGCCAAGCCTCCAGTCAAGTGTTATGGCTGTGGTTGGCCTGATTATTATAAAAAAGTCCTGCCCAGAATGTTCGCTAAAGGCGGGAAAAGGTCAAGGGAAACAGTAGACGGGGTCTCTACGTTTCTCGAGGACATCCCAGGGACCTCAAACCCATCTTTAGGGCAGACAGGAGGTAACGAAGTTATGCCATTGAAAGGAGATTCCCCTTCTGACATAGACTGCAGTCGCTGGTGGACTCAAGTTGGAATTGGTGGATTTCGACTGCGCACCTATTGTGATTCAGGGGCTGCCCGCACTGCTATTGGCCCTATTGGCATACAGATAGCTTCAGCTTGTGGCCAGTCAATAATTCCGTATACGGGGCCAGGTGCAAAACTCGCGAATGGACAATTAGTGCCAATTTACGGTCACGTAGAGTTGCCATTCGATCTCCTCGGGCAACGCCGCCATTTAAAAGTCATGATTATGATTCAGTCGGACTCAGAATGTATCCTAGGCACTGACTTTATGCGGGCGTTCAATGCGAGTATACTCCTACCTAGAGAAAATCGACTAAAGATTGAGGTAATAGAGAATTTAGTCCCTTTAGAACTGTCTCTTACGGATGGATTGGCTAATGCCCTTGCGGCCATCGGTTTAGCAGATGTAACCCCTACGCAGCGAACTCGCTTAGAAGAAATTTTGAATAGATGGCTTCCAGAAGGAGAAACCGTATTGGATTACACGACTTTGATTCAACATGCTATAGAAGTAAGATCCGCAAGGCCCATTAAATAGCGATACTATCTAGTATCAAGAAAATTAGAGGAAGAAATGCATGCTCAAGTGGTAAAGATGTTAGAAGCAGGAATAATACGACGATCCAATAGTGACTGGTCGAGCCCAGTAGTCATAGTGCGGAAATCTGACGGTACCTACAGATTCTTCATCGACTATAGGAAACTCAATGCTGTCTCTAAAGCAAGTGCGTACCCGCTTCCGTACATGGATGCTATTTTAAATAAGTTGCAGCATGCTCACTATATTTCGACTGTCGACCTCAGCTCGACATACCACCAGATTCCGATGAAGGAAGAAGACATGCATTTAACTGCTTTCACAGTGCCTGGATTAGGCCTGTTTGAGTTTACTCGGATGCCTTATGGGGTAGTCGGTGGACCAGTAACCTTCCAACAGCTGGCTGATAAAGTCATAGGGCTGGAGTTAGAGCCACATACCTTCTCCTACCTGGATGATATTATTATCACGACCGACAGCTTCGAAGAGCACCTGCCTTGGCTTGATGTAGTACTCAAGAGAATTAGAGAAGCCGGTCTAACCATCAACAGAAGGAAGAGTAAATTCTGCTGCAGTGAAGATAAATATCTGGGAGTCGTTGTTGATCGCGATGGTTTTCGCCCTGACCCCAGTAAAATCGAACCTGTCATGAAATACCCGATACCCAAGAATCTAAAGCAGTTACGCCGATTCCTTGGGATGGCTTCGTGGTACCGGAAATTTCTGGACAGTTTTGCGACTATCGCCAAACCTTTGACATCGCTGACGAAGAAAGGTGTCAAATATTATTGGGTAAAAAGCAGCGTTCGAGCAGATAAAGGCGCTGATCGTGAGTTTTGCAAGCCGCACGCTATCGAAAGCGAAGCGTAATTATTCCGTTACTGAACGAGAGTGCCTATCTGTCATATGGGCAATCCGGAAATTTCGTCCCTATGTGGAAGGCTATGACTTTCAAGTCATAACCAATCACAGTAGTCTGAAATGGCTGTGCAATATGCGCAATCCGAATGGACATCTTTCTAGATGGGCTCTCGAGTTACAAGCATATGACTATGACATATTTCACAGAAAAGGTTCGCTCAACTATGTCCCTGACAACTTGTCATGAATGTATAAGAATTAAGAGAGCGACGAAACGCCAATCTCCTCTATTCAGCCCAATGATTCAAGTTGCAAAGACGGCTATATATATATATATATATATATATATATATATATATATATATATACACACACACACATGTATTTATCTCAATAAATTTTTGGATGTTAATTAAAATTAAAAGTAACAGATACTTTCTACTCACAGAAATATTATTTTAAAGCTGAAAATAATAATTATTTACATATTAAATGATAATTATATGAAGCAATTATAATACAAACTAAACAATTTCTTTGCATACAAAAAGAGTAATAATAAAAAAAAATTTCTAAATAAAATGATTTTATAATGTGTGTTAATATTATTTTATAGTATATTTATATACATAAGTTTTACAATGTATATACTAACACTCAACCTAACCTTATATACAAATATATTAATATCTCAAATGTTATCTCAAATATTATAAAAGAACAAGTAGTACATGTTCCGTGTTGAAAATAAATACATATTTTTTATACGTATTTTTAATACGTACTAAAAACATATAATTTAACATAAATCATGTTACTATCCTTAGGCTGGTCCCCTTTAGGTACTCCCATTTATAGACACGTCAAATATTTATGTTTACATTTAATATATTCAAAATAGTCAGTCTAAAATTACCTAATATTTCTAATATGTATCAGTTTTACCCTCGTGGGGAAAACTACTTTACCGTACTAGTTACTACTCGCTTCGCTCGGGTGATAACGTCCCTTTCAGAAAAAATTGAAATCCCTTTACCCCCAATATTGCATGATATTTTATGATAAAACGTGCGTCAACCGAGATTTAGCGAATGCATTTTTACACAAGCGTGGCATAAATCGAGGTTTACGCCACGGCGTGTCATAAAGTTCATGTAATAATTTATAGACGCGATTATCCTGCTTCATTACAAAATGGAGATGACGCTGCTTTTCGATCAAAGAAACTGATACTTTAATCATTAGAGGATGTTGATAAAGGGCATTACGACGTTTTTGTTATAATTTGAATCTTTGAAAAGAATACGGAAAATATTATAATAATTTATATCGTAATGAAAATAAGAATCTCTAAAAATATTAACTCTTAAAAAAGTAAAAGGTTAGGCGAGTTTGATATATTCCGCAACAAAATTACAGATAGAAAAGAACTGAGATCAATCAAACAACGTCAAGTTTATTATATTTAACCGTAATGAAGCAAAGAACAACTCTCAAGATAATTACTATACGTCACTTGCAATGCCCGTTTCATTGTACTTATAGTGTTTGTATGACGTTCTAATATATATATATATAAAAAGAAAATTTAGTTGTTCACCAATAAACAAAATGAAACGGGCATGGCAAGTTACGTAGTAATTATCTTGAGAGTTGTTCTTTGCTTCATTACGATTAAATATAATAAACTTGACGTTGTTTGATTGATCTCAGTTCTTTTCTATCTGTAATTTTGTTGCGGAATATATCAAACTCGCTTAACCTTTTACTTTTTTAAGAGTTAATTTTTTTAGAGATTTTAATCCTTTTTTAAAATTGTTTAGAGTATTTCATATTCAAAGTCGTAAAAATAAAATATAAGCATCTTTAGCATCATTCGACCACAGTTTTTTTGTAACATTTTTATTACTAAGATGAAATCACTGATTGTTCTAATATACATCACCCTAGAATTATTTTTACTCCTAGATACCAAAAACCACGGGGCTAACTGCCTAGACGTCGTTATCGGCCACCCTGTACCTCTAGACACCTTCCTGGAATGATTTTTACACTTAGACACAAAAAACCACGGAGCGCGCCACCTAGACTTTGTCATTGGCTACCCTGGCAAGCTAGTTACTGTTACAGCTCCGGAACGCAGAGTATGCACTGGCAACCTCTTAATTGAAAATATCGTAATATATTATTATATTTTCTTGAGAAAGCAATTCTCATCTGTATTAACTTCACGGTCCTAACACTTCTTGCGGCTAACTTAATGGTCCTTTCACATTTCGGGCTGAAGAAGAAAAACGTAATTTTAGCATTTGTGGATTATACACTCACATATTATAAAAATAAGCAGCCTTTTCACTAATATTTTTGTTGAAAATCATAGTTTAGCTCAGAAAACATACTAAGAAGCCAACAAATTTTACGAAAAGTAACAATAAGCATTTTTTCTGTATAATGAAAAATCCGAACACTAATATAGAAGTAAATAGTGTCACGGGCGCCGCGGTTTTGTCTGCTTCTCAAACTCGCCTTCGTGGCGCTACCGCGCCACTTGATCACTTTAATAGCTAGGTAGAAATTACAACCAAACCGTCAGAAATAATTCATACGTCAGAAGAAGAGGGAAGCATTAGGATACGAAAACGTAAAGAATCTCCTATAGAAGGTAAAAGTTACGACAAGAAATTGAAGATCAATCAGCAAAATAATGATGATTAAATCAATATTGATTTAAATAATTATGCAAATTGCAATTTTGATCTGCTTAGAACATTAAAAAGTAAAAAAAAAACTAAAAAACTGAAAGTAACAGAAGTTAAAAAGAACAGCAAAACGTGTCATTAATAATTGAAAAAAACCAAAGATATTGCTATTAGTATGTCGAAATGTCGTGGATGACCAAAAAAATGACGTACATCTGAACAAAGAGAAGAGAAGAGAAGAAAAACAACTGAAACGTAAACAATATGTTAGGAAAACAGCTGATTACAAAATAAATGTGAAAAATAATGAACAAATTAATCATAAGCGTGCAGAAGTTACAGTAAGACAGTGTACGCATATTATTTTAAATCCTCTTACATCACTTGAAATTGCACAAATCACAGAAACCGTAAAAAACAATAATTTATAAGAACAATAAAATGTGACTTTGAAAATTGAAATGAATCCAATGAATTTACTATTAACAATACAAAACTCCGAGGACGCCAAAAAATTGTTACGCCTGGGAAAGAAGAACAAAAAAAAACAACTAAGGCGTATACAATTTGCTATCACAGTAAAAAAATGAAGAAATTTGTAACGGGGTTCACTTTAGGGGGAAAACTCGGTGATATTCAACTGGATCACAATCTCTCGGTGCGACGGAGAACTCTCTCAACGTCCGTGATTTACCCTCGTTGCAACGCAGCTCGTCACTAGAGCTGCTTCGCGAACGTCGTGTTCGCACGTGTGCTATCTCTCCGCACTCTCCTGAGCGGAGCCGCCTTCTCAGTTTTGCGTTGCAACCGCTTGTTGCAACGCCCGCGGAGGCGGCGGTATTCGCGATGAGGACGTAGGGAACGGGAGAGAACAAGCCGGGAAAATAAATCTAATTCCGATTAAAATCAAATAAAATAATGATATATTGTGCAGCCAATGTTTTCTCTATTCAAACGTGCGCCGAGTCACCTCAATGTCGACTCGGCGTGGAGAGTATCTCGCGAAGCTTACGCGCGCGAACGAGAAGGCCGTTACTCGGTGCCGCTGCATCAAGTAGCAAAGCTGTAGCCGCTGCTACCGCTGACGCGATACAGAAAAAAGGCTCCGCCCTACTTACTCGCAGTCGCTATTCTCGGTAGGCGCGCACCACACATTCACACACACTCTACGCCGGTGGTGTTGTTGGCTCACTCGCTGGAGCCGACGTACTCCCGTTTGGCCCCTGATCGACAGGCCGGGTCGTCCTTGCTCCTCGTAGCTGGAGTTGACTTGGACGTCTTCTTCTCGCGATCTCACACACACTCTCACTCTCTCCCACGCTATCGGTCGTCGCTCGATGCCGTCAGTCTCACACACGAGAGCTGACACGTTCGCACCTATGGCCGGAAGCTATCTCCTTGTCCGACGGACCGCGACTTATACGCGAGGCCCCGAATCTTGCCTCGCGCTTGCGCAACATCGCGTTTCAACGATGCGCGAATCTACCCGATTTCGCACCTCGTTACAAATTACAAACAAGGTAATATTAAACATGTAGAAAATGTTTATTTAAATCCTCTTGAAGCACTTAAAGTTGTACAAATTACAGAAACCAAAAGTAACAACTAGAAGAGGCTTTAGAAATTAATTAAATTACTATCAATGCTTCGAAACGTCGAAAAAAAATATTCTTACATTTGAGCAAGAAGGAAACAAACCTACTAAAACGCAAACAAACTGCTGTCATAAAGATCGTTATAAGCAAAAAATTCGATAAGGAAGAACAATATAATAATTAAAGAACATTAATTAGGATCGCTGAACTTTGCTGTGCCCATTGCGAGGCACTCACAAAATTTCCTCATGAATTGCAATCCTTATTCGAAGGAACTCATAAAAAATAAAGAAGATTTTTCAATCGTTTTTTTAATTATAATAATATATATGCATTTGCATTATTTAATGCTGAATTAATTAATTTAAGATCTGCTGGACGTGCTTCCTATTGCTTTGAAATTTAAGGGCGAATTTACTATTAAATTAATGAAGCTTTGTATCCTGAAATAGATGGAAATCCAACTTATCGTGCTTGTTTCAAGGCTGGTGTAGAAATGACTATCTAACATACTATAGAAAATATAGTAAGAGAACACAATATTCTTGATCGATTTTATAAAATGATGAATCGAGAAATTGCTTGTCAGCTAGATTTATCAATTTATAATTCTGAATCGGAATCACAATTGCTTTTTAATTTCAAAGCTAGACCAGATAGAATTTGATGTAATTCTCAAAGAATCAATGAAGTAGCTGCTGTTTTTCTTACGATAGCTGATAGTGATATACCAGAATGATATTTAACCTTCCGTAATAAAAACATAGTTAAACCTATGGTATATCCACATGGAACCGAAAGATGGAACGCAAATTTAAAACGACTAAATAATAGAACGCGACTTCACAATAGAAATCTTGATGATTATGAAGAAAGTGGTTGTCGTGTTACGAGGTGCGCATATGTCATAAACAGAATTGGTATTTGTCCAAAGATTATCGGTAATGATTTTTAAAGCGATTGATAATATATATTTTAAATAATATAAAATTATAATATTAAAATTCATATAAAATCTAATGATTATGAAAATTCAATTATAAAAAAATTACGGGCGCACGCAGCGGGCTTGATGTATCCTAATACTTGTATATGCATTTTAGCAGGTAAAGTTAAATCAGCTGATTAGCAGTTGTCAAAAAAGTTTCAGGTTTTGAAAGATAATTGTTATTTTAATGCTCACTTGCCGTTGTGTCATCTTATATTTTTGGTAGAAGGCAATGGGATTCGCGGATAGCAATGCCACGAGAGAACCAATCAGCGGCCTTCATCGCCACTCTCTTGGGCCAAAAGCTTAAACAAGCAGGAGCAGTGCTCGCTCACTTGCTTATCCGCTCTGGTTTGGAACAGAAGTGTCTATTTACGCACTCAAATCAAAGGTCAGTAGATGTTTCTTTTATAAGATCATCTTCGCAATCGGGCATGACGACGAGACTCCTGGTCAAAGCGACTCGAACAGGTATACACTGATGTTTGAGTTAGCGGAAGGTCATACCTGCAACTTGAAGGATCAAGTGTGCCGTATTTTAGCGTTGATCGGTTCAGGAAAATTGTTAAGGGAAAAGTGCGCATATATTTAAGAGCACAAAGTGGAAGACGTGTACCAGTGACGGCCTGGTGCAAGTAAGAGCGACAGTGGTTGCTCTTTATAGGCAGGGTCGAACACAGCTGGTCAGAAGCTGAAATAAGGTTCACGCTTTAGACGGCTGTCTACTATCTCCTGGTGCTAGTGAGGATGACAGCGGTAATTCGACGTAGGCAGCAAAGGCACGGGCGGTACCTAGTCGATTCGCGAGGTGAGCCTGAAAAGGGTTAGCCATGTCTGGGCTTCCAGGTTCAAGTTAGCAAAGCGGATAGCTACAGTCGTCACTTGATAAATGAGCTGTTCTAAAATGTTGCTCCTGGAATAGAAGTGCCAGAGAGTCCGTACGATCAAAGTGTAAGAATTTAGGTGCATGAGTTTGACTTCGGAACAAAAAGTGGCAGTCTTCGGCGGTTTATCGTGTTGCAAAGGTTTTGTCTAGTAAGAGAGGTCGTGGTCTATCTGGGTTATCGGGCTTAAAAAAGAAAAATCATTCTGTAAGAGTAAACTAAGGTAAATGAATATTCATTAATAACATATTTACATGAATCCACTTGAGTATTGCGTGGTTGCTACTCTCCGATACCACCTTCTCTCCTGACTGTTCCGAACGTAACCGAGGACTACTAGGAATAAGAGTAAGTGCGGCGTATTTATTCTTTATTAATAATATATTCTACCTAGTAGTTTTAGCGAACGTTTTTCCGTCATTTGGCTCTCAGATGCGCGAATCGACAAGGCGATTCGTGGCTTCAGGCCAATACGGTTAGGAGTGATTTTATAATAATTCCTAGACTGCCACGACCCCCTCTAGGAGTTTTACTCCGCAGATTTTGAGGGTCCTTTCAGCGCGGAGAGGCTAAAGGGCCGATCTGTGACTGCCAGGCCAGAGAGTCGAGTGGCGAGAGACGTTCGCGCGGGCACATGACTGGGTGTGTATAGCTATAGATATAGTGGAGCGCACGCACTGCTTCGAGTCCCTTCGGTAGTCCTCGGGATAGCGTCTTTGTTCTAGCGGGCCCGAGTTTTCGGCGGCGTTTAATGAGTAGAGCGTCAGTTCTCGGCGATAACTTGTGAGAGGTCACACCAGGACCTGATCGTTAGGATATTTTAATAAAGTCATAATATCTGATCAACAATGATATCACAGTTTATTTTTGAACCTTAATAGTTTTATAAGTCCACTACATTAAGGTTCAAAAATAAACTGTGAAATCATTGTGCTAAGGCCGATCGAGGCCTGCTAAGAATAATATTTTTGGAAAAAATAAGCCGACTGTTTCAATGTTGCACCTCGTATATGGCAAATATAATAATTGTTTAATGTTTTTTACATCCAACCTAAATATATTTATTAGTTGAATTATTTTTTCTTAATAAATTTTAAAAAGTTTAATCATAAGTAAATTGTTTATTTTTTGAAAAATTAAGAGGTTGTTAGAGCTGTGCTATTTAGTTCTAGTTTACCTAATCTCAAACATTTTTAAGATTAGAAATAATAACTAAATACACTTGCTTACATACAAATTTATTCTAGCTAAATCTTACATTAGTGTAATCACGCATGACTTTTATAACTAATCATCCGCCAGGTAAAAGCGATAGTCGAAACTGAGAATCAATAAGATGACCATCACTTTAGTATGGAATATTTGATAGAATAAAATCATTTAGTTATTAAAGCAACAAAAACTTTGTATTTTGTAGTAACTTTTACAATACTAACAATTATTAATTTGATTTTTGACGGTGTGAAGTATATTCTAAGCAAACAATATGAACTACCACTTGAGGTGGAGTCACAAATTGGTCACGTTGACTTCTACATCGCTTTAAAGTGTATCCGTTCTCTTAAATGAATGATTGATCAAGGTTCGGACGTTCTCCTACCCATGGCCGTGATAGTTCACTCTTCTACTCATGTGTAAATTTATTAGTAGTTGGATATCCCAAAATATATCGATCGCTGTAATATTAAATACTTCTGTGAAGAGGTACGTGAAAGGAATGTAAAATGGAAGTAAAAGACAAATTAAGAAATATGTAGAATAATAGATAGGAAAAAAGTGATGAAAAGTATACAAAAGCGGAGGCACTTAGAGACCTACATAATGTAATTTTTAAAAGAATTTCACATCATTTTGTGAAATGGAGTTCACCTCCATGAAAGTGCAAAAGAGGGGGTAAGGAAAAATGATGAGAAAGGGATTTTTAATCATGTTCAAAACCATATTGTAGCTCGCAAATCGAGCAATGCGCACGAGATAATTAATCGAGACTGATAAGGAAATAAAACTTTATTGAGGAAGATTGATTATAATGAATGTTATACAAGTAAGTGCTTTTTCGCTCAAGCTTGGCACTCGACTAACTCGAGCCATCCCGCCGCTCTCCAGCAACCCTGTCTTTTTTTTCTAAACAATTTTGTTTTGTGCATCCGCTTGCCCGGCAACCGTAGTTCGCTCCCTTGACAATTGAATTGCGGCTTTCCGTCCGCGAGAAAACCTTTTGTTTCCTCGCCACGTGCCCTTCTATTTCCGATCTTTGATCGAGGAAGGGGAAAAGCGGCCCCGAACAATCCATGATTGTCGTGCACGCAGCCAAATTCGCATTCCAAAACAACGTGAATGCATATGATTCATTTTTCTTTTTATTTTAGGCTAAACCCAGTAACCGAACAAGCAGCTTTTTGGCAATGCTCGAGACCGTAACACATATAATACAGGAAAATATATATTACGTACTTTAACTGTTTTATCTGCAATTTATTTCAATATTAAGTTAACGAAATATTGGTACCTGCATGCTCATGCAACAATTCGTCCGAAGAAATTTTGTTATTAATTTGCAGACAACCTTTTTAAATTAAATTTATTCCTTAATTTCCACACTTATGGACCATGAATATATGCAGTGAAAGTAAATCTATAAAAAGGGCTCTTTGAAGCCCTATACTTACATAAGTCTCCACTCGGTAAAATAATAAATTCGTGAATTTTGGCCTTTGTAGATATCGTAGACATATTGTACCCGACATTTAGCATCAATGTTTGAGGTGTTTATTATTATTTCTAAGTAATTATGAGCGTTTAATTGATAATTATCCAAACAATTTAGAATACATTTACAGAACAAATACAATATCTCATTTTCTTTTAATTACAAGTAGTAAGGTTCCCAAATACTTTATTATGTAGCTAATTAGTAGAACAATAATAATAAGTTACGGTCGAGTAAGCGTCAGCAAGTTGAATACTTGTTGCTGATTGATATTATCAGGATTTTTTTTCTATTTATTTATTACTCTAAATTTACTCGCAATTTTTCTGTTAAAATTATATGGGGGATAATCAAGACTTCTGACATATTGGATAATAATTCACTTTGCAAATCTTAATGTTAAGAAAATAATATATGTTGTAAGAATTCGTGTCTATAGTAAAGAATAGGTTTAAGAGGAAATGGTTACGAACAGTATAAGTCTTACATGAATTTTTCGAATACGTAATTTCTACAAACCTGCAATTCTGGAAAGAGTTCTCCTAGAATTTCAAAAAGTGGTAGAAGCACGAGTCCAATAAAACTGCACTGAGACGAGGGTTTAGTCACTTTATCTCTATCCATAAACGGTGTAACCGGTAAACCCTCAAGTTTCTCAGCATCACTTTGTTTAAAAAACTCCTGGAGAAGACTGTCAAGCCAGGGTTCTGCCACATCCATAGGCCGAGCCTCATTGCTAATATCCGCTACTTTGATTAGCACCATTGATAACTAGTATATAAATATAAAAAATGTATGTATGAAACCAAATATTATTTATTATAGCATTAGAACATTCAGAATACTACACATGCGCTAATAATTTTACGGAGACAAAACACCTTGATTTGTTAAAAAATAAAACATTGATTTGGTATTGTTATAATTATCTAAATATTAAAATATTATATGTGATCATTTTTATGAAAATCTCCCAATACTTGTAAATACATATTTTTATCATGCTATTTTGCGGTTTATATGTGCATAAAATATAGACGCCTCATCCTATTGTGAAAAATTTTACTATTATTCTTTTTTTTAACATTTTTTTGGCAAAATGTTGATCGTAAAAATGACCGGGGTCACATATTAGATCGATTCTTTTATAAATATACATATTTTTATTAATTTTTCTTTGCGGTATATATGTACGAAAGTTTATCATCCTTTATTCTACCGTAAAAAATTATGTTTATTTTTTTTTTACATTTTTTAACGAAATGTTGATCGGAAAAATATACATTATATATAAATATATTTTTTTCAATGGCGTTTGGAACTCGAAAGTTCATCGTCTCATCTACGCAAGCCTTCCACGCTGTCCTGTCTTGTGTCAATCCCACCCAAGGTGCACCCCTCCGATCGACACCCACCCGTCCTTTTTCTACTAGATCCGCTGTTACGTTGTCCTTCCATCTGCGTCTAGGTCTACGTAGAGGTCGCGTTACCATCGGCCTGTCCTTCATGACACGCGCTGCCGTACGGTCGTCTCCCATTATCGCTACGTGTCATGCCCATCCCAATCTGCGTGATTTTATTATTCTGTTAATATTTGGTGATGCGTACAGATTGTGTAACTCATCATTGTGTAGTCTCCTCCATTCCCCGGTTTCCTCATCTTTCTTCGTCCCGTATATTTTTCGCAAGACTTTATTTTCAAATACCCTAAAACGATTGTCCACCCGCTTAGTGAGAGCCCACGTTTCGCACTCGTACAGAACCACCGGAAGTATTATTGTCCTGTATATTCTTATTTTAACGTTTTTAGACAACAGCCTCGACTTAAGTAAATTACTCACGGCATAGAAGCAAGCATTACCCGAATGAAGTCTCTTGTTTATTTCGACATTAATCTCGTTTCTATCATTTATGGTCGTACCCAGATACCTGAATTCGCTAACCTTTTCAAAAGTAAAATTCCCAACTCTGAGATCTTCCTCCCCTCTGCAGATGCCTAATTTATCCACAATCATGTACTTTGTTTTTGATTCACTCACTTCTAACCTTGTATACTCCGCCGCTTTTATGAGGATTTTCGCGTTTCTTGCTACCGTTTCCCTACAATCCCCCAGTATATCCAAATGATTTGCGTAGCCTAGTATCTGCGTTGTTCCATCAAACGTTGCGCCCAGCTGACTAACCTGCATTTTTCTAACGACATACTCTAACGTTAAGTTGAACAGCACCGTAGAGAGCCCATCCCCCTGTTTTAAACCATCGCGTATCGTGAAGGGTTCTGATATATGACCGCCTACTCAGACCTTTCCCGTGCTTCCGTTCAGACGTATTTGAATCAATCTCACGAGTTTTTTTGGTACACCGAGAAGTACTAGAATTTGATACATTTTGCTTCGCTTAATCAAATCGTACGCTTTTTTAAATCTACAAATAGTTGGTGTATGGTTTCGCAAAATTCCCACTTTTTCTCTAACAACTGTCTTATGATAAACATTTGATCGCTCGTCAATCTGTTGCGTCGAAATCCGCACTGATAATCTCCTACTATATCTTCCGCGAATTGAGTAAGTCTAGCTTGTATTACGTTTGACAGAACTTTGTAGCACGTTGCTAAAAGTGAGATACCCCTATAGTTGTTGCAGTCTGTCTTATCCCCCTTTTTAAAAATCGGTATAATGATGGATTCCTTCCAATTTTCGGGTATTGTTTCATTTTTCCAGTTGGCACATACTAGTTTATAGATTTTAAAAGTAAGCTCGACGCCCCCATACTTGAGTAACTCAGTTGGTATAGAGTCATTTCCCGCTGCTTTGTTGTTTTTTAGTTTTGTAATCGCGGCCTCTACTTCTTGGTAGCTCGGTTCCTCCACATGGACTTCGCACTCTTCGTGAAACCATGGTTTGCTATTTGGTTCGTCATTCCCCTCCGGCGATGTGTTTGCTTCTTCAAGTGCCTGAAACTTGTTATTAATTTCTATCTGGTACCTAATTCGCTCTGTTCTATCTCGTAGCTTTTCAATATCGAAGCTTTCTACCTTGTTTGTTCGCTTACTATTTTGATTCGCTACTAATCTAGCTCTTAATTCGGCTACTACTAGGAAGTGGCCCGAGTCGCTATCTGCCCCTCTACAAGCCCTAGCGTCGAGAACGTTAGTATGACGTCTTTTTTCAATGAGAATCTACACTATATTAAAACAATAAAATAAGCAATTTTGTAAAAATAATAGTGAATCATTGCGGAATGGTAATTTTTTTATGATAGACATGTGATAATAACATGAATAAATTATACCACCGAAAAAAAAATTGGATTTAGTTAACTTTTTTAATAAAAAAAGGTTTACAATAATGTCATGTAATATTTTATATAAATCAGCTATCTTTACATATTGAAACATTTTGAGCAATATCTATTAAAATTCTTTATTTTGGAAAACGATGTTTTCTGTAAACATCCCTATATTTCGTGAAAATATTCAACAAAAATTAATTTTTCAACATCGATAGTAATTTTTGCATATAAACGCCTAGATTCATCTCGGAAATTGTAATTCTTGAATAATTTCTTTTTACAATCATTAACAATAAACATTAGTAAAGTAGCGTACGTTCGTACAAACATACTCATCTCTTATTTAAAACAGGAAAATATAATTTTTTTGTATACACTGAAAGTACAAGTTTAGATGTATAAAAATGCTAAATGAAAATTTCCGGATGTAGTCCAGATCAGATGATGCTGAGGATAATCATTATAAGGACTAGTTAAACTATATGATATACATACGTTTTCTTTTGTACATTTGGGGTTATATCCCAATAGATCGTCTATGAAAGATGCTCTTTCTTGTAGACGATGTCCCGTCGACCTGTGGGTTATCCTGACAACTGGATATCGACTAGAAGAATTCAAGAGTATTTTTCGGTATATTTTATATTTCAGCGGTGCTTTTCTTTGTTGTCTGTATCACGTCGACCTGAACATCTTCTATGAATTTAGAAGTTATTTCCGGTATATTTTATGTTTAAGTGGTGCTCTTCTTTGTAGACGATGTTGCGTCGAATTGGGGGTCATCCTGGCACCTAGACATCGTCTACAAGAAGATACACGTTTTTTTAAAGTACATTTAGTGTATACTGTGCTTTTTCTTGTAGACGATGTCCCATCGACCAGGGGTCATCTTGGCACCTAGACATCATCTACAAGTTTTCTTAAGTAAATTCACAGTATAATATACAGTATTTACTTTAGACAGATTAGATTAGAGCTTTTTATAGTTATAGGGATCAATGTGGATGATAATAACACAGCTAATATTGTAACTATCGTAGGTAATACATTTATCTTAATCAAGCGGTTATTGTTATATGTAGGAATAAAAAATCATGTGAAAAATTAAATTAATTTAAACAGATTTTCGAATATACTATGTTTCTTGTATATATTTTTGTATTAGTATTCGGTTTTCTTCGTTTCTTTTTATCTTTTAATAAATCTTCATCATGCTCGCAAATAGACTCCTTACTTAAAAATAACTTTGAGTTATTTCTTGATGTTTCTAGACAAAGCACCATATAATTGACCATGACCGAATACTGCAGTGCACAAATATATTCCAACTTTGTCGAAAAATTGACATTCAGATCTGTTTATAGTCATAGCGAAACTTAATCTCATCTAACGATGGTCTTAGGTCAAGTCGTAACAATAAGACGATTTTACCAGAATATTTATCAGTAATGATTTGTCCAATTAATTTATATTTTGCTTTCTCCTAGAGGAAGCTTTGTAATAGTAAAATTTTCAGTTTCGCTAAAACTTTGTAGAAATGCATTTGGAGGTGTTTAGGGTTCTAATTATGTTTTAAGGAAATGTCCGTGCGGATGGATGTGTGTGTGTATGTACGTATACCGTTATGATTCTGGAACCACGCGACCAATCGTAATAAAATTTGACATGCATATATGTTTTCTGATTCTGAATTCGGGAAAATTTTTTTTTACGATTCTGACTATTTTATGGCAATGTTATAGCCATTTTTCGATTGTCGAAAAAATATTTTTGCTTTTTTTTGATGATACGATTCATACTATATATGCAACAATAGTGTATCTAAAAGATCATAAAATTGTCTACTTTTGCCAGCCAGATTTTCCAGATTGACCGTTTCATTTAATTTTCATGATAAAAAAGGTGATTTTAGAAAAAAATATAATATCTCCAAAACTAAATTATCAAAGTTTTTGAAAAAATGTATGACAATAAAAGCCAATAATATCTATTTGCTGTAAAAATTAACAATTTTGATGACTACGAGAGTAAAAGGCTTTATTTAAGTTGAAATTTTAGGAAAATATCGATCTTGTAATCACCTAGGCTAGGTTCTTTTTGCAGCTTATAAACCATTTAGTTTAAAAGATATTATAATTAAAATTCTTTGCCTCTCATCGTGTATACTCTGTATAACTAAAAATTACTATTTTTGTTAAACCTTCTAACTCGCTAACTAAAGTTTAGAGTGTTTTGAGAAAATTCATGATTTTATGAGGTTATAAGGACCCTATGGTATTTAAAATAATGCGGTTAAAATTTTTTCATGAAAATTATATGATTTGATATTATGCGGCTGCTCCTTCAGTAAAATAATTAAGATTGAAAGTATTTTAAAAATCATTAATCTACTGTATATTTGAATAATATTGTATCTATTGGAACTATAAATTTTGTTGGAATAAGCTACGTGCCAAATGATTGGCAGCGGTTTTTTTTATCTCCTTAATAATCATTCTTGTTCCATTACAAAGGCCGCCATTGATATCCAAATTTCTTAAACAACTAACTGTCGTACCTCTTTTTAATATTAATTTATGTGGTGGTAATCCATTTGGTGTCAACGAATTTAGAAATTCTGTTGGTATTGAGTCTATCGAATTGTCATCATTTTCACCTTTAATTTTGTCATTACTATAAAATACAAAACTCTTACAATCAATTTTTTCAACTATATTTTCATAAAATTTTTGATGTATAAAAATATAATAGTGATGAAATCACGTTATTTTTTAACGATCAATCATTTGGATTAATTTTATGTCCGAAAATTTCTATTATCAAATCATTATAGCAAATAAATTCTTATTGAATTTTTCGAACATTAATTTGTAATTTAAATTTTGTTGCGTTTTTATTTTCTCCTACATCGAGAACGCAATTTTCAAATTCATTATATTGATTCTGTAATCTCAAATTTTTATTTAATGATAATTTCATGAAAGACAACCATAATTTACTTCTTTTTACACATAACTCCATCATTTTTGTACAATTGCTATATCATACTATAGGAAGTGCTTGTCTAAAATCACCAGACAGGACGATGATTTTGCCTTCGAAAAGATTGTTATCAATACTCAAATCTTGTAAAAATGTATTTATTGCTTCATAAGCTTGCTTAGATATCATCGATATTTCATCCAATATTATAATTTTAACATTTTTTTAAAGTATTCCAAATTTTAAATTAGGACAAATATTACATGTTGTTTGTTCGTTAATCTTTAACTATTATTTAACTGTTTTTGAAATATTATGTAAATGTTTTATAAAAAGGTTCATGGTTTTATTAATATTGAACAGCTATCATTTCCAACGTTGTTTAAACGCTAAGAAAATATTTCTTAAGCCAACATTTACAGACGTATCAACATTTCTAGTCTATATGTATTTAAAACATTTTAAAACGTTATGTGCTATTAGGGTATATTGTGTTTATAATATTATAGTATAATAGAAATATATTGCAACGACCGAAAATTCATAAATTTTAATTTCTGGGCCCGCGCCCGACTAGATACATTATTTTCTAATGCTCGCGGTACTTCAGTAGTAACTACGTACCTTGCGCTCACGTGACCTACGCATACATGCGACGCAATGACGCTACACTTAGCGGTCTATGTTGAGTCTGCAAGAGTGGGGACCCGACGCATGTGCATACGCCGGAGTTTTGCATGTATGCGTACGAGCAGCGGCGAAAGGTATGCGCGACATTACATTATTGAATTTGAAAATGGGCTACTGAGTTTTTTCTAAAACTCGAGCCGCCTAACTCTTGCGAGTCAGTCGTATCGCGAGCGGAATCAGCTTACTCTGAACTCTCAAACTGCAAACATGTAACCAATATGTAACCACGTGGAGCCGTCCCCACGCAACAAATTCTCGGCACACCGAAGCTGTTTTGTTTTCTACGCAGTTCACTGTCAAGGTCCCGGAGCGACCCAGGCATTGCGGACGAGGCACTTCTGTTACCCGAAGAAGCCATGGCGAGAAAGGCAGTGTCTACTTTAAGTGTTATTTTATGTAAGTATAGTGGAGTGATTAAACAACCACCGTTAATGTTTTATGTGTATGACGTGCAGTGCTAAATTTAAGCTACTAACACTGGCCAGAGGAATGAGCTTTTGTGCTAAGCTCCATGTGTCAATTTTACTTGTGCTTACAGAGGAATAGCTGTGGTGAAGCTCTGGCACAGTAAATGCGACTTATCAGAATAACACAACTAACGACTGCCCCCGTAAGCTGGAAAGGTTGAGCTGCAGTCTTAGGACTACTAAGTGCATTTTACAATATCGGGTTACGTCCGTATTGTACTTGCGGCTAGGGCGCATCGCGTTTCTATTGCATGAATCGATCACACAATATTTTTAGAAAATTGCACATACCTAACTCGAACACTTAGTAAGTGAACTGTTCTGTTTCATATCTCTAGACCGTGTCGGAATAATTATTTAAGTGTTGTTTTTTCTTGTTATTTTCTAGTTTTTTTCAAACAGTCGACTAGGGTCTCCTGTGAACTATGGGTAGTTCAACTGCTGCTGATGAATAATTAATAAGATAAATAACACCGGCGTACAAAATAAAAAAAGTTGTCTGCGCGAGAAATCAGACCTATCTATCTTTATGTTTTACGGGTCGCTGAATTCGAATATAAGGTCAGTTAGGCCCCATCACGTCAGGGTCAAGGTCAGTTCGAGGTCAAATTGGGAAGTAACGGTTAAAAAAATTAAAATGCCATATATTTATGTTTATTTGGTTGCTGAATCCAAATCCGAAATCAGCTTGGCCCCATCTCGTCAGGTTCAAGGTCAGTTCAAGGTCAAACTGAGAAGAAATGGAAAGTTACACTTACAATTAGACAATACCATGAACAAAATGTAAGAGGCATGGCAAGTTACGTTGTAAGTAACTTAAAAGTTGTTTGTAATTGATCAATATATTACTTAAGTTTAAATTACCAATCATTTGACTGAGCCCTTGATTAAACATAATGATTTTTTGTTAGTCGTCTCATAAATAAAATAATATGATTGTAAACTTGCCTTTTTTAATTAATCTCAGTTGTTTTTTAATCTGTAATTTCACAGTAAAAATAATTATTGACATTCATGATGATACGCAAATCATCAAACGCGCCAAACCTTTTTACTATGATTTTTTTTAGAGATAGAAAAATCACTATAATTTATACTATATTTTAAAACACAAAAAATACGTATGTTTACTTGATATTAATTTTTTTTATTATGTAATAAAATTGTTTTCCTTATTTTATCAAATAACAACAGATAGTCAATACACATAAATGATATATTACTAAGATTCATATATTATCTGCAAATTATCATTATTAGGACAAGTAAAAATAGCTCAGTGATTAAGAAAATAGATTGTGAAGTTGAAAACCAGGGTTCAAGTCTCGGTTAGGGCAAAGTTTCTTTTACTATTTTGCGGTCAATTTGTTCGAATTAGCATAAAAAAAAAATATTTTTCATAATTGTTTAGTAAAAACAAAATAATGTATTTCAATTAAAACAAATACTTCAATTTTATGAGTGATTTCTGACGTGATTTTTAACGTGAGAAATCACGCCAAATAGTCAAGTGATAAATCACGCGATGAATCACATGAGAATTCAAGTGATTTGTCGCCTGATTTATCGTGTGATTTTTCTCGCCAGGGACGGTTTTGGACACAGTATCGCACACAGTATCGCGCACAGTATCGTACAAAGTATCGGACACAGTATCGGATACGGTATCGGTCACAGTATCGCCCAAAGTATCGATATTTGTAGATGTATTCCTGAAACCTGTGACAGAAGAACCGACGAGCACTTCAGTTGTTGTTGCTGAAACACGGAGCCGACTTGCAAGCTCTTTTTTTCACAAGCTTTTTTTCATTAAGAATTTATTTATTCTACAAACATGACGTTTATACACATACGTTTTGCGATACTGCGCGCGATACTGTGTGTGATATCTTATGCCAACTATTTAAATATCGCAGAGAATCACTATAAATATAGCACACAGTATCGGACACAGTATCGTACGAGATATCGCACACAGTATCGCAAACAGTATCGCAAACAGTATCAGACACATGTTGGTATCGGTAGTCATGTAATTTACTAGGTTATACGTGTCAAATTTGAATGTAAAACAACTTATTAGCCATTATATCATGTTTGTTTTCTACATAACTTCTAGTAGAAGATCAGGCCCATCTTAAAACTTTACAGCTACTTTTTTACTATAAAAAGGTATCCTTTTACTGTATTGAGGTTGTCGGAGTCCCTATCAAACATTTAGATTTTCATATTTTAAAATGCAAATAAGGTAGCCTTAACATACATATAGGGCTTTAAAAGTATTTTTATTGAGAAAATTTCACAAAAAAAGTATCAGGATAGTTTTAGTTAAAAATGTATCCCTTATAAGCTACAAAACTTGAAATATATATATTGCGAGGACTGTGTTACGTCCGATGCTCGGCGCACTATAAAATATTCCTCCGTTTTGAGTCAGCTTCCGCTGAACTCGGGATGAAGATGTTCCCTGATTTTATCCTGATTAACGCGTATTTCAACTAAACTTTATATCCCAACCCTCACAAACGAACAAGTTTGATTGAACTGTAGGTCAAAAGGCCTCCGACATGCGAAGTCCAGTCAACCCTCCAGTCAATCACACAAGTTCACCCTAAATTTTGTATATGAGCGGCAGCGTTCAAAAACCTACTCACATACAATTTTCCACCCTTGTAAATTATAATTTCATTTATTAATATTTTACTTTACTTTTTTTCTGTTGAAGTGAAATCAAAGTTTACTGGATAGTAAACTTCTTCCTTCTTGTGTAGTTTGTAGAATTTATAGTTATTTAAATATACTCGAAAAATTAAATTTCTAAACTTCACTTTATTTAATTTGAAATACTAAATTTATTTGAAAAACTTAAAGTTATTTTACAAAAAAAAAGAAATCACGCTTTAGCCACCACGGCTTAAAAGGTAGAACAACTTAATATGAAATACAGGAGCAGCCACCTCGACTGGTCTCCTTACAGACACTGAGCTTTCCTCCGCACGCTTTTCCTCATTTCACCCTCGCGTCCTTTTCCCTTTCCTACCCGATTTTTCCAACAGGCCCATCCCTTTGGGTCTGCGTCAGCGCCCTCTATATCGGTCAACGACCTATAGCATCGCGTCCTTCCGCTTGGTTCCCGCCTCTTCCGGTCCTCTTCCGCACCCTTTGTCCCTCCCACACTACTCTTAGCCTTGCCGATTTTTCGTTAGATGGCCCTCTCTGTACCGTTTTCAATTTTTCTACGCGTTATTTATAATATGTTTGTAAAATTTATATTTTGTAATAATAGTATCATTATAATATTCTGCCTGCTATTTTTAACTAATTTTGTATAACATTCATTTTTTAATTGAAATCAAATCGTGAAATCTGCACGGATAAATAATCATTTTACGCCGTGGTCGCCAACTTTTTATCTAACATAATAAATCTATGTAACTATTAAACTAAAAACTAATCATAAAATTTGTACGAGTATTATTTTAAGTTTTACTCCGCGAACACGTGCTCTTACTCTTGAACTAAATAAAATATGCACAGCTGTAGCTTAGTATTTTCAGCTGTCCATACTTTACATGAATTTAAATCTTCTACATTCTTTAATATAAATATTCTACTTCAAAAATAAAAATTTTATCCACGGCTTCGTGTTCTACGGCGTAACATACGCATAGTAAACAAAATTTCTCCAGACATTTCTGGGTTTTTCCCAGCTGTGCACAAATTTTATGGTAGGGCCGCTGCCCGCCGCACCGATCCCAATCGCTATGCCCACGCTCGCTCTTAATGGCCTCGGACTGTCTAACTGCGCTGTCCGGACGCTCGCTTATCTACGGTAAACACAAACACATTTTTTTTTTGAAATGCGCGCAGCTGCGCACACTTTATTTTATTTAATATTTTTTTGTTTTTTAAAATTAGGCTATGACGTAACAACTGTGGATTCGGATTGATTATGTGAAAGGAGACTTGTGTAGCAATTGTGTAGGTAAATGTCTTCGAACGCAATAACACCAATATAATAGTAGAAGTAAAAAATATATCATTAATTAATATAGTAGAATGTTGAATTCAGAAGAATATCTCTGAATCGCATCGACAGTTTCTCGGAGACCTTGAGTTATGATTAAACTTAAGAATACACTTTTTGAAATAATGATCAAATATATTCACTACGAACAAATTGAAATATGCTTCTTGAATCTATGCAAGTAATTAATAGTATGCTCAAAAGAAAGTAAATTATACTATGAAGTGAATTGAAATAGTTTCGATTACACCGGCACACAAAATAAACAAAGTTGTCTGCGCGAGAAATCAGACCTATCTATCTTTATGTTTTTCGGGTTGCTGAATTCGAATATAAGGTCAGTTAGGCCCCATCACGTCAGGGTCAAGGTCAGTTGGAGGTCAAATTAAGAAGAAAAGGTTTAAAAAAATTAAAATGCCATATGTTTATGTTTATTTGGTTGCTGAATCCAAATCCGAAATCAGCTTGGCCCCATCTCGTCAGGTTCAAGGTCAGTTCGAGGTCAAATTGGGAAGTAACGGTTAAAAAAATTAAAATGCTATATATTCATGATTTTTTGGTCGCTGAATCCAAATCTGGAATCAGTTTGGCCCCATCCCGTCAGGGTCAAGGTCAGTTCAAGGTCAAACTGAGAAGAAACAGTTTAAACCAATCAAAATGTCATATCAAAACTTTCCAAAAATGAAAAAGATACCGAAAAATTATAAAAAATCTTATTTAATCACATAATATCTTCCTTCTGTACAGAGAAAAGTTGCTTTCGTTTATATTTTTTTCTTATTTTGCTTTTTTTCCACTAGTTTAGTAACTCTCGATGTCTTTCTTTACTCCTTTTTTCTCTTGTAACGAACTCTTTTTACTTCCAATGACCTATGCAATGGGTTATTTGTTTTAATGTCTCTCTTCAGTGTCCAGCAAAAATCTGCCATCATGTTGACATTCCATCTTCCTTGGTATCGATTCTCCATTACACTTATATCTTGATGAAATCGTTCTCCCTGTTCTTCACTGACATCTCCTAGATTAAGAGTGAAGTAATCAAGATGGGAATGTAAGAAATGCACTTTATAACTCATCAAGCAACCCAAATTTTTGAAATTCTCCAACATTTGTTCAACTAGTTCCTGATAGTTCTCACTCTTTTTATTTCCTAAAAAGTTCTCACGAACAGTTTTAAAACTTTGCCATGCAGCTTTTTCTGTGTCGTTTATTTTTGTGATAAATGTTTCGTCTTCAAATAGAGTACGAATTTGAGGACCATCAAAAATACCTTCTTTTAATTTAGCTTCACTTATTGCGGGAAACTTTTCTCCCAAATCCTAGAAACAATCGCCATCTTTATCCAGAGCTTTGACGAACTGCTTCATGAGGCCAAGTCTGATATGAAGTGGTGGTAGCAGATAGTTTGATGGGTCAATCAATGGCGTACGTATAATGTTCCTCGATCCTGGTTCAAAATGTGTTCTAGTTGGCCATACTTTCTCAACGTAGTGATTTGCCCTGTCTCTACTATTCCATAAACACAAGAAGCAGGGATTTTTAGTAAAACCTGATTGTTGTCCTAAGATCATGGCTGCAATTTTAAGATCACCACAAATTTTCAATCAAGTAGCCAATCAAAATGTAAACTGGGTGCCACAAAAAGTTTGCAGTAGATGTTATACGATGGTAACACGCTGGGAAAGAGATAAAACAGAAAGAAACTTGAAATTTACAAAACCAATGATATTGTATTCTCCAACGTGTCAAAATGACTGCTATTTTTGTATTACTAATACCAAAGGTTTTAACACGGCTACTAAATCTAAAATTGTATACGCAGACGTTTCTTCAGTAGTGAAACATGTGAGAATAGAAGTCAGGGATGAAACTGTTAGTATCGAACCAAGTTGATGAGTCCTGTGACGAAGAAGGTTCTGAGGTTGAAGAAGAATCTGATGAAGAATCCTCAAACGAAGAATACCTGCCAGCTAGTACAAGAAAAGCTCCAGAAACCTTTAACCAAGAAGAGTTAAGTGATCTTATTCGAAATTTAGGATTACCTAAAGATGGAGGAGAATATCTAGCGTCAGTTCTTAAAACGAAAAATCTGTTAGCAAAAGGAACAACGGCCTCTTCTTATCGAGATAGAGAAAAAGAATTTAGGAATTTTTTTACGAACGATGAAGAGAATTCGTTGGTATATTGTATAGATGTTAAAGGTTTAGTCGATGCAATAAAACCGAATACGTATAAAGATGAGGAATGGAGACTTTTTATTGATTCGTCAAAACGAAGTCTGAAAGCTGTTCTGCTTCATAACGGAAACAGGTTTGCATCCATTCCCATAGCTCACTCGACTAAGCTGAAAGAGACTTATGAAAATTTAGAAATTGTATTGGAAAAAATAAAGTACTTGGAACATCAATGGAAAATTTGTGGTGATCTTAAAATTGCAGCCATGATCTTAGGACAACAATCAGGTTTTACTAAAAATCCCTGCTTCTTGTATTTATGGAATAGTAGAGACAGGGTAAATCACTACGTTGAGAAAGTATGGCCAACTAGAACACATTTTGAACCAGGATCGAGGAACATTATACGTACGCCATTGATTGACCCATCAAACTATCTGCTACCACCACTTCATATCAGACTTGGCCTCATGAAGCAGTTCGTCAAAGCTCTGGATAAAGATGGCGATTGTTTCTAGGATCTGGGAGAAAAGTGTCCCGCAATAAGTGAAGCTAAATTAAAAGAAGGTATTTTTGATGGTCCTCAAATTCGTACTCTATTTGAAGACGAAACATTTATCACAAAAATAAACGACACAGAAAAAGCTGCATGGCAAAGTTTTAAAACTGTTCGTGAGAACTTTTTAGGAAATAAAAAGAGTGAGAACTATCAGGAACTAGTTGAACAAATGTTGGAGAATTTCAAAAATTTGGGTTGCTTGATGAGTTATAAAGTGCATTTCTTACATTCCCATCTTGATTACTTCACTCTTAATCTAGGAGATGTCAGTGAAGAACAGGGAGAACGATTTCATCAAGATATAAGTATAATGGAGAATCGATACCAAGGAAGATGGAATGTCAACATGATGGCAGATTTTTGCTGGACACTGAAGAGAGACATTAAAACAAATAACAAAAAGAGAAAAAGAAACCCATTGCATAGGTCATTGGAAGTAAAAAGAGTTCGTTACAAGAGAAAAAAGGAGTAAAGAAAGACATCGAGAGTTACTAAACTAGTGGAAAAAAAGCAAAATAAGAAAAAAATATAAACGAAAGCAACTTTTCTCTGTACAGAAGGAAGATATTATGTGATTAAATAAGATTTTTTATAATTTTTCGGTATCTTTTTCATTTTTGGAAAGTTTTGATATGACATTTTGATTGGTTTAAACTGTTTCTTCTCAGTTTGACCTTGAACTGACCTTGACCCTGACGGGATGGGGCCAAACTGATTCCGGATTTGGATTCAGCGTCCAAAAAATCATGAATATATAGCATTTTAATTTTTTTAACCGTTACTTCCCAATTTGACCTCGAACTGACCTTGAACCTGACGTGATCGGGTAAAACTGACCCCAGATTCAGATTCAGCGACCAAAAAAACATAAATGTATCGCATTATTATTTCTTTTAATCATTTCTTCTCAGTTTGACCTTCAACTGACCTTGAACCTGACGAGATGGGGCCAAGCTGATTTCGGATTTGGATTCAGCAACCAAATAAACATAAACATATGGCATTTTAATTTTTTTAAACCTTTTCTTCTTAATTTGACCTCCAACTGACCTTGACCTTGACGTGATGGGGCCTAACTGACCTTATATTCGAATTCAGCAACCCGAAAAACATAAAGATAGATAGGTCTGATTTCTCGCGCAGACAACTTTGTTTATTTTGTGTGCCGGTGTAATCGAAACTATTTCAATTCACTTCATAGTATAATTTACTTTCTTTTGAGCATACTATTAATTACTTGCATAGATTCAAGAAGCATATTTCAATTTGTTCGTAGTGAATATATTTGATCATTATTTCAAAAAGTGTATTCTTAAGTTTAATCATAACTCAAGGTCTCCGAGAAACTGTCGATGCGATTCAGAGATATTCTTCTGAATTCAACATTCTACTATATTAATTAATAATATATTTTTTACTTCTACTATTATATTGGTGTTATTGCGTTCGAAGACATTTACCTACACAATTGCTACACAAGTCTCCTTTCACATAATCAATCCGAATCCACAGTCCTCGCAATATATATATTTCAAGTTTTGTAGCTTATAAGGGATACATTTTTAACTAAAACTATCCTGATACTTTTTTGTGAAATTTTCTCAATAAAAATACTTTTAAAGCCCTATATGTATGTTAAGGCTACCTTATTTGCATTTTAAAATATGAAAATCTAAATGTTTGATAGGGACTTCGACAACCTCAATACAGTAATAGGATACCTTTTTATAGTAAAAAAGTAGCTGTAAAGTTTTAAGATGGGCCTGACCTTCTACTAGAAGTTATGTAGAAAACAAACATGATATAATGGCTAATAAGTTGTTTTACATTCAAATTTGACACGTATAACCTAGTACATTACATGACTACCGATACCAACATGTGTCTGATACTGTTTGCGATACTGTGTGCGATATCTCGTACGATACTGTGTCCGATACTGTGTGCTATATTTATAGTGATTCTCTGCGATATTTAAATAGTTGGCATAAGATATCACACACAGTATCGCAAAACGTATGTGTATAAACGTCATGTTTGTAGAATAAATAAATTCTTAATGAAAAAAAGCTTGTGAAAAAAAGAGCTTGCAAGTCGGCTCCGTGTTTCAGCAACAACAACTGAAGTGCTCGTCGGTTCTCCTGTCACAGGTTTCAGGAATACATCTACAAATATCGATACTTTGGGCGATACTGTGACCGATACCGTATCCGATACTGTGTCCGATACTTTGTACGATACTGTGCGCGATACTGTGTGCGATACTGTGTCCAAAACCGTCCCTGGCGAGAAAAATCACACGATAAATCAGGCGACAAATCACTTGAATTCTCATGTGATTCATCGCGTGATTTATCACTTGACTATTTGGCGTGATTTCTCACGTTAAAAATCACGTCAGAAATCACTCATAAAATTGAAGTATTTGTTTTAATTAAAATACATTATTTTGTTTTTACTAAACAATTATGAAAAATATTTTTTTTTTATGCTAATTCGAACAAATTGACCGCAAAATAGTAAAAGAAACTTTGCCCTAACCGAGACTTGAACCCTGGTTTTCAACTTCACAATCTATTATCTTAATCACTGAGCCATTTTTACTTGTCCTAATAATGATTTGCAGATAATATATGAATCTTAGTAATATATCATTTACGTGTATTGACTATCTGTTGTTATTTGATAAAATAAGGAAAACAATTTTATTACATAATAAAAAAAATTAATTTATCAAGTAAACATACGTATTTTTTACATTGTATTGTGTTTTAAAATATAGTATAAATTATAGTGATTTTTCTATCTCTAAAAAAAATCATAGTAAAAAGGTTTGGCGCGTTTGATGATTTGCGTATCATCATGAATGTCAATAATTATTTTTACTGTGAAATTACAGATTAAAAAACAACTGAGATTAATTAAAAAAGGCAAGTTTACAATCATATTATTTTATTTATGAGACGACTAACAAAAAATCATGTTTAATCAAGGGCTCAGTCAAATGATTGGTAATTTAAACTTAAGTAATATATTGATCAATTACAAACAACTTTTAAGTTACTTACAACGTAACTTGCCATGCCTCTTACATTTTGTTCATGGTATTGTCTAATTGTAAGTGTAACGTTCCGCATATTTGATTTGTGTACATAAACTTATAAAATTGTTATTTTAATAAAATTAAATATTTTAAATGTAAATGTTTGTACCATGAACAAAATGTAAGGGGCAAGTTACGTAGTAAGTATTTTGAGAGTTGCCTGTAATTGATCAATATATTACTTAAGTTTAAATTACCAATCATTTGACTGAGCCCTTTATTAAACACAATGATTTTTTGTTAGTCGTCTTATAAATAAAATAATATGATTGTAAACCTAACTTTTTTAAATTGATCTCAGTTGTTTTTTAATCTGTAATTTCACAGTAAAAATAATTATTGACATTCATGATGATACGCAAAACATCAAACGCGCCTAACCTTTTTACTTGGGTTAAGTTTTTTTTTTACAGAATTCATGTCTTTTTGAAAGAACTTATTGAAGTATGTACAGTCGCTGGACAAAATAACTTTGAATATTTGGAACGTCAGCCATGACACTTCCCATGTATTTCTTATGGGAGGTGTCATGGCTGGCGTTCCAAATCCTGTTCCAAGTATTTAAAGTTATTTTGTCCGATGACTGTACCTTCAATTTGTTCTAAAAATAAAATACATGATAATGGGGTACGGGTAGTGCACGCTGTAATTTTTATTACGGGAATATCGATATCTCTCGTGTATGGTATCCAAGTACATGAGGTCGCTGATGACAGGGTCTTGTTGATGCGCTCCGTAGCTTTTGATATCTAAAATCAGTTTTTACACTTAGACAATGAAAGCTAAGGAACGCACTCCTCGATCGCGTTATTGTCAACTGCATGTACCTGGACAGTAAACATAACTGATTTAAACATTTTTGCGACAAGAAGTACAGTGCGTACTGACTCTGTTATCGGTCACCTTAGACATTCATGGCATTTATGGCCGATATTAATATGTGGATACAAAAATCTACAGCGCACAATATATATTGACTGCCTTGTCATCAAAGACCCTTGACACCTAGACATCGAGCGTGACCGGTTACCGCGAAACGATATTTGCATGTATGCACAAAAAGTCACGAAATCCACTTCCTGGGCCCCGTTATTAGTGACCCCGAATACTGAGTTTCATTGCGAATCTTTTCATTAGACTAGCTTTTACTTTGTTTATTTTAATTTTATCTTAGCAACAAATAAGGAGATCATCTACAGACTAGTATATATATATATATATATTGGATACGGCGCCCTCGATTACCACTCGTGCTCAAACATCATCCTCGCTTGGAAAAGCCCATTTTCGCCCCTTCTTGTACAATGTACTATTGCACTTATATCCTTGTATACTCGATTTTTCAGTACAATAATTTTCTTGATTTCTTTCAAAAATATTTTTTTAATCTTATTTCTTATTTTCTTCGTTAATTCAATATCTGTAGCATCTAATTCATTCTCTTGTTTTACTATATGTTTAAGCCACGAAAACATGTGCTTAACCTTCTAAATTTGACACGTGCTCTATACTTGCACGTCACCGCGTTTTTCACTTGCCGACTTTAATTCATTGACATCGCACTTTAATATTTATTAATTTTCCAAAATCTTCTTATTGTTTAATACCTGAGAACTTTATCTTCGTCACTGAGCATATATTTTTTGACTTTAACCCATTCTGAACTGGTTAATCTTTACAAGAAATTTGTCTTTTGTCGACAGACGTTTCGATACAAAAATTCGAATTCTAATGCTTCACAATCATATAATTTTTATCGAGAAATTTTCTCCTTTAATTTCACTGCTCAATTTTTCACTATGCGATTCACTTTGTTAACAATAACCGTTAACTTCTTTTCCACGTGGCTTTTCTTCTAACCTCACTTTTTAACCCCCCTTCATTTGTACATCTCCCCGAAGGTAAAAAATGTAAAAAATGAAAATAAAAGTTTCCAATGCTCTGCTACCATGTTGGAAGGTTGGATCAATAAGTGGACACTTGGGTTGATAATTAATAATTATATATTGTAGTCGGCAATAGTCTGACGAGAAACACGTATGATGTTCCGGACGTAACCGGGGGCTACTAAGGATAATATATAGCAAGTGCGGCGTATTTATTCTTTATTAATAATATATTCTACCTATTTAGGATTAAGATTACCTATTAAGAGACCTCTCTGTACTGTCTTATCGCAGGCGAATGCGGGAATGTGTATAAGCGTGCATGTGCGATTCAATGCGGGGGTATGCATGAGTGTGTGTGTGCGGTTGTTTTACAAGCCACGTAGAGAGGCCAGCCTCTCTGTACTGGCTTATCACGAGCGAATGCGTGGCTGTGCGTGGTGTGTATGAGTGCTTCTGTTTGCGAGCCGTGAGCGAACCATGAGCAAATGTGTGGCTGTGCGTGGGTGTGTGTATTATTTGAGCTTTTTTGCATGCCAGGAAGAGAGGCCGGCCTGTAAGCATGAGCGTGTGTATTTAAGCGAACGTGTGGCTGTGCATGGGCGCGTGTATATGTGATCCTTTTCTTAGCAAGGCAAGAGGAGAGGCTGGCCTGTGTGCATGAGCGTGTGTATACCCTAACAGCACAAAAATATGTGAAAAATATTTTTAAACTATTTTACATCACGAATAAAATGTTTCTGCGATCATTTCAAGCATATTTTTAAAATATTGTTACAATCTTATTTGTCCTAGGGTAAAAATATTTCTAAAACATATTGCAAAAAAATATTTTAATATCGTTTTAAAACATTTTTAAAACATTTTTAACATATTTCAAAATATTTTTAAAAGATTACAAAAATATTTCGTTGATAATTTGCTGCCAAACTTCAGAGAAACATTTGGAAATATTCACTAAATCTATTAAAATATTTTAAAATATTTATCAAATATCGTATAATTATTTTTAGTTCCTTAAGTAACGAAGAAATATTCATAAATTATTCTAAAAATATTGATACACAATATTTTAATAAAATATTTTTTAAATATGTACAGAAAAAATTCATGTCAATTTTATTTTTGCAAGGTTTTATAAACATTTTATTTATGTTTTTGGGACATGCAAGTCTCTGTAATTTATATTTTATTTATATATTATGAATATTATATTTTGAAATATTCTATGGACATATATTTGAAAGAATTCAAGAAAAAAACCTTGACGTGACATAGATTTGAACCGGCGATTTTCTGCGTGACAGTCTGGCACTCTACTCGTTACGCTATGGAAGATCTTATAAATCACTTTAAAAAATGTTACTCATATAACACTGCGATAATTTCGCAATTGTATACTTAATATGTTGTTTTGTAAATTATTTCTACAATTATATGAATTCAAAATACCATTTTGGTATTATAAATATCTTAAATATAAAATAGGGTGTCGGTAACATAGATTTCTGTAATGTGTTAATTTTTTTTTTGCAAATTATTTGTGCCTTTTTAGTGTGATTTTTTCTTATTTTAACCTAAATAAGTTACATACTTCTTAAAAGAGTCAATATATTTCAAAAGAAAATTTAGATTATCAGTTTAAAATTTTAAGGAATATTTAAAAATAGTTGCAATATGCAAGGTTAAGTAATTAACATTTTTATTAACTTAAAAAGATTATAAAATATTTTCTAATATTTTATTGATATATTTCGTTCTAACTTAATCAAAATATACATCAACAAAATATGTCTAATATATTTTAAGATTAATTAAGGAAATGTATTGAAAACCTTGTGATATTATTATATTTGTATGGAACATTATGGAATATAATGAGAAAATATAATTTTTTAAAGTTGTATAGTATATTTCAAAACAATTGCGCAGAGTAAGCGATTTCCGCAAGTCCTCTCGGGTGACAAGACACCCGTGCGAGGATCGCTTACTTCGTGCACATGTATCGAACTGTAAGTTTTAAAAGTGGTGCGCTAAAAACGTGGTTTTCATGGGACTTGTTTTTTGTGTAGCATATGCGAAACAACACTTACATATATAGCAACGGGATGTCTCGTGCTATATTATTTGTTACGCGCACTAGTTAAAAACTCTTGTGTTTCGTGCACAGAATACTAGCCCGGAAAACCGCATTTCGTGCAGGAAGTGTTAAAAAATGTTGTAATATTTGATGCTATATTTGTTGAACTCTGTCAATTTGAGAAACTTTGTTTTACCGTCCCATTATCCTAAATTTTTACGTACAAACTTAAATAAACGATATTTTTTCAAAATAAACGATAATATTTACTTATATTACCTTTCTCAATAACTTTATTAGAAAAAACTAAAAAATCTCTATGAAAAAAACGCGTTAACAAAATGTAAAAAAACGGACTGTTTTCCCATTATGCTACAGTAAAAACAAAGAAAACAAGACTAAGTGGATTGAAATCCACTGATAAGTAGAAGCTGAGATATAGGCATCTGTGAACGATCACACACACATTGTCAAACACATACATCTGTCCGTACGGATATTTTACAAAACTACATTTCTACTTAAAATGCATCGAAACAGACTTCCTAATTGTTTTTACACAAACTCTAAAAATTACTATTACAAGGCTTACTTACGTAGGAAACAAAATTAAAAAAAACACGTCTTACCCGAATGTAGTCTCTTATTTATCTCGACTTAAGTAAAAGAAAAATTATTATTTTAATGTTTATAAAATATTTTGAAATATTTCTAAGAAAATGTATTACAATCTTGTAATTTGACATTTCTAAAAATTGTTTCATGAATATTGTAAAATAATGCTGAGTAATATGACTTGGAAAGATTATTAAAATGTATTAAAATATTTTATCAATATATGTTGCCTTTATCAAATAAAAAAATTATTTGCGTAATATTTATAAAATATTTTAAAATCATGAAAAGAAAATGTATCTTAAACTCGTAATTTAATATTTATTCAAAATATTTTACTAACCTTTTAAAATATTTAAAAAAAACACTATTTTGAAATGTTTTTATCATTTTTTATAATATTTCATTCCAATATTTTTTTTTAACGAAATTAATATGTTTCTAAGCAATATTTACAAAATATTTAAAAATATGTTTTAGATATATTTTATAGCGATTTATGCTAATTATTATAATTTTTTATTCACCAAAAAAATTTTTACAAGGCATGTGAATCATGCCTGAAAATCCTGCAGAGGTAAACAAAGTTACCGGATAGCATGACCTGATTACAAAAAAAAAACGCTGCCAATTCATTGGCACGTAGCTTCCTCCGACTAAATTTATAGTTCTAATAGGTAAAATATTATTTAAATATACGATGTTAATGTTTTTTTAAATATTTCCAATCTCGATTATTTTGCTGAAGGAGCAATTAAAAAATAATACAAAATATTGTGGATCTGAATAAGTTGGAATTGAGTACAGGGCAACTACAAAAGAAAAGTTTTATTTATATTTCAATTGTATTATTAATATTTTACAATATGTCAATGTTTGTGATTAATATGTTGCGTCAAATATCTCTTAGACGTAAATTTTCGATAACAAATGGTACAAACTGAATCACAAGTAGCAACGTGCCATTTCATTGATCCACTCCTTATATATTTTTTACACTTTTCGCACCTCATCCTTTTAGAAGAGTGCACATTTTGCCCATGTTTATATAGATTACGCACTTGTTTAGCACATGTTCTGCATGTTTGTTTCTCATTGTCATGTAACTTTATGTGACGACTCAAATTGCTTTTTTTCCGCTCAATTTTCCGCGAAATTGATATGTTTCTTATTTCAAAAACCCAACGACTCATTCCCATTCCTCTTTAATTATACATAATCATATTGATAAACTTTCAATAATAAAACTAGTGTATTATATACAACAAAGGTTATAAACAAAAGAGAAATGTATATTTTATTATTTTTCTAATAAAAAAAAAACAAGTGAATGTCTTGAGACTTAATTTTTTTACTCTACACCACTTCTTTTAGAACGTTGATTCACCATTTGCATTATTCATACACAGTGTCGTATATCAGAACTCCGAATACCAAATCAATCAAATTATCAGGTTCCAAATCTTGTGGATCTGAAACGGATGAAATCGTCGAAAAAGTTTAAAATTATAATTCAAAAATTTTAAATGTATTGTTTTAATAAACATACAATATATGTTAATGAAATATAATTTGAATTCAATATATTTCCTAAAAGTATTTTTACTGCGTTTAACCAAGCCATCTGCGCAAAGATTGGCAGTACTCATGTACTATATGTCATACTGATGTATATATATCATTTTGACATAAATTAATAGGGAGGGACTTTAACGACGTGCAACGACACCCCTATAAGAGGAAGAAAAAGTTTTGAGAAAAATAAGTTTTTACATTTTAGCTCTTTACTTGAGAACCACTCGACGAAATCGTTTAAAATTTTAGCAGCAAATAGCTTTTTTTATGGTGAATCAGCAAATACAATTTTGAAGCATTTGACTGCATTGTTTTAGAGATATAAGGAATCAAAACATTTTCAAAAAAAAATTGAAACCTTAATATCTTAAGAATAGGGGTTTGTAAGCAGCGCAATGAACTTAGCCAAGACACATAAAATATCTACTTTTTCCCAAAATCTCAAGTGCAATAAAGCCTTTTTACTTCCGTAATGGAGGCACAAAAAAACTCATTTTTTCCAGTTTTCGATTTTTTACTGAAAAAATAAGTAGTCAAATCACTTGAAATTTTAATGGAATATAGTTTGACACGTGACCCATCGACATGACTTTTTTCGTGAGGTTATGATGTTTAGTTTCAGAGATACGAATATAAAAAAAATCACCTTTTTCATTTTATCTGCCGAACAAAGCGGTCGATCCCGAGGCCCAAACGGGGAAAAGTAGGTAATTTTATTCTCTTTCAAATGCATATTATTACTATTCTTATTATTAATATATAATAGTACATTACGCAACTAGTGCGAGGGGAACACGATTTACGCACGCGCGGTAGTTCGCTGAACTACCACGAGTGCGTAAGTCGTGTTTCCCTCGCACGAGTTGCGCATACTATTTTTCATAACAAGTGTCGCGGAGCTCGACATTATAATAAATTAGTATATTATACAAATTAAATTTATTTCATAATGCGAAATAGGCCACGCACCTGTGAAAGCTTATTCATACAAAAAGTTCGTTAAATCACACATTGTCGCTATATACGAGTGTAATTATACTAAACTAAAATATTTTTGCAAATTTAAAAATGAATAATTTTTAATAGAAAATTATTACATCTTTTATCAAAAAATATTAAACTACAACACAAATATAGTGTATCGTACATTGTAGTTAATTATGATGATTGTGTACATTAATTGTAACATTACAATTATTAAAATGAATAGAAATATTTTTGTCGATGCTTTCAATAGTAAATGATTGTTCGCTTTTTTCATCACTGTTTTATCTACGTTTTTTCAACGGTGAACCACATGTAGCTCGCTGTGTTTCGGTTAATCGATAAAATTCATCCTCAGCGTGTGGTTCATCATCATCTCGACCTTCTGAATCAAATCTGGTTCTTTTTAACGAAACTGGTACAGATTTTTTGGGTTGATCAACTGTAATTTCTGCTCCAGAAGTAGATGCTACTTGATTGTCACACTGCGGTATATGGTTATCTGCCACTACAACTTCAGTAGGTTTTAGGACGATCGATTTAGATATTTTTTTATGAATTTGTTCCTTATGATTCATAGATTCATTAATCTAGCCCTCAGCTACTGTATACGATTTCCAACCGCCATGTCTTTTTAAGTCAGTAAGATTACCTCCTCCATCGACTAGCAAAGTTGCTGAAGTTCTTCGAAAACTATGACCAGTGTATAAGTGAGGATTTGGTAATTTTAACCAATCAGCTATTTGCTTTGGCATTTGACCTATTGTATTGAGACCAATCGGCTGTCGTGTGCATTTTTCGTCTATATAATGTATGAAGAATCTTTTGTGTTTATCGATTTCAGTTGGTCTAAGATTCATATAATTTTTACATATTTGATAGAATTCTCCACGAACTGCAAAAGAACGAGGGACATTATTCTTCGTTACTGGAATTTTTATTAATAATCTCGTCGACTCATCTTCAATGTCATCGGTTGTTATATTAGTTAATTCTCCTCTTCTCAACGCACCGAGAATTCCAAAAATAAGAACAACCTACAACAAAATCAATTCTCGTAAATTGTTGAAAAATGAAATATAATTTTAAATTTTTTATAAATAAATTACTTTTTTCACTAAATATGCTTCGTCTGGAGCATCATTACAAAATCTACTAACGTTTTCCGCAGTGAAAGTCTTGGATTTTTTTTTTTTGAATATTTAGCATTTTTTCTTGATGTAAGCTAAAAGTTGATGATATTGGCTTATATCAATATGATCAAAAGTTTTTACGGTAGTCTTCAACATTAAATAACGGTTCCATAGTGTCGGAGGAGAAAGTGTCATTGCTAATTCTTTGAAATAAGCTAAAAATATTTCTTCAACGAACATTGTGGTTTTTTTTTTGTTGAACGCCAAGACTTAAAGTTGTAGTATGTTGCAACATATAGACGTTTTGATTTGTCCGGCAATAAATCTAAAGTTACTTCTTTAGCTGCTTCAGCGATTTCGGGTGGAATTTCATTTCCATAATCGGATATATCGTCTGTATCACAAGAACTGTTATCACTCATGTTTACTTTTCGGTTAGGTACCAATAGGTTATAAACAAGACGTCTTGCACTAATGATACACAATTTCTCAATCATACATATGTAAAACAAATGACAGCGACAGGATAGGTTTCCCCACGCACGTTTCAAATGTTCCCGCGCACGCTGTGAGAGAACGTGCCTAAGTCGATGACTTTAGCGCCAAAACAAATGACTCTAAAGTCGAGCTCCGCGCACGCTGTTATGAAGAAGTATTTTTTCAACAATTGAATTTAATCCATTCTATAATTTTTCTCTTTCGAGAGAATTTTTCTATATTAAGTACTTTCAGTTGGTTAAAAAGCTCATTATAAATATTTATTGCTTTCATATAGCTATTTTTATTGCTTCTCTTATTAGTCTTAGGTATAATGATACTTCTATTTCCAATAATACTATCTGATACTAGGTATTTTTCTTTTAGATCATAATAATGCAGGTTCAAAGATTCAAGAGCAAAAAGTTGTACTATATTTAGAAGATTGTCGTGTGATGGAAACTTATTTTTATTTATGATTTGTAAAATTTTATTTTGTAGTTTTTGAACTTGGGCTTGACTATTTCTATATGCTCTACCCCAAGCAATGGTACCATAGCTAATGATACTATGGAAAAAAGCATAATAGATCATTTGAGAGTTTCTGTAGGCATGGTTTTTTTATATGTTTCATGTGATTTTCACACCTTACGTTGCTATCAAAAACAATTCATAGATATTTAAAATGTTCTACCCTAGTTATATTTTTGTCGAGAATTTTGATGTTTACTTGAGCTGGTACACTTCTGATACTGCTCCCAAAAGTCATACAAACAGTCTTTCCTACATTTAATGACAACTTATTTAATGCCAGCCACTCCGATATCACATTTAGAAAATTGTTCATGGTATCTTGGGCTTTTATCCAATTTTCACCAGTGGCTATAATAGCAGTATCATCTGCACACGAAATTATAGCCTGGGGGGGGGGGGGGGGGGGGGGGGGGTGAGCGAATGCATTGGTTTGCGTAAGCGTGTGTATGGACAAATGCTTGATTGCAGTACATGGGCGCTTGTGATTGTGAGCTTTTTTGCGCAAGGCTGGTGGAGAGCCCCGCCGCTCTGTACTAGCTTTCAGCAGGCGAAAGAGTGAATAACCTAACCTTACGTTAGAAAAGTAAAGAACTTGTGCACTATAATACCTGAAGTTTAAATTACATAGGTTGAAATTAAATAACTTGATGACATTATGCAGGTGGTTTTTTTTTCATAAAATATTGCTTTAAATATTATTATCATTTTATTACATTATGTTACGTTTTATTATAATTTATTACAAATCCATTGATCTAGGATTTCATGGGGGTCTCTTCTTTGAAACGACAAATGTAACAATACATGAAAATGTATAACAAAATGTAAATAATTGTCTGTAATTGTAATATTATATAATAAAATTGCGATTTTTTTATTTTCTTACTTCTGCTTACATCCTTTTACTTTTTCTTACAATTTCATATTCATTGTTAAAGTTTATTATATAATTATAATTAAAAAAGTATATTGACTATATTAGGCGATAAAATAACATATGTAATAAAATGTAATAAAATGTAAAAAAAGTTAATAGATCTGAAAATGTAAGAAAGTGTACAAAAACGTGTGAGAAAAAAGGTCCGAAATCCAACAAAAAGGTACAGTTTTTTACATTTTTTTACAATTTTTTTCCGTTTTATTACAATTTATTACAATTTATTACATTTTTTGTCCACTAGGGTACTTATTCCTATCCACCTTTTTTCTCGTTCGGAATAACTAGCCTTATTTTATTATGTTATCGATGCTCTAAATGTCAACAGTTCCTTGTTTCCTAAATTTTTTTATGTTTTCCTAAAGTTTCCTAAATTTATATTTAACAAAAGTAACTATAGTAACGCAATTATCGTATTATTCGAAATACAAATGAACACGCGGCTATCTAAATATAGTATTATATCGTTCATTATCATAAAACACACCACATAAAAAAGAAACCAACTACATGGTGATGGTTACTCTTCGTTCGCTCAAAGCATTAGCGAAGAAAAATATTAAAAATAAGGAAGAAAAATTAGTAGAATATCATACTTCAGTTTTTTAGCGTTGTTCCTTAAACCGCAGACTTTCCTGTGTTATTATTCCGTTAAATCAGCCAGAAAAGTATCTTTAGTGCAGTACTTAAAAATTGTTTGTATTCAGCTGTAGATTTAACGCTCGTAATCATCTCTACCTGCTGGTATCAAGCTGTGCTTCAAAACACAAACTTATTTGCAAATAAAAACATTCTAAAAAGTCTTTTTAGAGCAGTGCTTAAATAATTGTTGTATGAATGTTTTATACCTCAAATTTATAATTAAGATTTTTTTATTGTTCCAAAAGAAATAGGTTTTAAATCGTCAAATTTTATTCGAAATAAGGTTACCGTAAATAAATATATTAAATGTCACTCAAAAATATACTGTAGTCAGTAAAAAATCAAAATAGGCAAATGTACTATATGCCACAAACGTGCATACATAGCAGTGTGCAACTATAACAGAAGCGCCTTGTCGGGCCTGCTAAAAAATCTTGCACGCAGCCTAATTTGATAAGCTTTTTTTCATTAAGAATTTATTTATCTTACATACATGACGTGTATACACATACGTTTCGCGATACTGTGTGCGATATCTTATACCAACTATTTAAATATTTCAGAGAATCACTATAAATATCGCACACAGGACACAGTATCAAACATGGCATCACACACAGTATCGCGCACAGTATCTTACACAGTGGGTGTATTCCGAAATGGCAACAGTAAGTATATTTGGCAACAGCGCAATTTCAGCAGTCGACATTTGACGTCCTGTAACGGTCAATGACGGCTGCTGACTACTGGAGCTGTGTTCCGAATCTGAAGACAGTAATCAGCTGATTGAATTGCTAATGATTAAGGAAAAGAAAATCATTGCAAGCTCTTTCTTTAAGAGCTAAACAAGTTTTAAATTATTTTCTTGTTGTACAAATGTATGTTACACAATGGATACAGTAAAAAGGCAGCAAGTAGTTTTAGTTGACCCAGTTACCAAAGAAACCTTTAAAGTACTTGTGAATGTTCAAGATGTTGAAAGGGTTAAAACCGGTAAGATATAACCTAATATTCTTTAACAAAAATTTGGGATTATTATTCAATTATATACACAAATTTATTAGCAATTTTTTTTATAATTGTAGATCCAAACTATAAGCAGAAGATGTTAAATAGCATAAAGAAGGCCAAAAATGTAAACAGTTGCTTGGAGCCGGATAAAACTGATGATTTAGTTAAGTTGATATTAACGGATGGATTCCATCAGGTACACACCTTAAAGGTGCCTATCGAAGTGCGCAAACAGGCTTTAAGTGGTAAATTATTATACCAATATATATTAATAATAAATTGAAAAATGTAATCTTGTATATACATATTTTTTTATTATAGATATACGATACGCAACAAAGTTATTGAACGGGCACTTATCAGCTTTGAAGAGTAATTCTGAAGTCAATCAACAAATTTTATGCAATGGTCTTACCAGCGAATTTGAAACAAGTTCTGCTGCTCTCCAAGAAGGAACATTCGCTGCTGAAAAGAAGATGTATGAATTAACACTTAAGGATCAATTAAAAATGGAGACTTTTACTTTCATTGTCGACAAAGAAAGTTTCAACCGTGCAAAGACAGGTATTTTTTTGTATTTTTATTGAATGAATAATAGATGAATTTTATGGAATAATTTTGTTACACAGATATGGTGTTTGCGACAAAACTCTTAGATGATTACAAGGCATCTATAAATAAACAGAAGTTGAATAGTTTATCAACGGATATGAATAAATGTGGTGATGATACTGCTGGAACAGAAAATAGCAGTGATCAATTACAAAACCTCATTGACACATATGAGAACGATGACTTTGATGAGGATATTACCAAAAAAAGTAAATATAAATAAAAAACTGATGTATCACTTAAGACAGAAATAATTTACCTAGCATCAATGAAATTACAAAAATGAATATTTTTATAGATACTGGTCGTTATGTATGGAGTAATCAAGAGACACTGTTACTGATCCATTTGTACAGACAATACGATCCAGCTTACAGTGAAGGGAAAATAACCAACAAGAAATTTTGGAAAAAGATTAGTGATGTTATGACTTCTAAAGGCTACGACATAAGTACTACTCAGTGTACGTCTAAAATGGATTCACTCAAAAGGGCTTATAAAAGTGTAAAGGATCATAATGCTCAAAGCGGGAATGATAAAAAAACATGCAATTATTATGAGGTAAGGAATTTGATTTCTCACGTATGTATGTACATTATTTGCATATATAGTTATTTCACAGATGAAATGTCTTGCATGCAATTAACCAAAAATATTAAAACGATGAATGACATAATATTGTTTTTAATTTAGGAGCTTGATGAGTTATTCCAAAAGAAACCATGGATCAAACCAGAAGACGTAGCTGGATGCAATATGCCATTAGGCAACTTAGATACAAATAAAGGATCTGCGAATCCTTTGAGTGAGTATACATTTTATGGCAGTGATGAATGATAAAACTGTTTCATAAATCCGTATAAATTTTTATTCTTGTTTTTTCTAGAGCATACAAGATCAATACTAGAAGCAAAGAAAGTAAGCTATTTAGAAGAATCTTTAGAAATCAAACGCTTAAAAAGAACAGATACAGAAAATTATATAGAAAGAAAATTATCTGTCATGGAAGATTTAGTACGAGCTTTTAAAAAATAAGATATACACTAGACCCAAATGTTATTTCAGTATTGTCTAAGAAATGGTTAGCTTTTGCGTACTGAAAGCGATGATTTGTTCTTAACGGGCTTCAGTACTGTAGTAAATGCAATGCTATTAAAAATCAAAGATTACTAAGTTATAATATCAATAAATAATAACTTAATTATTGCCGTATAGAAAATTTCATCAAGAAAAAGTTATTTGTTTCATTATAATATTGATACGTAGTTCAATATTTTTGTTTGATTATTAATAAAAGATTAAAGTAGGAGAGAGTAGACCATATTATAGTGCAGAAACAAAACTATATATGTGATATACGTCCATTATAAGAAATATTGACTATTATTTTAATATTCATAGCTTTAAGCTTCATAGTTCACTACTTAGTTGAGTACTTAAGTTTGTCAAATATGATAAAATATAATACGTTGGAATTTTCAAGGATTTATCTAGAATAATTTATGCTGTTCAAATGTTTAAGATGTTCAAAGATTATTTACTTTTGTATTTCTGATAAAATAAAGCTGTTTTTTAAAAAATGATTATTTAAACATTTATTTTCAGTAAATATTTTTCCTTCAACTTGCCAATTTTACACATAGGATTAGCATAATGGAGAATAATTGTAATTACATATTTTTTTAAATAAAGCATACAAATACAGAGTATTACAAATTTTCATTTTCTGAAATATTTTGTATACAAATTTATTATTTTTTCTTTAAAAAAATTTTTAGATTACATTTCTATTTACAAAGTGACAAACAGCATTTCTCTTTCTAACACTCTGTTCTTGTAAAGCGTCATTTAAAAGTAAAGGCGCAGGATTCATATCAATAGTATCCGGAACGACCACAGGATACTCAAAAGTGTCTTCTTGTTGTAAACAAATATTATTCAATATGCAGCAGCATAGGATGTAATAAGGAATCAAGTCTGTTCTTCTCATGGGCAATTTCTCTATGAGATATCGCCATCTACATTTTAACAATCCAATAGAGCGTTCTATCATCATTCTTGTTCCTGATAACACTCTGTTAAAGTGGATTTGCTCTACGGTTAAGTGCCCATCATCACGGTAAGGCACCATTACATGGTTTTGAACAGTGTAAGCTGAATCACCCAATATGTGACTATTTTGAGGAAAATATTCTGCATTGCATCTTTGTTGTACTCCAGAGTATCTAAATACCTTCATGTTATGTACCGATCGTGGAAGACCAACGTAACAATGAATAAACTCCAGTTTGTCATTACAAATCACCTACAAAACATAAGTTAGATTATAATTAAAATATGTACTTGGCTTTCCTCATATACATTATTTTTCTATGTAACAAATTATTATAAACTTACTTGTAACTGCATTGAATGCACACTCTTACGGTTTATATAACTTTGAGCATCCCTTTTTGGAGCTGGAATTTGAATGTGTGTACCATCAACGGCTCCTATTACTTTTGGAAATCCATATCTTGCTTCAATTCTATTGAATGTAGCAATTGCTTCATTTTGTGATGGCCAACGAATAAAATAGTTTCTATATTTGCAGATAGCACTCACTATATGATGCACTGCACGCCAAGCTGTAGCATTACCCACATCAAACTTGGCAGTTACTGATCTGTAAGAATTTATAGTTAACAAAACTAAATCTTAAACAATATATTAAAAATGAATGCATACCTATACGAGTCTGGAGTTCCAAGTACGTATAATGCTATAAACAATTGTTTTTCAGGAAAAATTGGCATTCTTCCAAATCCAATGCCTTCTAAGTCTGGTCTTATTATATTTAATAAATAATAAAATATTGTGCAACCCATTCTGAAAAAATAAATATCAGATTCAAAATAATTGCACTTATTTAAAAATAAGATTACACAATGATTTCATTATCACTGCAATAAACTTATGTCACTTTTTTATTAATATGGAGATGCTTACCTATAATTTTATTTAAATTCTTGTTCACTGTATCTATAAATTACTGTTTCGATAAACAATTGTACTCGAGGTCTTCTATTTTCATTTTGATTTCCAAGCTCATTTTCATTCAGTATTAAATCCAATTCATCTTCTATGTCACTATCACTACTTGAACTGCTTGAAGAATCCAAAATAATAGCTTCTATTACCACAGCTTCCTGGGGATCCATAGTTTTATTAAAATTTAGCAAATTAGCAAATTTTCTGTACTCTCAATCATTAGCACTTCAATCAGCTGATTACTGGCTTCAGATTTGGAACACAGCTCCAGTAGTCAGCAGCCGTCATTGACCGTTACAGGACGTCAAATGTCGACTGCTGAAATTGCGCTGTTGCCAAATATACTTACTGTTGCCATTTCGGAATAAACCCAGTATCGCACACAGTATCGTACAAAGTATCAGACACTGTATCGGACATGGTATCGGTCACAGTATCCCACACAGTATTGCCCAAAGTATTGATATATGTGGAAGTATTCATTAGCCTGTGACAGGAGAACCAACGAGCACTGTAGTTGTTGTTGCTAAAACATGGAGGTGACGTGCAAGCTCTTTTTTTCACAAGCTTTTTTTTATTACGAATAAATTTATTCTACATTCATGACGTTTATACACATATGTTTTGCGATACTGTGCGCGATATGATGTATATCAAGAAGTTTATATATCACAAAATCAACAATTTGAAATATGAAATTATATCGCGAAACAATTGCTAAGTTATTAGTGTTTCCATCTTGTATAAATTTGAAAAATCTAAATTATAAAAGAAACAATTCTGAAATATCGGGAAATTTTGATTGCGTTATTAAAAAATCTAAAACTAATTTAGAAAATAAACAAATTTTATCATGCAAACATACAACTTTTTTATTTACACAAAATATAAGCGATAATCCGTTAAGCATAATAAATAATAATAATTCTATTTCGTTCAGCAATGCCTAATTGATAATTAGGTCCCTGCACACCGTGACCACGAAAATTGTCAACGACGGGCACTCCTGAAATCTCATCCTGAACCCTAAAATGAATAGTGAATTTTAACATTTCATGACTAACATTGTTATTAATAAATTAAATACTTAGAAGCTTGATTTACCCATTTATATTTCGGAAATTATGCAGTACAACACAAGCTGTTATTATTCTCGCCACTTTTCTTGGACTTTAATGTAAAACTCTGTGTTTCTGAATACACCTCCATACATTTCTCAAGACTCCAAATTATTGCTCGACTTTACAACGAGTTCACACAGTCACCTGATCTTGCGTATACAGAGCTTCTGGACTTGCTTCTGGTGCCCTACGGATTGAAGTCATTAATATCTCTGATTGTGTATATCCACTGTCTCCTGACGGAAAATTGCAATGGTTTATAAATAGAGAATATTTTAATATCTTTCAATATTGTAAGATTTGAACAAACCAAGATGATGATGAATAGCGTCCTTCAATCTGATACACATCTTGGTCTGCTCTGAGTCTTTCAAAATATTTCCTAGCTGTGCTGAATTTCCAGATGTGGCGATCAGTATTGCTACCAGGGTAAAGTAGTGAGTTTTTTAATTTTTCATTGCATTATTAGAGTTAAACTTGCAGTTATAAAGTAGGGTTATGTTGTTGATGTGATTTGCTTAGACTTTGATTCTGCATTTCCCTTATTTTCCTATTGAGTATTTACATTCATAAAATAATCATTATTTGAATTTGCTTCTTAATTTTATTTAATGATAACAAATATCTTTTTTGAAATTTAGTAAAGATGACAAGATTAGAAGCAAACCCAGCCAGCTGCAAATTGATAACTTAATTGATCATATGAATGACAATCCTCAATTTGCTCGTGCCCCACCTGGTCCAGAAAATGATCAGGACTGGGAGAAGCTGACAACAGCACTCAATTTATTAGGAAATACTCGTACGAAGCAACAATGGATCAGAGTAAGCTGTCTGACATTTACTATTTGCCGTAAAGGGACAGATCTGTTCCAAATGCAATTATATTTTCCTTTTTGCAGACATGAATTACCAGCAAAGGGCAGTCTTAAAGAAGTTAAAGATAATTTCCAGCCAAAATAAGTTACTGAATCTTGTCAACGGTACAGTCTTCAATCAATATCTACAGCCACAATTACAGAGAAGGGAGTCTGTGTAAAATCAATTGCCTCCGGCAACACGAGTGCGACTTAACTCTCATGGATCCAGTCAAGGTCCATCTTAACAGAAGCCACATACAGTTACTTTAGCAAAATCATCATTCCAGCAGGAGTCACATGCAGCTACTTTGGCTAGAGCATGATCGTTCCAACAAGAGTTACATGCTGCTACTTTGACTCAACGATCACTCCATCAGAAACCTGCACTAGCAACGAACGCACAGTATCGCAAAACATATGTGTATAAACGTCATGAATGTAGAATAAATTTATTCGTAATAAAAAAAAGCTTGTGAAAAAAAGAGCTTGCACGTCACCTCCATGTTTTAGCAACAACAACTACAGTGCTCGTCGGTTCTCCTGTCACGGGCTAATGAATACTTCTACAAATATCGATACTTTGGGCAATACTGTGTGGGATACTGTGACCGATACCATGTCCGATACAGTGTCTGATACTTTGTACAATACTGTGTGCGATACTGTGTGCGATGCCATGTCTGATACTGTGTCCTATACTGTGTGCGATATTTTTAGTGATTCTCTGAAATATTTAAATAGTTGGTATAAGATATCGCACACAGTATCGCGAAACGTATGTGTATACACGTCATGTATGTAAGATAAATAAATTCTTAATGAAAAAAAGCTTATCAAATTAGGCTGCGTGCAAGATTTTTTAGCAGGCCCGACAAGGCGCTTCTGTTATAGTTGCACACTGCTATGTATGCACGTTTGTGGCATATAGTACATTTGCCTATTTTGATTTTTTACTGACTATAGTATATTTTTGAGTGACATTTAATATATTTATTTACGGTAACCTTATTTCGAATAAAATTTGACGATTTAAAACCTATTTCTTTTGGAACAATAAAAAAATCTTAATTATAAATTTGAGGTATAAAACATTCATACAACAATTATTTAAGCACTGCTCTAAAAAGACTTTTTAGAATGTTTTTATTTGCAAATAAGTTTGTGTTTCGAAGCACAGCTTGATACCAGCAGGTAGAGATGATTACGAGCGTTAAATCTACAGCTGAATACAAACAATTTTTAAGTACTGCACTAAAGATACTTTTCTGGCTGATTTAACGGAATAATAACATAGGAAAGTCTGCGGTTTAAGGAACAACGCTAAAAAACTGAAGTATGATTTTCTAATTACTTTTTTTGTCGTATTTTTAGTATTTTTCTTCGCTAATGTTTTGAGCGAACGAAGAGTAACCATCACCATGTAGTTGGTTTCTCTTTTATGTAGTGTGTTTTATGATAATGAACGATATAATTCTATATTCACTAAAAATATAGCACGCAGTATCGGACACATTATCACGCACAGTATTGTATAAAGTATCGTACAAAGTATCGCGCACAATATCGCACACAGTATCGCGCACAGTTTTGTACAAAGTATCGCACTCAGTATTTTCACAGTATCGCTCACAGTATTGCGCACAGTCTCGTACGAAATATCGTACACAGTATCGTACACAGCATCGCGCACAGTATCGCCCAAAGTATCGCTCACAGTATCGTACGAGGTATCGCACACAGTATCGCACACATACTCTGGAGTATTTCTTTATCCTCGTGAAATATTTGAGCCGCTTTGACGCATTCTTCGGCTCTTCTAAGTTTGCCGTTTCCTTGATCCTGACTAGCAGCCGACCTGCTCTCCACCAACTCCCACCTCGAGTGCGGATTGCACCGCTCACTCAGCCAGCTGATGTTCCTAGTTGCCGTGCTGTTGTGGGAGGCAGAAGCCCTGTTGGTTCAGGCTTTTTATGTTTGAGGGGCTGAGGCACGCGCACCGCTGCCCTGCCGTGACGCCGAGCACCTCGAGCTAGCTAGTGCAGTTTACGAGACTGACCTTGTGCTGCTGTGTCGTGTTCAACTTGCTCTTGATAGCTGACTACCTGATGACCTTGCTCGTCTCGAGCCATGTCTCGGTCGACATCCGTTATAGGTTAGGAGAGCAGCTTGCTTTGCTCGATCCTGTAGCACCTTTAAGCAGCGAGGCGGTCAGCACGGCTTCGTACCACTTCATGATACAAGCGAGGCTCCCGTTGTGCAGGTTCGTTGCAGTTCGGGCATTAGACTCTTCGGTAATCGAGAGGTCACGGCGCTCCTCCTAGTGAACTATCAGGATCAGCTTCTGCTGGTCGGTCAGTAGGTCCTTGTGCACCTCGCAGAGCTTGCGCTGCTCAGCCAAGCCGTTGCATTAAACGCCGGCCAGACTCGTCGCGAGAAACTTTTGCGGGTGATGCGCAAACCAGTAATAAGTGATCAATTAAGTATCATATGATTTCAATATACTTACTTACATGCGCTTGCTTGTTCCTACATCCATCATCCGCATTGCAACTCTTAGTATTTATTATCCCTGGTAAGTAAATAGCAACCGAATACGGTCGCAATTGGGTCGCTGTTCGGTTGCTGGGTATTATTCGCAAAAACGTTCATTTGCGTTTAAAAAATCTGTATAAGGGTAAAATGTTGATTCATCCATTGCTTTTACAGTAAAAATATATATGATTTTACCGCATGAAATAGTATAGACTACGAATATACGAGCAAAGAAGGTGTCTGTATGATAATACACAGACTTTCTAACCTGAAAAGTGGAATTTTCACTATGCAGCCACTTTGCATTTATGCATAAGTTAACAATAATTGGTCTGTCAAACATCCATTATTACATAAATAATCATACATTTCGTTGATGATATATCGATATCTTCCAGGGACGTGATTAGCCAACAGATAGAGCTAGTCGTATAAAAATTCACGCGTAAAACGCGATAATTTGAAAATATTCATATACTTACAACATAATAGTTAAAGTACTGAAGCTTTGTAAGGTAAAAATTCGTGCGTAAAACGCGCTAATTTGAAAATATTCTTATACTTACAACATAATAGTTGAAGTACTAAAGCTTTGTAAGGATATTTATTAAATGATTTGAAAACAGTCGCAGGCAGTATCTACCATTATAATGCCTTATATGCAGTGTATTCATGCAAAATGTTAAATTTGTGGTGTAGATGCTTATTGTATAATGCAGAAACAGGTTAGCGTAACCATTTTTGCTTGTTTGTCTTTGCTAGCTGTTCCACACCGAGACCCATTTCTCCGGGGGCAAAATTTACACATGGGTGTTTACATGAGAATTTAAACTACAGCTTAACTTTAAGATAAAGACAAGAGGATACACTGCTTTAAGAGCTTGAAACAAATCACCATACAAAATTTTAGCCTTCTAAGTATGATAGTTTTTAATTGAGTGCAAAAAAAAATTGAAAAAAGTAATCATACAATCATTGAGAATTTGATTTTGCTCTCAATTAAAAACTATCATGCTTAGAGGACTGCAATTTTGTATGGTGATTTGTTTTAAGCTGTTAAAGCAATGTATCCACTTGTATCTGAACTGACTCGAACATTGAGTTCTGTCAAGATCAATACTTTTACACTTTATCGTTGATAATCTTGAACACACAAATTTCACCTGATGGTTCTAATATCCAAACCCATATAAAAAGTGTACATATGAGTGTGAGTGTTGAGTGTAGATAAGTCATAAAACTATTAGAAACAAAAATTACTTGCAAAATGCCAGGCCTTTGCGTATGTTACTTTTAGAGCAGAACAAAGTTGAAAACCAAACATTGACTTCAAAACTTTTTGTGAATTTTATCAGTGATAATTTTTACTTATGCCCTGGGAAAACAGACAAAGTTATTATAACTTTCTGAATATGAAAATGCACCAGAAATCCGTTCTATAGTTGCCCATAGTTAATAGATCCTCCGTGTACAATCTTTATAAGAAATATGACTCGACAAATGGGAAATTAGTTATGGACCTCGAATTGAGTAATACAACATAGACATAGTTAAGTAAAAACTTTCATGGTAACTTGTTTTTGAATAATTTAATAAATATTCTTGCAAAAATTCAGATGTCTACCTTCAATACAATGCAGATGGTGTAAAATAATAATGGATTTGACATTATTTAAGAAAAAAATTACATAATCTGGTTAATAAAATTAATAGACATTACTTATGCAGTGCAAAATATCTTGTTTAACAAAACTCAACTCTTAAAATAAAGCTACTTATACATTCACTAGCTATTACAAAATCCTTATCTTTTAAAATTAAAAACCAGGAGAAAGAGCTTAAAATTTTTTGATTTTTTTTAATAGCTTCTGCAATAATACACACTACACGGCACAAAGTGTCTCTCCCGCTAAACTTTCATCTGCTTGCGTCAAAGCATCGAGTAAATAAGTTCTCAACTTTTTTTACCTTTCCTTTCTTGCGCGCGCGATGCAAATCATTTATATATGTAGCGCCTCTCTTTCGACGCAATATAGCAGGGAGTTTTAAAGAATTTCATTATAATAATATCACATTTTCAGTCCCAAACATAGGGTTCAGGTCAGACTGATTTATTCGTGCGACGTATGTTAAAAACATAAAATTAATTTAAAGTCTAGAAATAAACATTCAAACTTAAAAGCTTTTTTTATGGTAGCCCAATCGCTGACTACGAACTTAGCGGCAAAGATCGTGAGCACGTGGAGTGTAGACGAGATGTGGTTAGTCTCGTGCTACTTTATTTTTTAATGCTTCGCCCTGAAGTCCTTAAATCCACTAGATAAAATTGCTTTGATATTTATTTTTTCGAATAATCTCCTACGAAATTTGATCAACCTTTTAGTCACGGTATTTAATTGTTTTTTGTCATCTGTTTCTGTGACACTGCTATTTTTGATAATTCTTGTTATCATTTTTTTGTTTTCACCATTCCTAAGAATAGTTAATATTGGTTGCTGACTGTGCTTATCTTTAATTGTAAGTATAATAAGAGTTATTCTACAAATTAAGAAGAAAGATTATTAACATTTTTTGATTCATTTATTAATTATCAAATGCAATGGAATTATAAGCAACAGTGCTTACATATGATGTTTCCCAAAGTCGAATCTGGTAACGAATTTATTTTAAAATCATTTTTCAGTACAAGCTCTGGTGTTACATATGCAAGTCCTAAAGATTTTATGACTATTTTGAAAGTTTTTTTGTCGTAAGCTTCTGTCAAATAACTTCGAATCAAACTGAAGGACACCTTTCTACCTGACTTTGGAACATAGCTTATTGTTATTGTTAATACTCCGAGAGTATTCTCGCGTAATTTGCGAAGAAAGGATAAATAATTAAAATACAAATAAGCTCAGTAAAATAAAAATTATATTCAAATAAAAATTGCGAAGCGCACTGCTCGGAATTCAGCACTCGACTGACTCCGCCGCAGCCGCCCTCGCAGATGATCGATGCTCGACCCCACCGCTAGTCGCCGATCGTTTTACAGTCGCTGGGAAATCCCAAATTTCCCTTCTCCAATGCTTAACCACACAAAAACTATGAAACAAAACCGCTCAAAGCACTCGTTGTCGAAGCTGTCCCCGCCGCCCTCGCTAATCCGATCCGCCATAAAACCCGAGCCTAACATCCGCGCTGCACAGCTCGGCTCAACAGCGCGGGCCCACGCTCGAGTCGATGTTATGCTGGCCAGATGCGCGTACTCGAGATTCGGATTCGAGCCTACGTACTTTTCTTTCGAGGAAAAGCTATAAAACTCGAACCCGAAAACAGCGCGGTCTCACGTGCGCGGTACAACTCGACCTTTGTCCTGCACACTCTCCGCAACCGAAAAAATATACATAAATCGCGCGCTTGCCGTTCACACATTTGTCCAGACCGAAGTCTGTGACGTAGGAAAAACTCAACGTATTGTCTCACGAGGAGAAAACCTGCGCCGAGATCAGCAATTACAAATTATATTACTATTATCCGCGAACACTGTCAACCAAATATAACCCCACGAAATCTAAAATGCTTCCTTCGTACATTAGCTGTCCCCGAAAGACAAGCGAGTCACTTCTCGAAGCAGGCTACCCTTCCAGACGACGCATCTCCTTAGGGCAAACTGGCCACAGAGAAACGCTCCCAAGTTTTCGTCTGTTCCGGGCATCACCAATTAATCAGCCGTAACCGGCTGGGGGTGAGGAAAGCGGCCCCGATCGATCCCATTTAATCGTCGTGCACGCAGCCTACGCTGCCGGTTTCCAAAACCGTAGCGCTGAGTATGCTCGCCTTTAGAAGTTTGTATTTCAGCTATAGTCCAGTAAAATTAGCTGTGAAATCGCCCTGCGGTAGAAGTGGCTGCATTTTGGATATTTGGTAAATCGGGGTCGGAAAAGCCGATTCTGAAATTTGCAGCTTCCTAGAATGAGGGGTTCTATGCGAAAACAGCGTGCGAAAGTTATTTTTGCTCATATCTCGAGATCGGCTTGACCTATGAGAAAATGGCTGGCATCAATAGAAAGAGCGTTAAATTTTGCATTGGAAACGATTTTTTAATCGATTCCGATGAGCGCAAAGTTCCGAAATAATTAATGAAAAAGAAATTTGCTTGGTGTAGAGGCAGGGGAGGGGAGTGCGCAGACGACATGGCCGCCGCCGCTCTCTCCGCGCGCAGCGGCGGGACGGCGGGAACCGAGACGCGTTTGAATGCGTCATGCGAAAATATTTTTGATTTCGCGGCGACACTCAGAAAACTTTGTAAATTACTTGAATAAAATTTTTTTGTTAGACCTATTTTTTAATAGAAAGATAAAAATGTTAATTTAAAGTTATACAAAGTTTTTATACAAAGTTATAAATGATCCTGACCATCACAACTTATTTATTTTTAACTCTGTGTTTATTAACAACTCCGTTTTGAAATATAATTATTTTTATAACTCCTTTTATGGTTCTTGATTTTTCTATATAATAAAAAGTATTAGTATTTTCAAAATCATAGCTATACTATACTATTTGATGTTCTTTATTTTACGAAAGCATGAAACATATGAAACGTAATTTATATACTACTAAATTTTTGGTAATCTCGAAATAGAATTTCGAAAAAAAAATTTTAATTCAGATTATTTAGTGCGATATAAATACCAGTGTCTCAAATGCACTCTGGAAAAAATCATTCGCGACGTATCATATAACCGAACTCATCCAAACATCCTGTCACCGCATACTAAATGTTTATAAATTATGAATGTCAACGCCACTTTCTCAGTTCATTACTCGAGCTGGTTAATCATAGGTCAGAACACTTTGGTATCTCATCGAAGTAACATCGTGCTCTAAAGAGTGTATTCCAGAGTCATTTTTAACTAAAAATCTATTAGAAATCAAAAAATTATTGTTTTTTGAGTGTGTGCCTTCACAGTTTTTTAATTTGTGATACCAGCTTATTGATTGGTTTCTGAATCCTAGAAGAATATTTTATTATTTTCGAAGAATTTATTCAGAATTACGGTATGTCTACATATTTTATTTATTCATATAAATGCTAGAAATTTAGATTAAATATTTGAATACGATTGACATTTAAAAACTTTATAGCAAAGAAAATAAATATTTATTGAAAAAACATGCTAGGTTTGTAATGCAATAAAATAGTGTCCGCACTACATAATGACATTATTCAAATAATGCACTGCAGTAGATTTATATCAAATACTTTTTCATTTTAAATAGTACAAGTAAAAGTTAAGTTAGTGTATGTGTTAGATATGAAAATATTATTTGCATTTTTGCAATGAAGACTAGTACATTATTACGCTCTTTTGCGTCGAAGACTAGTGCATTTCGCACTTCTACGTCGAAAACTAGTATATTTTAAACTTTTGCGTCGAAGACTGGCACATTTCGCACTTTTGCGTCGAAAGCTAGTACACTTGACAAGCAAGATATCTGATTCGAACTATTTGAATTTTGCATCGTGTAATATGGGATTTGCCGAAATCAAAGTCGAGATAGAGTGTTAAGAGGTAAAATCAAGCTCATTTTTAAAAATGTCCATATTACACGATGTTCAATTTAAATAGCTCGAATCAGATATTTTACGTGTCGAGTGTACATACATTTCGCACTCCCGGCGGCAAAATGTAGTATATTTTATACTTTATATTAATGCATGGTTAGCGAGTTCAATTGTACCACGTACAAGTACTTGATTCTTTTTATTTTAATTTGTAATACTTTTATTTATAGCAGCCTACGAGATTCGGATTATATTTATATTACTCTTGTTTTCTTAGAAATTTTTACGTGAAAGCTGAAATTTTGCATAGGTCTTCTTAATATTATTACGAGTATATTGTAGTTTTTTATTTTATTCTCTAAACTTTAAAAACATGGCAGTCTTACATGTTCATCGACAATTTTACCTCGCTTCATATTAACCTGCCAACTTTGAAATCGAAAATTACGCAAATATGTTCGGTAACCAATATTGGGAAAAACAAGAATTTTGTATACATTAGACGAATATATCTTCAAAGTTTCACATTGCATACTCTTAACATTCGTTGGTAGGGTTCGTTTTATACACAAAAATTTAACACGAATTTTTATATGAATTCTTTTTACACGTATGTTTTTACATTTGTTGAAATATATGCAAAAATTTCAATATCAATTCATTATTTATCAAGCTTAACAGGAATTAGTTTACTCATATCATATATACATAACAATGATCAAGTTATATATAACATTCATTTCAATAGTACGTCATCGAAACCGAATCTTTTCTTTCTCTCACGCGTATTCGTAAACAAAGATAAGTAGTTTGGAGACTGAGACCTCCGAAGTACAAAGAATGGGTTTCGATAGTTAGTCCAGTTAGATCAGTCAAGAAGAGAGCACATAAAAGCGAATATATGTTCTTTTCTTTTATTTAAAACATTCCGTACCTGCTTCCATAATCAAAAACATTGAACACAAAGAAATGATTAATATTACATTTTCTACACAATAACATTGTGTACAATATTATTGTATTAAATGTTCAGTACTAATTATCTATTTATGTTCAATAAAAAAGCTTATGTGTAAAAGAAAATTCGTATAAAAATTTGAATTCAAATGTGTAAAAAACCGTAGAACATTCTCAAATGTTTTTAATGTAGGATATGTTAAAAATTTTATAATTGCAAAACAAGTAAAAAATTTGCGACGAATAAAAATCTGTAAAAAACTTAAAATTTCATTGTTTCAGATGTTTTGCTTGATATTTGCACTAGCTTTTCTATTACATATACGTGGAGATGAAAATTCACCCTATGAATTAATACCTATAACGACACCAATATTACGAGAAGAGCTGTTTCAAGCCAAACTTTACCATGAGATTTGGACGACGATCCATTTTGGTGACATACTTGAGTTAGAAAGCCATGCAAATGAGGTGAATACAACATTACAAGATCTTCGAAATCAATGTTCTACATTTAAACCGTGCATTTATGGAATAGAGTTAGATCATATGTATAAAAGTCTTTATTCAATTCAACAAAAAATTGATTTTTTAGTCTCCTTAAGCGATAAGAAAAGTGAAAAAAGAGGGTTATTTAATATAGTCGGAACAATACAACATTTTTTATTTGGCACTATGTCAGCCGACGATGCCGAAAGAATTGATAAACAAATAGATGACGTATATAATCATACGGGCCACATAGCGACACTTTTAAATGACCAAACAGCCATTATCAAGAGTACTCTGCGCAAATTTATAAATATAACTGAAAATTATAAACAAAATATGAAAATTATCAAGGATGGAATCATTACAGTCCTGAATGAACATTCTTTTAATGATAATATGCTAAAATGCATTTTAAATTTAAATATTCATATAGATAATTTATTAGGTAATGTCAATCTAATCTATGACTCGATTGTTGATGGAAAACTTGGAGTTGTGTCGCCTAGATTAATATCACCCACAAAATTTATGGACGCTTTACGCACAATACATTCAAAATGGTTTCACCAAGACTTACTATTTCCTTTAAATAAAAATTATTATGTAATGTACATGAAAATTAGTAAGATTAACATTATTTTGTCCGCTGGTAAACTTATTTATGTATTTCATACGCCAATACCAACTGGCTATGATTATACTGTGTACAAATTCACACCAATACCCATGTCAGGATGGAAACGTTACTATATATTCGACAGTATTAAAAATCAACCTGTTGCTGTCGATTCAAATTTTACAGAGTATAGCGTAATTGATTTAAATGTTTGTACATCTATAAATGATTTTAAAATTTGCGAGATAACATCTGCCGTTCATACATTTAACGAGGAAGAAAGTTGTTATGCACATTTGATAAAATACAAAGATGATAATGGCTGTTCTAGAAAATATTTTGATTTGCAAGCTGATTTTGTTTTGGCTCTGAGTAATGGTTTTAGTTGGTATATTTTACCAACCAATAAAGAAAATATATTCATAACTTGCGGCGATTCTAAATCAGATTTATATGTGACTATTACGAAGCCTCATATATTACGACTCAATTCAAATTGTAAAGGATACTCTAAGAACCATAAGTATTTACCAAGAAGTCACGGCAATGAAACAAAAATTTCAGAATATAAAATTAACATTCAATTTCTACCAGTTGAGCAGATAGCTCTAAATACATCAGCTTTAAAACTACCTGTATTTACTTCATCTAATGTTGACACTTCTGAAATTTTAAATTCAGCAAAAAATATTGAAGATATCATGAAAGATTTAGAAATTATTACATCTAATCATAACTACCATTCACGGCTGCTTACGGGTTATAGTATCTTTCATTATACTATGTATACTATTGCCACTATTTCAGTATTTTATATCCTTTATAAAACTGGAATACTCAATTGCATTTCAATTGCTTTTAAATTTTGTCTATTTCGACTGTGTCCAATATGTATGAAATGCAAAAATAATAATGATGAACGTAATGAAGCTGCTATACCATTTCAAACTACGAATGTCCAAATACGCGAAGAAAATATTGCTGCTCAACCATCAACGTCTGCAGATGATCGATCTATTGTTCGATATGATGCACGTGCTCCAATATCATAAAAAGTTTATGTATAATTTCAGTGATGATCCTATTTGAATATTTTAGATATATTTGAAGCTATATTTTAGATTTATAGTATATTTCATACAACTATATGAAGTTTATACTGCATTATTCTGTACTACCATATTATTTATATTAACAATTGTACGCATCTTGTACAAGCATGCAATATAACAATTATATAAGAGTTTAAAAAGTATTTTGTAATAATTATGATGACCTTATGTAATATCAACTTATGATACCTTATATAATATCAATATTATCAATAAATTTAAAATAAAAATTAATTGAAAAAGTTTTTGTTCGTATAGTTCTGTATATAAAATTTCATTCTTGTTGTTCTTACTACAACATAATTAGAAAATAGTGTGTTTTTTCGTTTTGTTAATGTTGCAAGAAAATTCGTGCCAGAGAATTAGGTGCGATTTATTAATGAATTTATTATTTTGTTTCTTTGCTATAAATGTTTAACATGAAAATTGAAAATTGTCAAGAAATTAATATGGTTGACATTCAATTTTTTTTCAATTTGTAATTTTAAAAATTCTAATTTTTAGTTTGTTTGAAAAATGGAATATATGTGTGAAGAAACTATATGCACTCTTTGCGACAAACTACTACAAAATGATACAGATGATATCGTTCAAGTTCGTAGTAAAGGTCTAGAAACTTTTATAAATAAAAGTAAAAGCAGAGAGGATGAAAAGTTCAAACAATGGATAGGAAAACAGAGTGTAAGCTTTCATGAAATTTGTAGAAAGCGCTATTCGGCAATACCGCAGAAGACAAGTAAAAGAAAAAGGGATTCCTCATTACCATCTCCGCCAGCACAAAATTTCTCATTTTCATTGCCGTCATCGTCAACAGCAAGTGTTTCAGATGACTATAAGTTTGACCAATATTGCTTTATTTGCAATGAAGTATTAGATCCTTCTCATAAAAAAGTTAGCTACTTAAAACGCCCGTATACCTATCAGAATCTTTTGAATGTTGCTTCTGAAAGAAATGACGATCTCGGTATGTCGGTACTGAATCGATTGGGGGATATATCACTTGAAGAAACAAAACCTAGGTACCATTATTATTGCTATAAATCCTTTTTACATAAATCTTTAATGCCATCAGAAGAAGAAACTGAACCATATAACATGGACAATGAACCATGTAATTTTAATGATGAAACGGATGATTTAATTGAAAATATATACAATTACATCGAAGAAAGTGGAAAGTTTCAATTCTTTTTATCGGAATTACAGAATCCGTTAAAAAAATGCTTGCGGGTCATGCATTCTCAAGAGCAGTACGAGCTCACATTTTAAGCTTCACGGCTATAGCTATCATTATCTGCAAATCAATGAGTAACGTAGCTGGAGTAGAAGAATTTATTAATGAATTTTTTAGTAATTGGATGAAAAACCCTCCTTTGATAAAAGACTGTAAAAGTAATAATTTTATGAAACACTTATCAGAAGAATTCATACAAAAATTAAATAACATTGAAAGCAAGGGTCCAACGCCAAAATTGTGGATACAATATTTCAAATGTGTCACCATAGCCTTACAGTTTATAGAAGCAGAACGCTTAGGCGATTGGAATCTACATTTACAAAGCATTAAAGATATGTTACCATTATTTTACTCAAGTGGTCATTTTGCTTATGCAAAAAGTGCTCAAATTTATCTTCAAGATATGGCAAATTTGGATGTAATAATGGATCCTTTAGAATTTGAACGTTATACGAAAGATGGCTATTTCACTATACGTAGATCAGATAAAGCGTGGTCTGGTGTATGGAGTGACATGATAATTGAGCAGACATTAAATAGGTTTTTCGGTACAGATTTAAAGCATGGTCGAGGTGTCACTCCTAGCGTTGTTGCGCGTTATTTATTTGCCATGCCGTCAGCGTTTAATGTAATGGAGTGTTTGGAAAATTACTGTGCAATGAAATCGAATAATAGTGAACAGCATGTTGATCTTTCTAAGAGTCGAATGAAGAGAGATAACAATGACATATACGAATTTGTAACCTGGCTGCAAAATCATAATCCTTTCAATCATCTACATGTTTTGGTATCGCTTTCTACAGGAATAATTGGTGGACCAAATATAGATTGTCATAAGGCTATTGAAAAAGGACTGCAAGGAATGGAAGATATGGTTGGGAAAAATGCTGACAATATTTCAATGTCAAAAATATATAAAGTTAACAATTTAGCAAGTGCCGCAACTGGAATACATCTGGATTACAACCATGAAGTATCTACTATTGATATTTACTTATTATTTCAAAGAATTTGTGTAATTTTCAATGGAGACGCTGAAAAAACACGCGAAGCTTTTTATTATGAGCTTACGCCATATCCGCTAAGCTTATTCAACGAAAAGGGACAAATGAGAAAAACGCAGAAATCAAAACTTTATCCGTTATTTAAAACTTCGAATAGGTTGCTAGCGCTGCAAACATCAGATATATATGTCATAGACGGAGGCTGGTTATTGCATGCTGTAGTTTGGCCCCACAGCCAGAAATTCAAAGAAGTTTTTAAATTATATTTATCATATATCATTAAACATTTTGGTAGACGTGTTACTGTTGTTTTTGATGGATATAACAACGAATATATCGGAGTAAAATCATATGAAAGATATTGTCGGAGAGAGAAAAACGTCGGAGCCGATATCGATATCTCTGAAGATAAAATGGTAACAATGAATCAGACAAAATTTCTTTCAAACATTAGTAATAAACTAAATTTTGTGGATTTACTATCAAAATATTTAGAGGAAAATAACATTCATACAAAAATTTCAGAAGAAGATGCAGACACTGTAATTATTCGTACGGCCATAGAATTAAAAGATAGTAATGAAAGTTTCGTTTCAGTGGTCGGCAATGATATAGATTTGTTAATTTTACTAATTACACACTGCATCGGTGGAAATAAAATATATTTTTATAAAATGTCACCGAACAAGAAAAATGAATTATATTCAAGCAGAGATCATAAACATTTAGAAAAATACATTTTATTTGCTCATGCGTTTGCTGGATGTGATTCAACAAGTGCTATATATAATAAAGGTAAAAAAAGTATTATAACATTATTAGAAAAAAATGAAGACTTGCAACAATTAATATTCATATTTTATAAGCCATTCCAAAATGTCGACGATATATATAGAGTTGCTGAAAAACTTATGATAATAATGTATGGTGCAGATGACCAAAAACTGACTCTACATGAATTAAGATATAAAATATTTTGCACATCTACAGCAATTGCAAAAAAAGAATTATCTTTATCGTCTTTACCGCCTACCGATTCGGTATTAAGAGAGCATGCTAAAAGAGTATATTACCAAATGCAGATTTGGCTTGGATTCGATTTAGATCCAGTATTATGGGGATGGAAGAGAACGAGTAATATGCTACTACCTATTATGAATCCTAAACCAGTTGCACCAGTCGAATTACTGGAGATGGTGAGTTATTATATGTTATCCTAAAATATATTATATGAAATTGTCTAATTTTTCTTTGAAAATAATTTCCAAATGACGTATTTAATATTTACTTTAGTGAACTATTCGATATTTTCTATTGTAATATTTACTGTGATAAGAAAAAATAATTAACTTAATTTTCAGATATTTTGTGGATGTAAAACAAATTGTAACACATCCCGATGTTCGTGCAAAAAGGCTGGCATAAAATGTAGTTACAGTTGTAAAAAATGCAATGGCCAAAGCTGTGAAAATGCTTCAAATTCGCATAAGGTCATACTTGAGAGTGATACAGAAGAGCGACAAGATGATATAGATGATATAGAAGATAATGAAAATATGTGGAATGATGAAATAAATGATTTACAAGAAGAAGATGTTGATGAATCACAAACTGAAAATTAAAAAATTTTGCTGAAAAATTCTGTCAATTCTATTTACTAGAATAATATAACCATTTTATTATATATTAAATTTTTACAATAATCATATTTATTTATATTTTGACCGTTTTATCCTTGTATTATTGATGTTGCTTCATAATAACATTAAAAAATGCTATCGTAAATTTTTCAACAATAATTTACTTACAGGTAAAAAAAACACAAATTCAAATAATAATTTGTTAGATACTCGTGTCATATGTTCACTTTCCAGCACGGCGTAAGCATCCTCGCTACGCTCGGGCGCTTAACCCCGCCGTGCCAGAATGTGCCTCATCGCCTTGTATCGTAATGTACTATGGGTAACTCAAACTAAAGAAATCGCTGCCGCGCATACAAAAGTTATATGAAATATGACTATTTCATTTTTTCAGCGTCATTGGTGCAACGATTAAATCAAATTTGGGATGCAAGGTAATGTCATTTTTCCGCTCATTGGATAGCTATATTGTTGAGAACATTTATTACTTATTTAATTCATAATTAACTATACATACTTGATAATTATATAGCTAATTTCGATAATATTAATAAAAAGTTCATACAATAAGTTTTCCGGGTGTCGCCGCGAAATCAAAAATCATATTTTCGCATGACGCATTCAAACGCGGCTCGGTTCCCGCCGTCCCACCGCTGCGCGCGGAGAGAGCGGCGGCGGCCATGTCGTCTGCTCACTCCCCTCCCCTGCCTCTACACCAAGCAAATTTCTTTTTCATTAATTATCTCGGAACTTTGCGCTCATCGGATTCGATTAAAAAATCGTTTTCAATGCAAAATTTAACGCTCTTTCCATTGATACCAGCCATTTTCTCATAGGTCAAGCCGATCTCGAGATATGAGCAAAAATAACTTTTGCATGCTGTTTTCGCATAGAACCCCTCATTCTAGGAAGCTGCAAATTTCAGAATCGGCTTTTTCGACCCCGATTTACCAAATATCCAAAATGCAGCCACTTCTACCGCAGGGCGATTTCACAGCTAATTTTACTGGACTACTAACCTACGTCGGTAACAGTTATCATCTATAATCAGAAAAATTATTAGAAAAATTTTGTTTTATTACAAACATGTAGATTCCACTACAACATTTGAATGTACTTACTGTCTCTTTTTTATTAGGTAAGTATCCGGGTGGTTCAGTGTCGCCTGACGTTTCGGCACACGTCAGTTGCCTAGGCAATGCACATCGTTTTTTTGAGCTCAACTCAGCTGCAGCTGGAGCGATGTCGTCATGTCGCTCGTATGATGACGTCTGCACGAGTACGATTAATTCGTAGAAATTAATGTTATTGCAATAAAATATTGTAAAAAAAAGATGTTAACAATTACCGTAGTATCGATGACAATCTCCTTGGCGGGGCTATTAAAAGAATTTAATGTCTCGGGTTCATCGTGGACGTTACAATTACTTTGCAAATAATGAACGTCTGATGACTTACCGTATTGATCCCGAGAACAGTAAATACTTTTTTCTGAGCTCTGCTCAGCTTTAGCCGGAGACATCCCGTCATGTACTGCTTTGTCCGTATGACTTGTTACCTATAAAATATTAATATTCAACGATGTAGATAATAGTATATTTTGATACAAGTGGCATAAATATTCGATTACGGCACGGCGTGTATTAGCACCCGAGCGTAGCGAGGGAGCTAAATGCCGTGCCGTATCGGACTGTTTATACCACAAGTATCGTACGCTATTTTATAGCACTGACTAGCATAAATCCACTGTCATGCTTATCCGTGGCCTAAACAGTCCATTTTTGCACCCTGCAGTCAGCGCCCGAGCGTAGAGAGATTTTCAATTTTCAAAGTTAGTTCTTCTTCTTTTAATTAAGCAGTCACTGCACTCACTACGAAATTGTCGACTTCTTTTGCTTTCTCCTAGAGGAAGCTTTGTAATAGTAAAATTTTGAGTTTCGTCAAAACTTCTAGAAAATACTTTGGTGTGTTAGAAGTTCAAATCACGTGTTTTTAGAAAATGTCCGTATGGATGTGTGTGTGTATGTGTATGTGTATATGTATACCGTACTATTTCTGGAACTACTCGGTCAATATCAATAAAATTTGACATGCATGTATATTATTGGATTCTGAATTCGGGAAAAACATTAATTTTTTTATGGCCAATTTTTGATTTTTGAAAAACACTATTTTGCGTTTTTTTCAATCATCCCATCGTTAGAAACAATTTAGCTAATATGCATTTGAAAGAGAATAAAATTACCTACTTTTCTCCGTTTGGGCCTCGGGATCGACCGATTTGTTCGGCAGATAAAATGAAAAAGGGGATTATTTTTATATTCATATCTCTGAAACTAAACATCATAACCTCACAAAAAAGTCATGTCGATGGGTCACGTGTCAAACTATATCCCATTAAAATTTCAAGTGATTTGACTACTTATTTTTTCAGTAAAAAATCGAAAACTGGAAAAAATAAGTTTTTTTGTGCCTCCATTACGGAAGTAAAAAGGCTTTATTGCACTTGAGATTTTGGGAAAAAGTAGATATTTTATGTGTCTTGGCTAAGTTCATTGCGCAGCTTACAAACCCCTATGGTTCTTAAGATATCAAGGTTTCAATTTTTTTTTGAAAATTTTTTGATTCCTTATATCTCTAAAACAATGCAGTCAAATGCTTCATAATTTTATTTGCTGATTCACCATAAAAAAAGCTATTTGCTGCTAAAATTTTAAACGATTTCGTCGAGTGGTTCTCAAGTAAAGAGCTAAAATGTAAAAACTTATTTTTCTCAAAACTTTTTCTACCTCTTATAGGGGTATCGTTGCACGTCGTTAAAGTCCCACCCTATGAATTGTCTCTATGCAACATGTTTTGAGAGTAGAATTATACGGCACAATATATATTTGTTTTTTTATAGTAAAATTATACGTAAGTTTTTTTAGATTACAATCTTATTCACTTAATACGATAACTTTATTTTTCCCACGAACGCGTTATAACATATTCTGCCAGTTCCTATTACGAATTATGAGAGCAGCGAGTTTCACATGTTTACCTATCGTGTTGTCGATGTACCCAAATACAAATAATACACAAACATGACGTTTTCATTTCATTTGGTGAGAAAGTTGTGGAAGTTTCTTTTGAATATATTCAGCCTGATCCTCCACATCTTTGAAGCTTTTCAAGTGCAGTACATTAAAAACGTACGTTGATTAAAAAGTTTCATTATCGACGTATCATGCCCCGCGCGCTGGCCCATAAAACTTTTTTTAAAATTATAATTTGCGAACGAAACTCGCTGGGGATCTTCTAATTACCTTTACAAAGTCAACTACCGACAGAAAAAGCTGGCACAAAAGTTACAGAAACAAAGTCACCCTTTACTATCAAAAAAGTCTAAAAAAAGAGGACTAAGATAAATGAAAAAACGATGCACGCAAGCTTTTCATAGTGCCTGTTCTATATTTAACAACAACTTTCATCTTTTCGGCTGATAAAACTTTACGCACTTAAGCACTAGTTTATAAAATTTATGAAAATGTTATAATCTCATCTTTAGACATTTTCTTTTGTCTTGTCTCAATGGAATTTTTTCTTCATACACTAACGTTTTATGATAGACTTCGTATTTTGGTTATTAACAGTTATAATCTTTAATCTTTACACTTTTGCCACTTGCATTTATTATCTATTTACTTAGGCTGAATATCTTTTTTCAACGTGAAAATAACATGTTACGTATATGTGCACATATATGTGCGATTTTTATTTTTAAAATCTTCATTAGCTACTTGCGCCGAAAATATCGAGTACTTGGCACGTACTCGGTTGAACAAAAAATCGACTAAAGTTTTTTGCTTGGTTACATTATCATTGGGGAAAGAGTTACCAACAAGTAGAGAGAAAATAATAGGTGAAGTGTAATAAACGAATTAAACATCGACGCAGGCTACATTGTACATTTGTACCAGACTGCGCAGATATAGCCAACTCACTCCAGTACTTGTTTTATCTTTTCTGGCCTGTGCGTGGGAAAGAAATTCATTAAAACTCAGATATACGACAAGTAGACATCCTCTTAAAAGTCAATATCCAGAACAATCGACGATCGATGCACAAAAGAAGTTAGAAAACGAAAATGAGGGTCTGGGGTAACCCGAACGCCGGCCATCGGCACGGCACAGCTCAGATCAAAACGCACAGCTACAGCTTATTTTAGGTACATTACGATAAACCATCCAACATTCTACCCACCATATTCCTCTGCTGGATCTAGGACACTAAAAAAGAAAAGGAAGCAAAGGACATGTGCTTTAGAAGAGAGAAGATCGAGTCAGATTGAGCCAGTTTTAGTTCAGCAGCAGTTAAGTGTAGTATAGCTGACCGTTTCTAAGTATATGTATATAGTAAATGTATTTTAAGCAAAATTTTAATTATAATTTATTAAACGTATATGTTTTATTTGAAATTATAATTGAAATATTCAGTGAAGACACGAGTCGATATAAGGAATTTTTGGAGCTTGCTCAGTTTGTCGGTAAGTGATTACCGCATATTGTTATTTATTTTGAGGGGAATGGTAAAGCGTACAGTAATTTATGGCCAAAAATTAAAAAAAAATTTACTTCACAATTACTTTTAATAATAAATTAGCAAAAAACGCTCGCTTTGCTCGCGATTTAGAAATTAATTGATTAAATATACTGTTAAATATTAAATGTACACTCGATGGTCATTAATTCTTGTAGAACATTTTTTAAATGCTTCAATTAGATTGCTAAATCGATAAACTCTAACCAATCAAAAGTACGACTTCATAAACGTTTCATAAGAATTAATTATCGTCGAGTATAAATGAATATATTCAAAACAGCCAACATTCTATAAAAGTAGTTATAGCTACTAGTACACAGGACCGGCTTTAAAATTCTAGAATAAAATAGAAATAAATTTTGAATCTTAAAAAATGTTTTTAAACTCTTTGTAATTATTTGATGACAATATTAATTATATTAACAAAATCTAACAATAAAATAAAATTAATTGAACATTTTTTTTATTTACATTTATAATATAATATAAATTGTGAGATTATAACAATCATAACATTGATATTCTGTAATAAAATGTAATACATAATTCCATATTTACTTTTATATTAAATGATAACGATATTTTAAATCCCTAACGAAGAAGAACAATGAAAACAACTTAAAAAAAACGTTATGAACTACAGATAATAGCAGAAAATGTCGGAATTTGGACACAGATAACAGTAATCTTTTGTTGCCTTCAGTTTTATTCAGTTTGCTAGATTCATCGGTTGGATTTTTTTTCAGATGTAAAATTTTACAATTTAGAAAATAAATAATAAAATGAATACAACAGACAATAACTATTAATAAGTGAAGACAATAGTTTTTTCATAGTTCAAAACAGTTTTCTTCATTTTATAATTGCTGTCTTCTACGTTCACTAGTTTGATCCCAATTAAAACAGCTATTTTCGGATTTCTACACATTTTTCTTAACTTTTTTAAAAACACGCCTTAAATTACATAAAAAAAAACTTTTAAAAAAGTAAAAAGTTAGGCGAGTTTGATATGTTCCGCAACGAAATAACAGATAAAAAAGAACTGAGATCAATCAACCAAAGTCAAGTTTATTATATTTAATCATAATGAAGCAACAACATTTTTTTTTGGTCAATAAAGGTCTTACTTAACTTAAAGTTAAATTATATACTGATCAATTAGGAACAACTCTCAAGGTACTTACTACGTAACTTGCCATGACCGTTTCATTGTACTTATGGTGTTTTTATGACGTTCTAATACATAAAAGGAACATTTTAGTTGTTCAACAATAAACAAAATGAAACGAACATATGAAAGTATATAATTGATGGCAATGTTTGTTTAAAACATCTATTCGATTATAAGTTACGGTTTATTTAAAAGAATTTATATTGTTTAATATTAATTTATCTTTATCTATTGATAAACTCATGTAAGTGCTCTTTATTTAAAGAAAATCCAGACATACGAATGGACGGACGGACGGACATTTTCTTTCACTAATAAAAACTATTTACTAACTAATAATAACTTTCACTAATAAAAACTATTTCGGACGGGTGGGTACCTATCACCACTACACAGCGCGTCCTTAGGTTGCGGATAGAGGAACAGCCCCTGAGAAAGAGGTTAGCTGCGAATAAATTGAATAAGCAGCCGCGGACAGCCGATAGGAACAGGCGTGGGTGTGATGAGCCCACACTGTCGAATGCATACATCTAGAAACACTACACAAGCACCACAACAACAAAAACACTTCACATTATCTCTTATCTCTTAATCTATCTCTTTCATCACACATTACAAAAATGGGCAATAATCCTGCTGCCGAGGAGGATGCGGGAGCGATGACAACTGCCCCGAAAGGGGATGTGTAGAATGATTCGTCACCTGGTCTTACGCGGTAACGATGCCAGCGAAGGCGCGCTGCCTTGCAGGGGGGGCGTTAGGATGCGAGAATGAAACCGTAGTGTGTCTGACGACGAGTTGACACTGTCCTCGTCAAAGTCGGAAAGCTCTCATACTTAGTTCTAGAGAGGTATGGGGGTTATCACCTCTAGAACGGTGGACTCACCTGCGATCGGAACAGGATCCGAAGCGCGCGGGTTTAACATAACATCATGGCTCAAAAAAATCAAATCCGAACCAAAAGGGACTTAAGGCTCGGAACTTGGAATGTTCGCAGTCTATACAGAGCAGGTGCGTTTAAAGAACTCGTAAAGGAAGCTGATAGGTACAATCTAGATTTGCTAGCAATACAGGAATCGCAGTGGCCAGATGGCGGAGTACTAGCATCGGGTAACTTCACGTACCTGTATGGGGCCGGGAGTGGGGGATCTCTAGGCACCGGATTTCTCGTAAGCAAAAGCATCATACATTCGGTTAAAAGTTTCAAATCCGTCAATGATAGGCTCTCGTACATCATTATTGAAGCTGAATGGTATAGATATATATTTATTAATGTACACTGTCCTACGGAGGACAAAGAAGAAGAAGCTAAGAATCTCTATTACGAAACTTTAGAGCAGGTAATCGACCAGTTCGCGTCTTACGGCACAAGAATAGTATTAGGCGATTTCAATGCTAAAATAGGTAGGGAGGAAATGTTTAGGCCTACTATAGGGAAGGAAAGCCTGCACGAAGCCAGCAATGATAACGGTATTAGGGTCATAAATTTCGCGGCGGCAAAAGATCTTATAATCAAAACTACGTGCTTTAAGCACAAGAACATACACAAGGCAACGTGGATATCACCGGACGGGGCCACACAGAACCAAATTGATCATTTCCTCATTGAAAAAAGACGTCATACTAATGTTCTTGACGTAAGGGCTTACAGAGGGGCAGATAGCGACTCGGACCACTTCCTAGTAGTAGCCAAATTAAGAGCTAGACTAGTAGCGAATCAAAATAGTAAGCGAGCAAACAAGGTAGAAAGCTTCGATATTGAGAAACTACGAGATAGAACAAAGCGAATTAGGTACCAGATAGAAATTAATAACAGGTTTCAGGCACTTGAAGAAGCAAACACATCGCCGGAGGGGAATGACGAACCGAATAGCTTATGGGGGGACATCGAAAAAACGGTAAAAGAGGCCGCGAACAAAGTACTGGGTAAAAAGAAAAAGCCAAAGAGCAAACCATGGTTTGACGAAGAGTGCGAACTCTGGTTTGAAAGGCGCAAAAAGGCTAAATTAGATAGATTACAAAATAGAAGCGATAGGACCGTAGAAGAGTATTCTAACGTAAGGAAATAGACGAGCGTGATCTACAGAAATAAGAAGCGGGAGTATCAAAAGAATCTTATTAGGAGAATAGAAACTAACAGTAAGGAAAATAACCCCCGCGAAATGTACAGAGGGATTAACGCCATCAGAAAGGGTTTTAGGAGTAGAGCGCAATTGATGAAGGACGAAAACGGGGACCTCGTAACAAATGACAACGAATTACTGTCGCTGTGGATAAATTATTTCGATAAATTATTAAACGTGCACGAAAATAGCGAAGAATTAGGGGACGAAATTCACACTGCTGAACCCCACGTGGAGGAACTGAGCTACCATGAAGTAGAGTCCGCGATTAAAAAACTAAAAAACAACAAAGCCGCGGGAAATGACTATACCAGCTGAGTTACTCAAATATGGGGGCGTCGAGCTCACTTTCAAAATCTATAAACTAGTATGTGCCATCTGGAAAAATGAAACAATACCCGAAAATTGGAAGGAATCTATCATTATACAGATTTTTAAATAGGGGGATAAGACAGACTGCAATAACTATAGGGGTATCTCACTTTTAGCAACGTGCTACAAAGTTCTGTCAAATGTAATACAAGCTAGACTCACTCCATTCGCGGAAGATATAGTAGGAGATTATCAGTGCGGATTTCGGTGCAACAGATCGACGAGCGATCAAATGTTTACCATAAGACAGTTGTTAGAGAAAAAATGGGAATTTTTCGAAACCATACACCAACTCTTTATAGATTTTAAAAAAGCGTACGACTCTATTAAGCGAAGCAAAATGTATCAAATTCTAGTACTTCTCGGTGTACCGAAAAAACTCGTGAGATTAATTCAAATATGTCTGAACGGAAGCACGGGAAAGGTCCGAGTAGGCGGTAATGTATCAGAACCCTTCATGATACGCGATGGTTTAAAACAAGGGGATGGGCTCTCTACGGTGCTGTTCAACTTAACGTTAGAGTATGCCGTTAGAAAAATGCAGGTTAGCCAGCTGGGCGCAACGCTTAATGGAACAACGCAGATACTAGGCTACGCAGATGATTTGGATATACTGGGGGATTGTAGGGAAACGGTAGCAAGAAACGCGGAAATCCTCATAAAAGCGGTGGAGTATACAGGGTTAGAAGTGAGTGAATCAGAAACAAAGTACATGATTGTGGATAAGCTAGGCATCTGCAGAGGGGAGGAAGATCTCAGAGTTGGGAATTTTACTTTTGAAAAGGTTAGCGAATTCAGGTATCTGGGTACGACCATAAATGATAGAATCGAGATTAATGTCGAAATAAATAAGAGACTCCATTCGGGTAATGCTTGCTTCTACGCCGTGAGTAATTTACTTAAGTCGAGGCTGTTGTCTAAAAACGTTAAAATAAGAATATACAGGACAATAATACTGCCGGTGGTTCTGTACGGGTGCGAAACGTGGGCTCTCACTAAGCAGGCGGACAACCGTTTTAGGGTATTTGAAAATAAAGTCTTGCGAAAAATATACGGGCCGAAGAAAGATGAGGAAACCGGGGAATGGAGGAGACTACACAATGATGAGTTACACAATCTGTACGCGTCACTAAATATTAACAGAATAATAAAATCGCGCAGATTGGGATGGGCAGGGCACGTAGCGAGAATGGGAGACGACCGTACGGCAGCGCGTGTCATGAAGGGCAGGCCGATGGTAACGCGACCTCTAGGTAGACCTAGACGTAGATGGGAGGACATAGTAAAAGCGGATCTAGTACAAATAGGACGGGTGGGTGTCGATCGGAGAGGTGCATCTTGGGTGGGGTTGACACAAAATAGGGCAGCATGGAAGGCTTGCGTAGATGAGGCGATGAACTTTCGAGTTCCAAATGCCACGTAAAAAAAAAAAATCAAAACTATTTAAAATTTGATACATATAATATTTTATTTCAGTTACTTAAATGATTTAAGTTCGAAGAACATTTCTACCGTAAAATAGATTTGATTTTTTTCTTTTACGAGTTTTGGAGGGTTTTTACAAAATTGACTGAATATAAAATTTTAATATAGTGTAGATTACGTGTTTTAGTAATTTTAATGTTTTCTATTAGCATTTTATATTTACGCCTTAAAATTGTTTGTTAGCTTATAACCAAAGTATTTTAACAAAAGGTAATGATTTTTTGCAATGCTGATTCAGTATGAAAATATTTATTATCAATGAGTATTCAAACATGCGGTATTTACCCTGGCAGAAATACGCCGATTAACTGAGGAACAAGTAGATAGTTAAAATGTATAGCACTGTTCACATTTTCTATGCTTAAAAATTGTCAATACTACCTATTTAAATGAGATATAAGTACGGTAAAGAATACTATTAATTTCAGCATATAACGCAAATGATATTGTACATTGTAAAATAACGTCCGTAAAACTCGTATGGCTAAGTCACGTCGCCACATGAATTTTGCCTCCTGAAAGACGTAAGTGCGAGTTTCCAGCTAGGCGCACTTTTTGGGAAACGATTTTTCACATGTAAATCATTATACAATATGTTCCTTTAATAAATACTCTTACAAAGCATATGTACCAAAAGTCCTGAATTAAAATCGATGGATAAAAAATGGGTCGATTCTGATACTATATCTTAATCTCAATATTTCAATTAAAATAAATTGAAGTTTTTGAAATCGATTCAAGCGTAAATAATGTATAATCTAAAAGTTAATTGAAATAGATTAAAAATATATCGATTAAAATCAATTTAATTAGATAAGTGTAACATAATTTTATAAATTGAATTGATTTAAAATATTTAAAAAGGAATTAAGATATAGGGTCAGAATTGATTCAATGCTTCAATTCCGACACGTTACTGACTACATTATTTTAACTACTTCTGCGTGATAATTCAAATCGTCCTTATTAATTATATCAGACAT